>NC_135335.1:25161462-25515992 GCF_023851605.1 Tamandua tetradactyla
TGGGGTTAAATGTATAGTGTCAAAGTTGTGTTTGAAAGCAGTGTAGCTATCCCGCATTAAACGAAATGAAGCTACTGCTGGATCGATTTCACTGATTTTCCCAAACTGATTACCTGGGTTCTTTCAACTGCTATGAAGTGACTCATAAGCCATGCTGCTGTGATTCATACCAGTCACAGCAAGAAGTCTAAAGGACTTCCTTTCCTCTTAACTTTCTGAACTGAATGTCCTCCTATTCCGTGTACGTGTACGTGCCTTTTAAACTGAAATAGAGGTTTACACTCAAATAAGAGCAGGAAGGCGAATGATGTGTCTGTCTCACATTCTTTCCCTTAAAGATCCTAACCCTAACCCTAGCCCTAACCCTAACCCTAACCCTAACCCTAACCCTAGCCCTCACCCTAACACTAACCCTAACCCTAACCCTAATCCTAACCCTAACCCTATTCCCAACCCTAACCCTAGCCCAAGCCCTAACACTCACCCTAACCCTAACCCTAAAGCACACGTTCAAACAGCAGAAGTGAGATTTAGCGAAATGTTGTTTGCCCTCACTTCACTGCAACGTATCTTGTACTGCTGCTGTTTCGTCTGCCTTGCCGAAACACCTTTCTGACAGCTTTCACATAGCACTATGTGAGAACATTGTTTAGATGCTCTTTATCCCTCAAAGAAGAGCAGGGAAGCTCCAGGTGGCACTAAGTGACTTGATTTCTAAAATGGGATTTGTGAATCCTTCCAAATAGAACTAAGTCTGGGTTTCTCCAAGATACACTTTCTCACAAAATGAGGGCAGGGAACGAGGTCTTCTTTCCATTTGACTTCCTTCACACAGGGGACTTTGGGGTTAAATTTCCATATTGTCAAAGGAGTGCTCGAATGCAGGCAGCGATCCCCCATCAAATGAAATGAAGCTGCTATTGGACCCATTTCACCGATTTTCCAAAAATGATTTTCTGGGTTCTTGTAACTGCCATGAAGTGACTCATTGCCCATGTTGCTGTTATTCACACCAGTCACACCAAGAAGGCTAAAGGACTTCCTTTGCTCTTACCTTTCTGAACTGAATGTGCTCCTCATTCCTTGTACATCTACGTGCCTTTTAAACTGAAATAGAGGTTTTCACTCAAATAAAAGCAGGAAGGCGAATGATGTGTCTGTATCACATTCTTTCCCTTAAAGATCCTAACCCTAACACTAGCCCTAACCCTAACCCTAACCCTAACCCTAGCCCTCACCCTAACCCTAACCCTAGCCCTAACCCTAACCCTAACCCTAGCCCTCACCCTAACACTAACCCTAACCCTAACCCTAATCTAACCCTAACCCTATTCCTAACCCTAACCCTAGCCCAAGCCCTAACACTCACCCTAACCCTAACCCTAAAGCACACGTTCAAACAGCAGAAGTGAGATTTAGCGAGATGTTGTTTGCCCTCACGTCACTGCAATGTATCTTGCCCTGCTGCTGTTTCGCCTGCCTTGCCGAACACCTTTCTGACAGCTCTCAAATAGCACCTTGGGAGAACATTGTTTGGATGCTCTTTATCACTGAAAGAAGAGCAGGGAAGCTCCAGGTGGCGCTAATTGACTTGATTTCTAAAATGGGATTTGTGAATCCTTCCAAATAGAACTAAGTCTGGGTTTCTCCAAGATACACTTTCTCACAAAATAAGGGCAAGGCATGAGGTCCTCTTTCCATTTCACTCCCTTCACACTAGGGACTTTGGGCTTAAATTTCCCTAGTGTCAAAACAGTGTTGGAAAGCAGGGTAGCTATCCCGCATTAAACGAAATGAAGCTAAAATGCGATCTTATTACACTGATTTTCCAATACTGATTTTCGGAATTCTTTCAACTACCGTGGAATGACTCTTTGCCCATGCTACTGTTTTACAGGCCATTCACAACAAGAAGGTTAAAGGACTTCCTTTTCTGTTAACTTCCTGAACTGAATGACCTCCTCATTCCGTATACAACTAGGTGCCATTTAAAGAGAAACAGAAGTTTTCACTCAAATAAGAGCAGGTAGACGAATGATGTGTCTGTCTCACATTCTTTCCCTTAAAGATGCTAACCCTAACCCTAACCCTAACCCAAACCCTAGCCTTAACCCTAACCCTAACCCTAGCCTTAACCCTAACCCTAACCCTAACCCTAACCCAAGCCCTAAAGCACACGTTCAAACAGCAGTAAGTGAGATTTAGCAAGACGTTCTTTGCCCTCAGTTCACTGAAGCCTATCTTGCACTGCTGCTGTTTCGTCTGTTTTCCGAAACACCTTTCTGCTAACTTTCAAATAGCACTATGTGAGGTCATTGTTCAGATGCTCTTTATCACACAAAGAAGAGCAGGGAAGTTCCAGGTGGCGCCAATTGACTTGATTTCTGGAATCGGATTTGTGGATCCTTTCAAATAGAACTAAGTCTGGGTTTCTCCAAGATACACTTTCTCACAAAATAAGGGCAAGGCATGAGGTCCTCTTTCCATTTCACTCCCTTCACACTGGGGACTTTGGGGTTAAATGTATAGTGTCAAAGTTGTGTTTGAAAGCAGTGTAGCTATCCCGCATTAAACGAAATGAAGCTACTGCTGGATCTATTTCACTGATTTTCCCAAACTGATTATCTGGGTTCTTTCAACTGCTATGAAGTGACTCATAAGCCATGCTGCTGTGATTCATACCAGTCACAGCAAGAAGTCTAAAGGACTTCCTTTCCTCTTAACTTTCTGAACTGAATGTCCTCCTATTCCGTGTACGTGTACGTGCCTTTTAAACTGAAATAGAGGTTTACACTCAAATAAGAGCAGGAAGGCGAATGATGTGTCTGTCTCACATTCTTTCCCTTAAAGATCCTAACCCTAACCCTAGCCCTAGCCCTAACCCTAACCCTAGCCCTAACCCTAACCCTAACCCTAACCCTAACCCTAACCCTAACCCTATTCCCAACCCTAACCCTAGCCCAAGCCCTAACACTCACCCTAACCCTAACCCTAAAGCACACGTTCAAACAGCAGAAGTGAGATTTAGCGAAATGTTGTTTGCCCTCACTTCACTGCAACGTATCTTGTACTGCTGCTGTTTCGTCTGCCTTGCCGAAACACCTTTCTGACAGCTTTCACATAGCACTATGTGAGAACATTGTTTAGATGCTCTTTATCCCTCAAAGAAGAGCAGGGAAGCTCCAGGTGGCACTAAGTGACTTGATTTCTAAAATGGGATTTGTGAATCCTTCCAAATAGAACTAAGTCTGGGTTTCTCCAAGATACACTTTCTCACAAAATGAGGGCAGGGAACGAGGTCTTCTTTCCATTTGACTTCCTTCACACAGGGGACTTTGGGGTTAAATTTCCATATTGTCAAAGGAGTGCTCGAATGCAGGCAGCGATCCCCCATCAAATGAAATGAAGCTGCTATTGGACCCATTTCACCGATTTTCCAAAAATGATTTTCTGGGTTCTTGTAACTGCCATGAAGTGACTCATTGCCCATGTTGCTGTTATTCACACCAGTCACACCAAGAAGGCTAAAGGACTTCCTTTGCTCTTACCTTTCTGAACTGAATGTGCTCCTCATTCCTTGTACATCTACGTGCCTTTTAAACTGAAATAGAGGTTTTCACTCAAATAAAAGCAGGAAGGCGAATGATGTGTCTGTATCACATTCTTTCCCTTAAAGATCCTAACCCTAACACTAGCCCTAACCCTAACCCTAACCCTAACCCTAGCCCTCACCCTAACCCTAACCCTAGCCCTAACCCTAACCCTAACCCTAGCCCTCACCCTAACACTAACCCTAACCCTAACCCTAATCTAACCCTAACCCTATTCCTAACCCTAACCCTAGCCCAAGCCCTAACACTCACCCTAACCCTAACCCTAAAGCACACGTTCAAACAGCAGAAGTGAGATTTAGCGAGATGTTGTTTGCCCTCACGTCACTGCAATGTATCTTGCCCTGCTGCTGTTTCGCCTGCCTTGCCGAACACCTTTCTGACAGCTCTCAAATAGCACCTTGGGAGAACATTGTTTGGATGCTCTTTATCACTGAAAGAAGAGCAGGGAAGCTCCAGGTGGCGCTAATTGACTTGATTTCTAAAATGGGATTTGTGAATCCTTCCAAATAGAACTAAGTCTGGGTTTCTCCAAGATACACTTTCTCACAAAATAAGGGCAAGGCATGAGGTCCTCTTTCCATTTCACTCCCTTCACACTAGGGACTTTGGGATTAAATTTCCCTAGTGTCAAAACAGTGTTGGAAAGCAGGGTAGCTATCCCGCATTAAACGAAATGAAGCTAAAATGCGATCTTATTACACTGGTTTTCCAATCCTGATTTTCGGAATTCTTTCAACTACCATGGATTGACTCTTTGCCCATGCTACTGTTTTACAGGCCATTCACAACGAGAAGGTTAAAGGACTTCCTTTTCTGTTAACTTCCTGAACTGAATGACCTCCTCATTCCGTATACAACTAGGTGCCATTTAAAGAGAAACAGAAGTTTTCACTCAAATAAGAGCAGGTAGGCGAATGATGTGTCTGTCTCACATTCTTTCCCTTAAAGATGCTAACCCTAACCCTAACCCTAACCCAAACCCTAGCCTTAACCCTAACCCTAACCCTAGCCTTAACCCTAACCCTAACCCTAACCCTAACCCAAGCCCTAAAGCACACGTTCAAACAGCAGTAAGTGAGATTTAGCAAGACGTTCTTTGCCCTCAGTTCACTGAAGCCTATCTTGCACTGCTGCTGTTTCGTCTGTTTTCCGAAACACCTTTCTGCTAACTTTCAAATAGCACTATGTGAGGTCATTGTTCAGATGCTCTTTATCACACAAAGAAGAGCAGGGAAGTTCCAGGTGGCGCCAATTGACTTGATTTCTGGAATCGGATTTGTGGATCCTTTCAAATAGAACTAAGTCTGGGTTTCTCCAAGATACACTTTCTCACAAAATAAGGGCAAGGCATGAGGTCCTCTTTCCATTTCACTCCCTTCACACTGGGGACTTTGGGGTTAAATTTATAGTGTCAAAGTTGTGTTTGAAAGCAGTGTAGCTACCCCGCATTAAACGAAATGAAGCTACTGCTGGATCTATTTCACTGATTTTCCCAAACTGATTATCTGGGTTCTTTCAACTGCTATGAAGTGACTCATAAGCCATGCTGCTGTGATTCATACCAGTCACAGCAAGAAGTCTAAAGGACTTCCTTTCCTCTTAACTTTCTGAACTGAATGTCCTCCTATTCCGTGTACATGTACGTGCCTTTTAAACTGAAATAGAGGATTACACTCAAATAAGAGCAGGAAGGCGAATGATGTGTCTGTCTCACATTCTTTCCCTTAAAGATCCTAACCCTAACCCTAGCCCTAGCCCTAACCCTAACCCTAGCCCTAACCCTAACCCTAACCCTAACCCTAGCCCTAACCCTAACCCTATTCCCAACCCTAACCCTAGCCCAAGCCCTAACACTCACCCTAACCCTAACCCTAAAGCACACGTTCAAACAGCAGAAGTGAGATTTAGCGAAATGTTGTTTGCCCTCACTTCACTGCAACGTATCTTGTACTGCTGCTGTTTCGTCTGCCTTGCCGAAACACCTTTCTGACAGCTTTCACATAGCACTATGTGAGAACATTGTTTAGATGCTCTTTATCCCTCAAAGAAGAGCAGGGAAGCTCCAGGTGGCACTAAGTGACTTGATTTCTAAAATGGGATTTGTGAATCCTTCCAAATAGAACTAAGTCTGGGTTTCTCCAAGATACACTTTCTCACAAAATGAGGGCAGGGAACGAGGTCTTCTTTCCATTTGACTTCCTTCACACAGGGGACTTTGGGGTTAAATTTCCATATTGTCAAAGGAGTGCTCGAATGCAGGCAGCGATCCCCCATCAAATGAAATGAAGCTGCTATTGGACCCATTTCACTGATTTTCCAAAAATGATTTTCTGCGTTCTTGTAACTGCCATGAAGTGACTCATTGCCCATGTTGCTGTTATTCACACCAGTCACACCAAGAAGGCTAAAGGACTTCCTTTGCTCTTAAGTTTCTGAACTGAATGTCCTCCTATTCCGTGTACATGTACGTGCCTTTTAAACTGAAATAGAGGTTTACACTCAAAAGGAGCAGGAAGGCGAATGATGTGTCTGTCTCACATTCTTTCCCTTAAAGATCCTAACCCTAACCCTAGCCCTAGCCCTAACCCTAACCCTAGCCCTAACCCTAACCCTAACCCTAACCCTAGCCCTCACCCTAACACTAACCCTAACCCTAACCCTAATCCTAACCCTAACCCTAACCCTATTCCCAACCCTAACCCTAGCCCAAGCCCTAACACTCACCCTAACCCTAACCCTAAAGCACACGTTCAAACAGTAGAAGTGAGATTTAGCGAGATGTTGTTTGCCCTCACGTCACTGCAATGTATCTTGCACTGCTGCTGTTTCGCCTGCCTTCCCGAAACACCTTTCTTACAGCTCTCAAATAGCACCTTGAGAGAACATTGTTTGGATGCTCTTTATCACTCAAAGAAGAGCAGGGAAGCTCCAGGTGGCGCTAATTGACTTGATTTCTAAAATGGGATTTGTGAATCCTTCCAAATAGAACTAAGTCTGGGTTTCTCCAAGATACACTTTCTCACAAAATGAGGGCAGGGAACGAGGTCTTCTTTCCATTTGACTTCCTTCACACAGGGGACTTTGGGGTTAAATTTCCATATTGTCAAAGGAGTGCTCGAATCCAGGCAGCGATCCCCCATCAAATGAAATGAAGCTGCTATTGGACCCATTTCACTGATTTTCCAAAAATGATTTTCTGGGTTCTTGTAACTGCCATGAAGTGACTCATTGCCCATGTTGCTGTTATTCATACCAGTCACACCAAGAAGGCTAAAGGACTTCCTTTGCTCTTACCTTTCTGAACTGAATGTGCTCCTCATTCCTTGTAAATCTACGTGCCTTTTAAACTGAAATAGAGGTTTTCACTCAAATAAAAGCAGGAAGGCGAATGATGTGTCTGTATCACATTCTTTCCCTTAAAGATCCTAACCCTAACACTAGCCCTAACCCTAACCCTCACCCTAACCCTAATCCGAACCCTAACCCTAACCCTAGCCCTAACCCTAACACTAACCCTAACCCTAACCCTAATCTAACCCTAACCCTATTCCCAACCCTAACCCTAGCCCAAGCCCTAACACTCACCCTAACCCTAACCCTAACCCTAAAGCACACGTTCAAACAGCAGAAGTGAGATTTAGCGAGATGTTGTTTGCCCTCACGTCACTGCAATGTATCTTGCACTGCTGCTGTTTCGCCTGCCTTGCCGAACACCTTTCTGACAGCTCTCAAATAGCACCTTGGAAGAACATTGTTTGGATGCTCTTTATCACTGAAAGAAGAGCAGGGATGCTCCAGGTGGCGCTAATTGACTTGATTTCTAAAATGGGATTTGTGAATCCTTCCAAATAGAACTAAGTCTGGGTTTCTCCAAGATACACTTTCTCACAAAATAAGGGCAAGGCATGAGGTCCTCTTTCCATTTCACTCCCTTCACACTGGGGACTTTGGGGTTAAATGTATAGTGTCAAAGTTGTGTTTGAAAGCAGTGTAGCTATCCCGCATTAAACGAAATGAAGCTACTGCTGGATCTATTTCACTGATTTTCCCAAACTGATTATCTGGGTTCTTTCAACTGCTATGAAGTGACTCATAAGCCATGCTGCTGTTATTCATACCAGTCACAGCAAGAAGGTTAAAGGACTTCCTTTCCTCTTAACTTTCTGAACTGAATGTCCTCCTATTCCGTGTACATGTACGTGCCTTTTAAACTGAAATAGAGGTTTACACTCAAATAAGAGCAGGAAGGCGAATGATGTGTCTGTCTCACATTCTTTCCCTTAAAGATCCTAACCCTAACCCTAGCCCTAGCCCTAACCCTAACCCTAGCCCTAACCCTAACCCTAACCCTAACCCTAGCCCTCACCCTAACACTAACCCTAACCCTAACCCTAATCCTAACCCTAACCCTAACCCTATTCCCAACCCTAACCCTAGCCCAAGCCCTAACACTCACCCTAACCCTAACCCTAAAGCACACGTTCAAACAGTAGAAGTGAGATTTAGCGAGATGTTGTTTGCCCTCACGTCACTGCAATGTATCTTGCACTGCTGCTGTTTCGCCTGCCTTCCCGAAACACCTTTCTGACAGCTCTCAAATAGCACCTTGGGAGAACATTGTTTGGATGCTCTTTATCACTCAAAGAAGAGCAGGGAAGCTCCAGGTGGCGCTAATTGACTTGATTTCTAAAATGGGATTTGTGAATCCTTCCAAATAGAACTAAGTCTGGGTTTCTCCAAGATAAACTTTCTCACAAAATAAGGGCAAGGCATGAGGTCCTCTTTCCATTTCACTCCCTTCACACTAGGGACTTTTGGGTTAAATTTCCATAGTGTCAAAACAGTGTTGGAAAGCAGGGTAGCTATCCCGCATTAAACGAAATGAAGCTAAAATGCGATCTTATTACACTGATTTTCCAATACTGATTTTCGGAATTCTTTCAACTACCATGGAATGACTCTTTGCCCATGCTACTGTTTTACAGGCCAGTCACAACAAGAAGGTTAAAGGACTTCCTTTTCTGTTAACTTGCTGAACTGAATGACCTCCTCATTCCGCATACAACTAGGTGCCATTTAAAGTGAAACAGAAATTTTCACTCAAATAAGAGCAGGTAGGCGAATGATGTGTCTGTCTCACATTCTTTCCCTTAAAGATGCTAACCCTAACCCTAACCCTAACCCAAACCCTAGCCTTAACCCTAACCCTAACCCTAGCCTTAACCCTAACCCTAACCCTAACCCTAGCCTTAACCCTAACCCTAACCCTAACCCTAACCCTAACCCAAGCCCTAAAGCAGACGTTCAAACAGCAGTAAGTGAGATTTAGCAAGATGTTCTTTACCCTCAGTTCACTGAAGCCTATCTTGCACTGCTGCTGTTTCATCTGTTTTCCGAAACACCTTTCTGCTAACTTTCAAATAGCACTATGTGAGATCATTGTTCAGATGCTCTTTATCACACAAAGAAGAGCAGGGAAGTTTCAGGTGGCGCCAATTGACTTGATTTCTAGAATCGGATTTGTGGATCCTTTCAAATAGAACTAAGTCTGGGTTTCTCCAAGATACACTTTCTCACAAAATAAGGGCAAGGCATGAGGTTCTCTTTCCATTTCACTCCCTTCACACTGGGGACTTTGGGGTTAAATTTATAGTGTCAAAGTTGTGTTTGAAAGCAGTGTAGCTACCCCGCATTAAACGAAATGAAGCTACTGCTGGATCTATTTCACTGATTTTCCCAAACTGATTATCTGGGTTCTTTCAACTGCTATGAAGTGACTCATAACCCATGCTGCTGTTATTCATATCAGTCACATACTCTGGATATGGGTTTGCTTTCCCTGCACGCAATGCTTCTGCCAAAACTACTATCCGTGGTCTTACAGAATGCCTTATCCATCGTCATGGTATTCCACATAAACATTGCTTCAGATCAAGGAACACACTTCACAGCAAATGAAGTGCGGGAATGGGCACATGCTCATGGAATTCTCTGGTCTTACCATGTTCCCCATCATCCAGAAGCTGCTGGATTGATAGAACGGTGGAATGGCCTTTTGAAAACTCAATTATGGTGCCAACTAGGTGGCAAAAACTTGAAAGGCTGGGGTAATGTTCTCCAGGAAGCTGTGTATGCTCTGAATCAGCGTCCACTGTATGGTGCTGTTTCTCCCATAGCCAGGATCCATGGGTCCAGGAACCAAGGGGTGGAAATTGGTGTGGTGCCACTCACTATTACTCCTAGTGATCCACTAGGAAAATTTTTGCTTCCTGTCCCTGCTACCCTGAGTTCTGCTGGTCTACAGGTTTTAGTTCCAAAACGGGGTGTGCTTTCTCCAGGAGAAACAACAGTGATACCACTGAACTGGAAGTTAAGATTGCCACCTGGCCACTTTGGGCTACTTATGCCTCTGGATCAAAACACCAAGAAGGGGATTACATTATTGTCTGGGGTAATTGACCCTGACTATCAGAAGGAAGTAGGACTGCAACTACATAATGGAGGTAAAGAAGAGTTTTCTTGGAATATAGGAGATCCCCCGGGGCGTCTATTAGCACTAACATGCTCTGTGATTAAAATCAATGGAAAACTGCAACAACACAATCCAGGCAGGACCACTAATGGCTCTGAGACTTCAGGAATGAAGGTTTGGGTCACCCCACCAGGCAAAGAACCACGGCCAGCTGAAGTGCTTGCTGAGGGGAAAGGGAACATGGAATGGGTAGTGGAAGAAGGTAGTGATAAATATGAACTTCGACCACGTGATCAGTTACAGAAACGAGGACTGCAATGCTGTTTTGTTTGTGTTATACTATTTAAGTTGTAAGATATCAAGTTTAAGAATGAATGTTGCCCAAGGATTTGCACGCTATTCTGGAGAGATTTAATGTGTTTCCAGTTATATGCAAGACAGTTGAGTATTGTCAGGTAAAAGAAAAAATGTGTGCTTATTTGTTTTCATTTGGAAATTAAGTATGGTCTAAGGTGATGTATATATATATATATATATATATATGTATATATATATATATATATATATATGTGCCAAGTTGACAAGGGGTGGACTGTCATGGTTAGGGACAGGTGTCAACTTGGCCAAGTTGTGGTACCTGTTCATCTGATTGGGCAAGCGCTGGCCTGTCTGTTGCAATGAGGACATTTCATAGGATTAGGTCATGATCACGTCAGCTACATCCACAGCTGATTCCATTTGTAATCAACCAAAGGGGAGTGTCTTCTGCAATTAGTGATGCTAAATCCAATCATGGGAAGCCTTTTAAGGAGGACTCAGAGGAGACAGGTTGCATTCCTTCTTTGGCTGGTGAGCCTCTCCTGTGGAGTTCATCCAGGCCATCCATTGGAGTCATCGGCTTCACAGCCTGCCCTGTGGATTTTGGACTCTGCGTTCCTATGGTCACGTGAGACACTTTCATAAATTTTATATTTGCAAGTGTTCCCTGTTGGTTCTGTTTCTCTAGAGAACCCTAACTAATACACCTAGTCTCATCATCTCATCTCATCGTATCATCATCTCATCACGTCTCATCATCTTGCTTCATCACATTGTGTCCTCTTATCATCCCATCTAATCGTCTTTTCTCATCTCGTCATCCTGTCTCATCTTCTCATCTCATCTCCGTGTCTCTCCCACCCTCTTGTCTCATTGTCTTGTCATTTCATCTTCCCATCTCGTCTTCTTATCTCATCATATTCTCATCTCATCATTTCATCACGTCTCGTCTTGTCATCTCATCTCATCTCGTCATTCTGTCTCATTGTTCTGTTTCGTCTCATCATCCCATCTCATCATCCCATCTCATCATCCCATCTCATCATCCATCTCACATTCCTGTCTCATCATCGCATGTCATAATCTCATATCATAGTCTCGTCTTATCAACTCATCTCATCATCTCATCATCTCATCTCGTCTCATCGTCTCACTTCATCTCGTTGTCTCCTCTCATCATCCCCTCTCATCTTCCTGTCTTGTCTCCATTTCCCATTCCACCGTCTTGTCTCGTTGTCTTGTCATTTCATAGTTCCATCTCGTCATCCCATCTCATCATCTCATCTCATCTCGTTGTCCCGTCTTATCTTCCCATCTCGTCTCCACGTCTCATTCCACCATCTTGTCTCATTGTCTCATCATCTAACTTCATCTCGTTGTCTTCTCTCACCATCCCATTTCATCGTCTTGTCTCATTGTCCCATCATTCCATCGTCCCATCTCATCATCTCATCTCATCATCCCGTCACATTGTCTCATCTCATTGTCTCATCTTGTCTCATCTCGTCGTCTCATCTCGTCTCGTAATTCTGTCTCATTTTCCCATATTGTATCGAAATCCCATCTCATCCTCACATCTCGTCATCCCATCCCATCGCCCGTCTCGTCATCCCGTCTCATCATCTCCTGGTGTCGTCTCATCTCATTTCATCATCTCGTTTCATCTCATCGTCTCCTCTCGTCATCCCATCTCGTCTCGTCTCATCTCTTCTTCCAGTCTTGTCTTCCCATCTCATCTCCGCATCTCATCCCACCGTCTTATCTCATTGTCTCATCATTTCATTGTCCCATCTCGTCATCTCATCTCATCATCCCCTCAAATCTTCTCATCTCATCATCTCATCTTTTCTCATCTCATCGTCTCATCTCATGTCATCATTCTGTCTCATTGTCCCATCTCGTCTCATTGTCCCGTCTCATCATTCTGTCTAGTCAACCCATCTCATCATCCATGTCATCATCCCTTCTCATCATCTCATGTCATCATCTCATCTCATAGTCTCGTCTCATCATCTCATCTTCTTGTCTCATCATCTCATCTTGTCTCATCATCTCAATTCAACTCATTGTCTCCTCTCATCATCCCATCTCCTCATCTCGTCTCATCTCATCATTGCATCTCATCTTCCAGTCTCATCTCCACATCTCATCCCACCGTCTTCTCTCATTGTCTCATCATTTCATTGTCCTATCTCATCATCTCATCTTATTGTCACATCAAATAGTCTCATCTCATTGTCTCATCTTTTCTCGTCTCATCGTCTCATCTCATCTCGTCATTATGTCTCATTGTTACATCTCGTCTCGTCATCCCATCTCATCATTCCGTCTCAACATCCCGTCTTATCGTCCATCTCGTCATCCCATCTCATCATCACATGATGTCATCTAATCTCATAGTCTAGTCTCGTCATCTCATCTCCTCGTCTCATCATCTCATCACATCTCATCGCCTTGCTTCATCTCATCATCTCCTCTCGTCATTGCCTCTCGTGATCTCATCGCATCTCGTCGTCCCGTCTTTTCATCCCATCTCATGTCCACGTCTCATCCCACAGTCTTGTCTCATTGTCCTGTCATTCCATCATCCCATCTCATCATCTCATCATCCCGTCACATTGTCTCATCTCCTCATCTCATCTTGTCTCGTCTCATCGTCTCATCTCATCTCGTAATTCTGTCTCATTGTCCCATCTCGTCTCGTCATTCTGTTTCATCATGCCATCTCATCATCCCTTCTCATCACCCATCCCGTCATCCTGTCTCATCATCTCCTGTCATTGTCTCACCTCGTAGTCTCGTCTCCTCATCTCATCTCATCGTCTCGTCATTTCATCTCGTCTCATCTTCTGCTTCATCTCGCCGACTCCTCTCATCATCCCTACTCATCATCTCATCGCATCTCGTCGTCCCATCTCATCTTCTGGTCTCGTCTCCATGTCTCATCCCACCATCTTGTCTCATTGTCTCGTCATTTCAATGTCCCATCTCGTCATCTCATCTCAATATCCTGTCTCCTTTTCTCATCTCATCGTCTCATCTTGTTTAGTCTCATCTTCTTATCTCATCTCATCATTCTGTCTCATTGTCCCATCTTGTCTCGTCATCCCGTCTCATCATCCCGTCTCATCATCCTGTCTCATCATCCCTCTCATCATCCCATCTCATCATCTCATGTCATCATCTCATCTCGCAGTCTCATCTCATCATCTCTTCTCATTCTCTCATAATCTCATCTCATCTCATCGTCTCATTTCGTCATCCCATCTCATCATCTCATCTTATCTCGTCATCCCATCTCGTCTTCCCATCTCGTATCCACGTCTCATCCCACCATCTTGTCTCATAGTCTCGTCCTTTCATCATCCCATCTCATCATCTCATTTAATCGTCCCATCTCATCATCTCATCTCATCATCTCATCTTGTCTCATCTTGTCATCTCATCTCATTTCGGCATTCTGTCTCTTCCCGTCTCATCTCGTCTTCCTGTCTCATCATCCCATCTCTTCATCCCATCTCATTGTCCGTCTAGTCATCCCATCTCATCATCTCCTATCATCGTCTCATCTCGTAGTCTCATCTCTTCATCTCATCTCATCATCTCATCATCTTATCTCATTGTCCTGTCCCATCATCTCACCTCATCATCTCATCTTTTCTGGTCTCGTCGTCTCATCTCATCTCGTCATTCTGTCTCATTGTCCCATGTCATCTCGTCATCCCGTCTCATCATCCTGTCTCATCATCGCGTCTCATTGTCCGTCTCGCCATCCCATTTCCTCATCTCATGTCATCGAATCAACTCATAGTCTCGTCTTGTCATCTCATCTCCTCGTCTCATCATCTCATCACATCTCATCGTCTTGCTTCATCTCATCATCTCCTCTCGTCATCGCCTCTTGTGATCTCGTCGCATCTCGTCGTCCCGTCTTTTCATCCCATCTCGTCTCCACATCTCATTCCAGCATCTTGTCTCATTGTCATGTCATTTCATCCTCTCATCTTGTCATCTCATCTCATCATCCCAAATCATTGTCTCATCTCATCCATCTCATCTTGTCTCGTCTTGTCGTCTCTTCTCATCTCCATTCTGTCTCATTGTCCCATCTCGTCTCAACATCCCTTCTCATCATCCCGCCTCGTGATCCTGTCTCATCATCTTCTGTCGTCGTCTCATCTCATATTCTTATCTTGTCATCTCATCCCATTGTCTCATCATCTCATTCCGTCTCATCATCTCACTTCATCTCCTCATCACCTCTCGTCATCCCATCTTGTCATCTCATATTCTCTCATCATTCCATCTCATCTTCCCATCTCGTCTCCATGTCTCATCCCACCATCTTGTCTCATTGTCTCGTCATTCCATCATCCCATCTCATCATCTCATCTCATCGCCCTGTCTCATCATCTCACCATGTCTCGTCTCATCATCTCATCTCTTCTCATCATTCTGTCTTGTTGTCCCAATTCATCTCATCATCCCATCTCATCATCCCATCTCGTCATCCCATCTCATCGTCCGTCTCATCATCCTGACTCATCATCTCATGCTGTCATCTCATCTCGTAGTCTCATCTCATCATCTCATCTCATCTCATCGTATCGCTTCAACTTGTTGTCTCCTCTCGTCATCCCATCTCTGCGTCTCATCTCATCTCATCTTCCCAGCTCATCTACTCATCTTGTCTCCATGTCTCATCCCACTGTCTTGTCTCATTGTCTCATCATTTCATCATCCCATCTCATCATCTCATCTCATCATCCCATCCCATCGTCTCATCTCATCGTCTCATTTTGTCTCATCTTGTCGTCTCATATCATCTCATCATTCTCTCTCATTGTCCCATCTCATCTCGTCATCCTCTCTCATTGTCCGTCTTGTCATCCTGTCTCATCATCTCATGTTGTCATCTCATCTCCTAGTCTCGTTTCGTCACCTCAACTCCTCGTCTCCTCATCACATCTTGTCTCATCGTCTCGCTTCATCTTGTGCTCTCCTCTCGTCATCCCATCCCATCATCTTATCTCATCTCGTCATACCAGCTCGTCTTCCCGTCTTGTCTCCATGTCTCATCCCACCATCTTGTCTCATTGTCTCATCATTTCAATGTCCCATGTCATCATCTCATCTCATCCTCCCATCCCATCATCTCTTCTCATCGCCTCATCTTGTCGCATCTCATTGTCTCATCTCATCTCATCATTCTGTTTCATTTTCCTGTCTTGTCTTGTCATCTCGTCTCATCATCCCATCTCGTCATCCTGCCTCATCTTCCATCTTGTCATCCCGTCTCATCTTCTCATGTCATCGTCTCATCTCATAGTCTCGTCTCATCTCTTCTCCTCATCTCATCATCTCATCTCGTCTCATCGTATCTCTTCATCTCATCCTGTCTGCTCGTCATCCCATCTCGTCTTCCCGTCTCATCTCCATATCTCATCCCACCATCTTGTCTCATTCTCTCATCATTTCATCGTCCCATCCCATCATCTCATCTCATCGTTCTGTCTCATCATCTCATCTCATCCTCTCATCATCTCTCGTCTCGTCATCTCCTCTCATCTCAACATTCTGTCTCATTGTCCCGTCTCTTCTCATCATCCTGTCTCATCATCCCATCTCATCATCCCATCTCATCATCTCATGTCATCGTCTCATCACATGGTCTCGTCTCATCACCTCATCTCCTCCTCTGGTCATCTCATCTCGTCTCATCATCTGGCTTCATTTCCTTGTCTCCTCTCGTCATCTTATCTCGTTGTCTCGTCTCATCTCGTCATCCCGTCTCATCTTCCCATCTCATCACCATGTCTCATCCAACTGTCTTGTCTCATTGTCTCATCATTCCATTGTCCCATCTTGTCATCTCATCTCATAGTCCCATCCCACCCCACATCTCATTGTCTCATCTTGCCTCGTCTCGTCTTCTCATCACATCTTGCCATTCTGTCTCATTGTCCCGTCTCATCTCATCATCCCTTCTCATCATGCAATCTCGTCATCCATCTTGTCATCCATCTCATCATCCCGTCTCATCATCTCATGTCGTCGTCTCATCTTGTTGTCTCATCTCATCATCTCATCTCATCGTCTCATCATCTCAATGTCTCCTCTCATCATCCCATCTCGTCATCTCCTCTCATCTCGTCATCCCGTTAGTCTTCCCATCTCATCCCCATGTCTCATCCCACCGTCTTGTCTCTTAGTCTCGTCATTTCATCATCCCATCTCGTCATGTCATCTCATCGTCCCATCTCATTGTCTCATTCATTCATCTAATCTTGTATCATCTCGTTGTCTCATCTCATCTCGTCATTCTGGCTTGTTGTCCCATTTCTTCTTTTCATCCCATCTCATCGTCCCGTCTCATCATCCAGTCTCATCGTCCGTCTCATCATCCCGTCTCATCCTCTCATGTCGCTGTTCAATCTTGTAGTCTTCTCTCGCCATCTCATCTCATCGCTTCATCATCTCATCATGTCTCATCGTCTCACTTCATCTCATCATCTCATCTCGTCATTCAATCTTGTCATCTGGTCTCATCTCCTGTCGTCGTCCCATCTCATCTTCACGTCTCATCTCCATGTCTCATCCCACCATCTTGTCTCATCGTCTCGCCATTTCATCGTCCCATCTCGTCATCACATCTCATCATCCCGTCTCATCATCTCATCTCATCATCTCATCTTGTCTCTTCTCGTCATCTCATCTCATCTCGTCATTCTGTCTCGTTGTGCCATCTCGTCTCATCATCCTGTCTCATCATCGTGTCTCATCTTC
This sequence comes from Tamandua tetradactyla, assembly GCF_023851605.1. NCBI lineage: Eukaryota > Metazoa > Chordata > Mammalia > Pilosa > Myrmecophagidae > Tamandua > Tamandua tetradactyla. The sequence continues at coordinate 25,178,653 of NC_135335.1, forward strand.
CCATCTCATCTCCACGTCTCATCCCAACATCTTGTTTCATTGTCTCATCATTTCATCATCCCATCTCGTCATCTCATCTCATCATCCCAACTCATCATATCATCTCATCGTCTCATCTTCTCTCGCCTCGTCTTCTCTTCTCATCTGGACATTCTGTCTCATTGTCCCATCTCGTCTCGTTATCCCATCTCATCATCCCATCTCGTCATCCCGTCTCATCATCTGTCTCGTCATCCCATCTCATCATCTCATGCTGTTGTTTCATCTCATAATCTCATCTCGCCATCTCATCTCCTCATCTGGTCATCTGATCTCGTCTCATCATCTTGCTTCATTTCATCCTCTCCTCTCATCATCCCATCTCGTCATCTCATCTCATCCCGTCATCCCGTCTCGTCTTCCCACCTCCTCACTATGTCTCATCCCACCATCTTGTCTCATTGTCTCATCATTCCATTGTCCCATCTCATCATCTCATCTCATCGTCCCATCTCATAGTGTCATCTCATCGTCTCATCTTGTCTTGTTTCATCATCTCATCTCATCTCGTCATTCTGTCTCATTGTCTCATCTCATCTCATCATCCCGTCTCATCATCCATCTCGTCTTCTCGTCTCATCATCTCATGTCATCATCTCATCTCATAGTCTCGTCTTGTCATCTCTTCTCATCATCTCATCATCTCATCTCGTCTCATCATCTCGCTGCATCTCGTCGTCTCCTCTCATCATCCCATCTCATCATCTCATCTCCTTTCGTCATCCCGTCTCATCTTCCCATCTCATCTCCTTGTCTTATCCCACCGTTTTGTCTCATTGTCTCATCATTTCTTCATCCCATGTCATCATCTCATTGGCCTGTCTCATCGTCTCATCTCATTGTTTCATCTTGTCTCGTCTCATCGTCTCATCTCATCTCATCATTCTGTCTCGTTGTCCCATCTCATCTTGTCATCCCTTCTCATCATCCTGTCTCATCGTCCGTCTCGTCATCCCGTCTCATCATCTCATGTCATCTTCTATCTCATAGTCTCGTCTCATCCTCTCAATTCTTCGTCTCATCATCTCATCTCATCTCATCTTCTCGCTTCATCTTGTCATCTCCTCTTGTCATCCCATCTCATTGTCTCGTCTCATCTCATTGTCTTGTCTCCACTTCCCATCTCCTCTCCACTTCTCATCCCAACATCTTATGTCATTGTGTCCTCATTTCATCGTCCCATCTCATCATCTCATCTCATTGTCTCATCTTGTCTCGTCTCGTCATCTCATCTCATCTAGTCATTCTGTCTCATTGTCCTGTCTCGTTCTCGTCATCCCATCTCATCATCCCATCTTGTCATCCTGTCTCAATGTCCATCTCATCATCTCATCTCCTCATCTCATGTTATTGTCTCATCTCGTAGTCATGTCTTGTCATCTCATCTCCTCGTCTCGTCATCTCATCTCATCTCATCATCTCACTTCATCTCGTCATCTCCTCTCATCATCCCATCTCGTCAATTCATCTCATCTCGTCATCCCATCTAGTCTTCCCATCTCGTGTCCATGTCTCATCCCACCATCTTGTCTCATTGTCTGGTCATCTCATTGTCCCATCTTGTCATCTCATCTCATCGTCCCTTCTCATCATCTCATCTTATCATCTCATTCTGTCTCGTCCCGTCGTCTCATCTCATCTCGTCATTCTGTCTTGTTATACGTCTCATCTCATCATCCAGTCTCATCATCCCATCTCATCATCTCATGTTGTTGTCTCATCTCACAGTCTCGTTTGTTGTCTCATATCATCATCTTGTCATCTCATCTCATCTCATCATCTTGCTTCATCTCGTCGTCTCCTCTCGTCATCCCATCTCGTCATTTCATCTCATCTCGTCGACCCTTCTAATCTTCCCATCTCGTCTGCATATTTCATCCCACCATCTTGTCTCATTGTCTTGTCATTCCATCATCCCTTTTCATCATCACATCTCATCATCCTGTCTCATTGTCTCATCTCATTGTCTCATCTTGCCTCATCTTGTTGCATCTCATTTCATCATTCTGCCTTGTTTTCCCATCTTGTCTCGTCATCCCTTCTCATCATCCCGTCTCGTCATCCCATTTCTTCGTCCATCTTGTCATTCTGTCTCATCATCTAATGTCGTCGTCTCATCTCGTAGCCTCGTCTCATCATCTCATCTTGTCTCATCGTCTCGCTTCATCTTGTCCTCTTCTCTCATCATCCCATCTGGGCATCTTGTCTCCTCTCGTCTTCCTGTCCTCTCTTCCCATTTCATCTCCATGTCTCATCCCACCATCTTGTATCATTGTCTCATCATTTTATCATCTCATCTCATCATCTCATCTCATCATCCTGTCTCATCATCTCATTTTATCGTCTCATCTTTACTCATCTCATCATCTCATCCATCTCATCATTCTGTCTCATTGTCACCTCTCTTCTCATCTTCCCGTATCATCATCCCATCTCATCATCCCATCTCATCATCTTGCCTCATCATCTCGCTTCATCTCGGCGTTTCTGCTCATCAACCCATGTCGTCGTCTCATTTTCTCTCATTGTCCTGTCTCGTCTTCCACTCTCGTCTCCATATCTCATCCTAACTTCTTGTCTCATTGTCTCATCATTCCATTTTCCCATCTCGTCATCTCATCTCATTGTCCCTTCTCATCGTCTCATCTCATCATCTCAACTTGTCTCGTCTCGTCGTCTCATCTCATCTCGTCATTCTGTTTTGTTGTCCCGCCTCGTCTTGTCATCCCGTCTCATCATCCCATCTCGTCTTCCCGTCTCATGCTCCGTCTCATCATCCCATCTCATCATATCATGCCGTCATGTCATCTTGTAGTCTCGTCTCGTCATATCATCTCATCATCTCATCTCATCTCATTGTCTCGCTTCATCTCATCGTCTCCTCTTGTCATTCCGTCTCGTCGTCTCATCTCATCTCGTCATCCCATCTCGTCTTCCCATCCCGTCTCCATGTCTCATCACAACATCTTTTCTCATTGTCTTATCATTCCATCATCCCATCTCGTCATCTCATCTCATCATCCCATCTCATCGTTTCATCTCATTGACTCATCTTGTCTCGTATCATCGTCACATCGCAACTCATCATTCTGTCTTGTTTTCCCGTCTCATCTAGTCATCCCATCTCATCATCCCATCTCATCTTCCATCTCGTCATCCCATCTCATCATCTCATGTTGTCATCTCATCACTTACTCTCATCTCGTCATCTCATCTCATCGTCTCATCATCTCATCGTCTCCTCTGATCATCCCATCTCGTCGTCTCATCTCATCTTGTCATCCTGTCTTGTCTTCCCATCTCGTCTCCATGTCTAATCCCACCGTCTTGTGTCTTTGTCTCGTCATTTCATCGTACCATCTCATCATCTCATCTCATCGTCCCATCTCATTGTTGCATCTCATCATCTCATCTTATCTCGTCATCTCATCTCATCTCCACATTCTGTCTCATTGTCCTGTCTCATCTCGTCATCCCATCTCATCGTCCCTCTCGTCATTCTGCCTCGTCATCCCATGTCATCATCTTGTCTCATTGTCCATCTCGTCATCCCATCTCATCATCTCATGTTGTCATCTTGTCTCATAGTCTCGCCTCGTCATCTCATCTCCTCATCTCATCATTTCATCTCGTCCCATCATCTCACTTCATTTTGTCATCTCCTCTCATCATCCTATCTCATCATCTCGTTTCATCTCATCATCCCATCTCATCTTCCCATCGCGACCCATGTCTCATCCCACTGTCTTGTCTCATTGTCTCATCATTTCATCGTCCCATCTCATCATCCCATCTCATCCTATCATCTCATCATCTAATTTTGTCTCATCTCATCATCTCATGTCATCTCATCATTCTGTCTCATCGTCCCCCCTCATCTCGTCATCCCATGTCATCATCCCTTCTCATCATCCCGTCTCATCGTCTGTCCCATCATCCCGTCTCATCATCTCATGTCATCATCTCATCTTGTTTTATCATCTCGTCATCTCATCTCCTCATCTTGTCATCTCATCTTGTCTCATCGTCTCACTTCATCTTGTCGTCTCTTCTCATCATCCCATCTAGTCATCCCATCTCATCTTCCCGTCTCATCTCCATGTCTCATCCCACCATCTTGTCTCATTGTCTCATCATTTCATCGTCCCATCTCGTCATCTCATCTCATCGTCCCATCTCGTTGTCTCCTCTCATCATCCCATCTCACGGCCTCATCTCATCTTGTCATCCCGACTTGTCTTCCCGTCTCATCTCCACGTCTCATCCCACTGTCTTGTCTAATTGTCTCATCATTTCATCATCCCATCTTGTCATTTCATCTCATTGTCCTGTCTTATTGTCTCATCTCATCATCCCATCTTGTCTCATCTCATCTCGTCATTCTGTCTCATTCTCCCATCTCATCTCGTCATCCCATCTCATCATGCCATCTCGTCATCCATTCTCTTCTTCCATCTTGTCATCCCATCTCATCATCTCCTGTTGTCAACTCATCTCATAATCTCGTCTTGTCATCTCATCTCATCGTCTCGTCATCTCATCTCATCTCATTGTCTCACTTCATCTCATTGTCTCCTCTCATCATCCCATCTCGTCTTCTCGTCTCATCTCATTGTCCCGTCTCGTCTTCCCATTTCATCTCCATGTCTCATCCAACCATCTTGTCTCTTTGTATCATCATTTCATTGTCACATCTCATCATCTCATCTCTTCGTCCCATCTCATTGTCTCATGTAATCATCTCATCTTGTCTCATCTCGTCATCTCATCTCATCTCGTCATCCTGTCTTGTTGTTCATCTCATCTCGTCATCCTGTCTCATCATCCCATCCCATCCTCCCATCTCATCGTCCATCTCCTCATCCTGTCTCATCATCTCAAGTCATCGTCTCATCTCATAGTCTCGTCTCATCATCTTATCTCATCATCTCATCATCTCATCTCCTCATCTCTTCTCATCGTCTCATCTCATCATCTCGTCTTGACTCGTCTCATTGTCTCATTTCATCATTTCATTCTGTTTCGTTTTCCCATCTTGTCTCGTCACCCCCTCTCATCATCCCATCTTGTCATCCCATCTCCTCATCCGTCTCCTCATCCCGTCTCATCATCTCATGTCATCGTCTCATCTTGTAGTCTCGTCTCGTCATCTCATCTCATTGTCTCATCCTCTCATCTCATCTCATCATCTCGCTTTATCTCATTGTCTCTGCTCTTCATCCCATCTCGTCGTCTCGCTTCATCTTGTTGTATCCACTCTACATCCCATCTCATCGTCTTGTCCCATCTCGTCATCCCATCTCATCTTCCCATCTTATCTCTATGTCTAATCCCACCATCTTTTCTCATTGTCTCATCATTTCATCCTCCCATCTCATCATCTCATACCTTCTACCCATCTCATTGTCTCATCTCATCGTCTCATCTTGTCTCGTCTCGTCATCTCATCTCACATCATTCTGTCTCATTGTCCTGTCTCATCTCGTCATCCCATCTCATCATCCCTTCTCTCATCCCGTCTCATCATCCATCTCTTCACCCTGTCTCATCCTCTCATGTTGTCATCTCATCTCAGTCTCATCTCGTCATCTCATTGCAACATCTCGTCATCTCATCTCATCCCATCATCTTGCTTCGTCTCGTCATCTCCCTTCTTCATCCCATCTTGTCATCTCGTCTGATCTCGTCATCCCGTCTCATCTTCCCATCTCATCATACTGTCTAATCATCTCATGTCGTCATCTCATCTCATTGTCTCATCATCTCATCTCATTGTCTCTTCATCTCAATTTTCCTCTCATCATCCCATTTCGTCGTCCTGTCTCATCGTCCGTCTCTTCATCCCATCTCATCATCTCATGTCGTCATCTCATCTCATAGTCTCGTTTCGTCATCTCATCTTGTCATCTCGTCATCTTATCTCACCTCATCATCTCGTTTCATCTCGTCATCTCCTCTAATCATCCCATCTCTCATCCTGTCTTGTCTTAGTGCCTCATCCCAATGTCTCATCCCACTATCTTGTCTCATTGTCTAGTCATTTCATCATCCCATCTCATCATCTCATCCCATCCTCCCATCTCCTTGTCTCATCTCATCATCTCATCTTCTCTCATCTCATCGTTTCATCTCATCTCGTCATTCTGTCTTGTTGTCCTGTCTCATGTCGTCATTCCATCTCATCATCCCGTCTTGTCATCCCATCTCATCGTCCATCTCATCATCCTATCTCATCATCTCATATCATTGTCTCATCTCATAGTCTCATCTCGTCATCTCATTTCATCATCTCGTCATCTCATCTCGTCTCAATGTCTCGCTTCATCTTGTCATCTCCTCTCATCATCCCATCTCGTCATCCCATCTCATCTTCCCATCTTGTGTCCATGTCTCCTCCCACCGTCTTGTCTCATTGTCTCACCATTTCATCATCCCATCTCTTCATCTCATCTCATCATCCCGTCTCACCTCTCATCTCATCATCTCATCTTGTCTCTTCTCGTCAAATCTCATCTCCTCATTTTGTCTCGTTTTCCTGTCTCGTCTCATCATCCCGTTTCATCATCCCATCTCATCATCCCATCTCATCATCTGTCTCGTCATCCCATCTCATCATCTTGTCTCATCTTGTCATCCCATCTCATCTTCCTGTCTCGTCTCCGTGTCTCATCCCACCATCTTGTCTCATTGTCTCATCATTCCATCATCCCATCTCATCATCTCATCTCATCATCCCATCTCATCATCTCATCTCCTCCTCTCATATTGTCTCATCTCATCATCTCACCTCATCTCCTCATTCTGTCTCATTCTCCTGTCTCATCTCATCATCCCATCTCATCACCCCATCTCATCATTTTGTCTCATCATCCGTCTCATCATCCCGTCTAATCATCTCGTTGTCATCTCATCTCATCATTTCATCTCATCATCTCATCTCATCATCTCCTCATCTCATCTCATCGTCTCATCTCTTCATTTCCTCTCATCATCCCATCTCGTCATCTCGTCTCATTTCGTCATCCTGTCTCATCTTCCCATCTCGTTTCCATGTCTCATCCAACCATCTTCTCTCTTTGTCTCGTCATTTCATCATCCCATCTCATCATCTCTTCTCATCATCTCATCATCTCATCGTCTCCTCTCGTCATCCCATCTCATTGTGTCGTCTCATCTCGTCGTCCCATCTCATCTTCCTGTCTCATCTTCATGTCTCATCCCACCATGTTGTCTCATTTCCTCATCATTTCGTACTCCCACCTTGTCATCTCATCTCATCACCCCGTCTCATTTTCTCATCTCATCATCTCATCTTGTCTCATCTCATCGTCTCATCTCATCTCATCATTCTGTCTCATTGTCTTGTCTAGTCTAGTCATTCCATCTCATATCCCATCTCGTCATCCGTCTTATCATCTGTCTTGTCATCCTGTCTCAACATCTCATGACATCATCTCATCTCGTAGTCTCATCTCGTCATCTCATCTCATCATCTCGTCATCTCATCTCGTCTCATCGTATCCCTTCATCTTGTCATCTCCTCTCATCATCCCATCTCGTCATCCCATCTCATCTTCCCATCTCGTCTCCATGTCTCATCCCACTGTCTTGTCTCATTGTATCATCACTTCATTGCCCCATCTCGTCACCTCATCTCATCCTCCTGTCTCATCGTCTCATCTCATCGTCTCATCTTGTCTCCTCTCATCATCTCACCTCATCTCGTCATTCTGTCTCATTGTCCCGTCTCGTCTCATCATCCCGTCTCATCATCCATCTCGTCATCCTGTCTCATCATCTCATGTCGTCATCTCATCTTGTAGTCTTCTCTCTTCATTTCATCTCATCGTCTCCTCATCTCATCGTTTCCTCTCATCATCCCATCTAATCATCTTGTCTCATCTCGTCGTCCCTTTTCATCTTCCTGTCTCATCTCCATGTCTCATTCCACCATCTTTTCTCATTTCCTCGTCATTTCATAGTCCCACCTTGTCATCTCATCTCATCGTCCCATCTCATCATCTCATCTCATCGACTCATCCTGTCTCGTCTCATCGTCTCATCTCATCTCCTCATTCTATCTTGTACTCCTGTCTCATCTCACCATCCTATCTCATCATCCCATCTCATCATCCCATCTCATCATCCGTCTCATCATCCCATCTCAACATCTCATGATGTCGTCTCATCTCATCATCTCGTCTCATCATCTCATCTCATCTCATCATCTTGCTTCATCTTGTCATCTCTTCAAGTCATCCCATCTCATCCTCCCGTCTCATCTTCCCATCTCGTCTCCATGTCTCTTCCCACCATCTTGTCTCATTGTCTAGTCATTCCATCTTCCCATCTTATGATCTCATTCCATCATCCCCTCTCCTTTTATCATATCATCATCTCATCTTGTCTCTTCTCATCGTCTCATCTCATCTCATCATTCTGTCTCATTGTACTGTCTCATCTCGTCATCCCATTTCATCATCCCATCTCATCATACCGTCTCATTGTCCGTCTGGTCATCCTGTCTCATCAACTCATATCATCATCTCATCTCGTAGTCTCATCTCGTCATCTCATCTCATCATCTCGTCATCTCATCTCGTCTCATTGTCTTGCTTCATATGGTCGTCTCCTCTTGTAATCCCATCTTGTCGTCTGGTCTCATCTTGTCAACCCATCTCATCTTTCCGTCTCGTCTCCATGTCTCCTCCCAACCTCTTGTCTCATTTTCTCGTCATTTCATTGTATCAACTCATCATCTCATCTCATCATCCCGTCTCGTCTAATCTCATCATCTCATCTTGTCTCGTCTCATCATCTCATCTCATCTCCTCATTCTGTCTCATTGTCCCATCTTGTCTCGTCATCCCGTCTCATCATCTCATGTCGTCGTCTCATCTCAGAGTCTCATCTCGTCATCTCATCTCAACATCTTCTCATCTCATCTCATCTGATCGCCTAGCTTCTTCTCGTCATCTCCTCCCACCATCCCATCTCTTTGTTCCATCTCATCTCGTATTCCCGTTTCATCTTCCCATCTCGTCACCATGTCTCATCCCACTGTCTTGCCTCATTGTCTCGTCATTCCATTGTCCCATCTTGTCATCGCATCTCATCGTGCCATCTCATCATCTCAGGTCATGGTCTCATCTTGTCTCATCTCATCGTCTCATCTCATCTCGTCATTCTGTCTCATGGTCCCGTCCAGTCTCGTCATTCCATCTCATCATTCCATATCATCATCCCGTCTCATCGTCCATCTCTTCATCCCACCTCACCATTTCATGTCATTGTCTCATCTCATAGTCTCGTCTTGTCATCTCATCTCATCTCATCGTCTCATTACATCTCATCGACTCCTCTCGTCATCCCATCTCATTGTCTCATCTCAACTCGTCATCCCATCTCGTCTTCCCATCTCATCTCCATGTCTCATCCAACCGTCTTATCTCTTTGTCTCATCATTTCATCGTCCCATCTCGTCATCTCATCTCATCATCCTGTCTCATTGTTAATCTCATCAACTCATCATGTCTCATCTCGTTGTCTCATCTCATCTCATCATTCTGTCTCATTGTTCCATCTCGTCTTGTCATCCCATCTCATCATCCCATCTCATCCTCCCGTCTCATCATCTGTCTCGTCATCCTGTCTGATCATCTCATGTCGTCTCATCTCGTAGTCTCATCTCATCATCTCATCTCATCGTCTCATCTCGTCGTCTCATCTCATCATACTATCTCATTGTCCCATCTCGTCTCGTCATTCTGTCTCATCATCCCATCTCATCATTCCGTCTCATCGTCTGTCTCATTATCACGTCTCATCCTCTGATGCCTTCGTTTCATCTTGTCATCTCATCTCGTCATCTCATCCTATCGTCTCATCATCTCATCTCATCTTATCATCTTGCTTCATCTCGTCGTCTCCACTCATCATCCCATCTTGTCATCACATCTCATCTTTCTGTCTCTTCTCCATGTCTCATCTCACCGTCTTGTCTCACTGAGTCATCATTTCATTGTCCCATCTTGTCATCTCATCTCATCGTTCTGTCTCATCGTTTCCTCTCATCGTCTCTTCTTGTCTCATCTCATCGTCCCATCTCATCTCGTCATTCTGTCTCATTGTCCAGGCTCGTCTCATCATCCTGTCTCATCGTCCCATCTCTTCATCCATCTCATCGTCCGTCTCGTCATCCTGTCTCATAATCTCATGTCATCGTCTCATCTCATAGCCTGGTCTAGTCATCTCATCTCATCATCTCATTTCGTCTCATCTCGCTTCATGTCATCGTCTCCTCTCATCATCCCATCTCGTCATCCCGTCTCGTCATCCCCTCACATCTTCATGTCTCTCCCCACCATCTTGTCTCATTTTCTTGCCATTCCATTGTCCCATCTCATCTCATCATCCTGTCCCATCATCTCATCTCATCGTCTCATCTTGTCTCGTCTCGTCATCTCAGCTCATCACGTCATTCTGTCTCATTTTTCCATCTCGTCTCGTCCTTCCATCTTATCATCCCGTCTCGTCATCCCATTTCATGGTCCATCTCGTCATCCCATCTCATCATCTCATGTCATCATCTCATCTCACAGTCTCGTCTCATTATCTCATCTCATCGTCTCTTCATCCCATTGATTCCTCTCATCATCCCATTTCGTCATCTCATCTCATCTCCTCACCCCATCTCCTCTTTCCGTCTCATCTTCACATCCCATCCCACCATCTTGTCTCAGTGTCTCGTCATTCCTTTGTCCCATCTCATAATCTCATTTCATCGTCCCATCCCATCGTCTCATCTCATCATCTTATCTTGTCTCATCTCGTCATCTCATCTCCTCGTCTCGTCATCTTATCTCGTCTCATCATTGCTCTTCATCTCGTCATCTCCTCTCATCATCCCATCTCGTCATCTCCTCTCATCTCGTCATCCCGTCTCGTCTTCCCGTCTCAATTCCATGTCTCATCCCACTGTCTTTTCTCATTGTCTTGTCATTTCATCATCCCATCTCATCATCTCATCTCATCGTCCCGTCTCATCGTCTCATCTCATCATCTCGTCTTGTCTCATCTCATCATCTCATCTTATCTCGTCATTTTATCTCATTGTCCCATCTCGTCTCGTCATCCTGTCTCATCATACCATCTCGTCATCCCGTCTCATCATCTGTCTCATCATCCCTTCTGATATCACAAGTCGTTGTCTCATCTCATAGTCTCGTCTCATCATCTCATCTCATTGTCTCATCATCTCATCATCCCATCTCGTCTCATCTCGTCAATCCATCTCGTCTTTCTATCTTGTCTCCATGTCTCATCCCACTGTCTTGTCTGGTTGTCTCATCATTTCATCGTCCCATGTCAACATCTCATCTGATCGTCCCGTCTCATTGTCTCATCTCATCGTCTCATCTTGTCTCATCTTGTCATCTCATCACATCTCGTCATTCTGTCTCATTGTCCTGTTTCATCTCGTCATCCCATCTCATCATCCTGTCTCATCATCCCGTCTCACCATCCATCTTGTCATCCTGTCTCATCAGCTAATGTTGTCATCTCATCTTGAATTTCGTCTCATCATCTCATCTCCTCATCTCGTCATCTCATCTTGACTCATCATCTCGCTTCATCAGGTTTTCTCCTCTCATTATCCCACCTCGTAGTCTCCTCTCATCTCATCATCCCATCTCATCTTCCTATCTCGTCTCCCTCTCTCATCCCACCATCTTGTCACATTGTCTTGTTATTTCATTGTCCCATCTCATTATCTCATCTCATTGTCCCATCTTATCATCTCATCTCATCGTCTCATCTTGTCTCATCTCATCGTCTCATCTCATCTCGTCATTCTGTCTCATTGTCCCGTCTTGTCTCGTTATCCCGTCTCGTCATCCCATCTCATTGTCCATCTCATCATCCTATCTCATCATCTCATCTCATCTTGTCATCCCATCTTGTCTTCCCATCACGTCTCCATGTCTCATCCCAATGTCTTGTCTCATTGTCTCATCAATTCATTGTCCCATCTCATCATCTCATCTCATCACCCCATCTCATTGTCTCATCTAATTGCCTCATCTTGTCTAATCTCATCGTCTCATTTCATCTCATCATTCTGTCTCACTGTCCCATTTCGTCTCGTCATCCCATCTCATCATCCTGTCTCCTCATCCTGTCTCATCGTCCGTGTCGTCATTCCGTCTCATCATCTCATGTTGTCATCTCATCACGTAATCTCATCTTGTCATCTCATCTCATCATCTCATCATCTCATCTCATCATCTCATCATCTCATCTCGTCTCAAAATCTCACTTCATCTTGTCATCTCCTCTCATCATCCCATCTTGTCATGTTGTCTGATCTTGTCCCATCTCATCTTCCTGTCTCATCTCCATGTCTCATTCCACTGTCTTCTCTCATTGTCTCATCATTTCATCATCCCATCTCATCATCTCATCTCATCCTCCTTTCTCATCATCTCATCTCATCATCTCATCTTGTCTCATCACATCGTCTCTTCTCATCTCATCATTATGTCTCATAGTCCCGTCTCGTCTCGTCATCTTGTCTCATCATTCCTTCTCATCATCCCATCTCTTCATCCCATCTCATCGTCCATCTCGTCATCCCGTCTCATCATCTCATGTCATCTTATCTCATAGTCTCATCTCGTCATCTCATCTCATCATCTCGTCTTCTCATCTTGTCTCATCATCTCGCTTCATCTCATCATCTTCTCTCATCATCCCATCACATCGTCTCGTCTCATCTCGTCATCCCTTCTCGTCTTCCCGTCTCATCTCCATGTCTCACCCCACCATCCTGTGTCATTGTCTCGTTGTTTCATCCTCCCATCTCATCATCTCATCTCATCCTTCCGTCTCGTCATCTCATCTCATTGTCTCATCTTGTCTCCTCTCATCTTCTCATGTCATTTAGTCATTCTGACTCATTGTCCCATCTTGTCTCGTCATCCCGTGTCATCATCCCGTCTCATCATCTCATGTCGTTGTCTCATCTTGTAGTCTCGTCTTGTCATCTCATCTCATCATCTCATCATCCCATCATGTCTCATCATCTCGCTTCATCTTGTCGTCTCCTCTCGTCATCCCATCTCACCCTCTCATCTCATCTCATTGTCTCGTCTCATCTTCCCGGCTCGTCTCCATGTCTCATCCCACCGTCTTGTCTCAATCTCTCATCCTTTCATCGTCCCATCTCATCATCTCATCTCATTGTCCCATTTCATCATCTCTTTTCATCGTCTCATCTTGTCTTGTCCTGTCATCTCATCCCACCTTGTCATTCTGTCTCATTGTCTTGTTTCGTCTTGTCATCCCGTCTCATTATCCCATCTTGTCATCCCGTCTCATCGTCCATCTTGTCATCCCATCTCATCATCTCATGCCATCGTCTCATCTCGTAGTCTCGTCTCATCATCTCATCTCATTATCCCATCATCTCATCTCATCTCATTGTCTCGCTTCATCTTGTCGTCTCCTCTTGTCATCCCATCTCATCATCTCATCTCATCTTGTCATCCCATCTTGTCTTCCGGTCCCGTCTCCAGGTCTCATCCCACCGTCTTTTCTCATTGTCTTGTCATTCCATCATCCCATCTCATCATCTCATCTCATCGCCCCATCCCATCGTCTCATCTCATTGACTCATCTTGTCTCGTCTCATCGTCCCCTCTCATCTCGTCATTCTGTCTCGTTGTCCCATCTCGTCTTGTCATCCTGTCTCATCTTCCCGTCTCATCATCCCATCTCATCGTCCGTCTCATCATCCTATCTCATCATCTCATGTCATAGTCTCATCTCGTAGTCTCGTCTCGTCATCTCATCGCATCATCTCGTCATATCATCTCATCTCATCGTCTCGTTTCATCTCATCATCTCCTCTCGTCATCCCATCTCATCCTCTCTTCTCATCTTGTCTTCCCATCTCATCTTCCCATCTCGTCTCCATGTCTCATCCCACCTTCTTGTCTCATTGTCTTGTCATTCCATCGTCCTATCTCATCATCACTTCACATCATCCTGTCTCATTGTCTCATCTCATCATCTCATCTTGTCTCATCCCTTCCTCTCATCTCACCTCATCATTCTGTCTCATTGTCCCATCTTGTCTCCTCATCCCGTCTGATCATCCAATCTCATCATCCCATCTCATTGTCCATCTCATCATCCCGTCCCATCATCTCATGTCGTCATCTCATCTCGTAGCCTCATCTCGTCACCTCATCTCATCTCATCATCTAATCGTCTCCTCTCCTTATCCCATCTCATCATCTCATCTCATCATCCCGTCTCATCTTGCCATCTCGCTTCATCTCGTCATCTCCTCTCATCATTCCATCTCATCTCGTCGTCTTGTCTCATCTCTTTGTCCTGTCTCATCTTCCCTTCTCGTCTCCATGTCTCATCCCACCATCTTGTCTCATTGTCTCATCATTTCATCGTCCCATCTCGTCATCTCATCTCATTGTCCCATCTCATCCTCTCCTCTCATCGTCTCATCTTGTCTCATCTTGATGTCTCATCTGATCTCATCATTCTGTCTCATGGTCCCATCTTGTCTCTTCATTCCATCTCATCATCCCGTCTCATCATCCAATCTCATCGTCCATCTCATCATCCCCTCTCATCATCTCATGTTGTCGTCTCATCTCGTAGTCTTCTCCCATCATCTCATCGTCTTACTTCATCTCGTCGACTCCTCTCATCATCCCATCTCGTCATTTTGTCTCATCTTGTCATCCCGTCTTGTCTTCCCATCCTGTCACCATGTCTCATCCCACCATCTTGTCTCATTGTCTTGTCATTCCATTGTCCCATCACGTCATTTTATCCCATCGTCCCATTTCATCATGTCATCTCATCTTCTCATCTTGTCTTGTCTCATCGTCTCATCTCATCTCCTCTTTCTGTCTTGTTGTTGCATCTCATCTCGTCATCCCATCTCATCCTCCCGTCTCATTGTAAGTCTCATCATCCCATCTCATCATCTCATGTCATCGTCTCATCTCATAGTCTCACGTCGTCAGCTCATCTCATCGTCTCGTCATCCCATCATCTCCTTTCATTATCCCATCTCGTCATCACGACTCATCTCGTTGTCCCTTCTTGTCTTCCTATCTCATCTCCATGTCTCATCCCACTGTCTTGTCTCATTGTCTTGTTATTTCATTGTCCCATCTCGTCATCTCATCTCATCGTCCCATCCCATCATCTTATCTCATCGTCTCATCTTGTCTCGTCTCGTTGTCTCATCTCATCTCATCATTCTGTCTCATTGTCCTGTCTCGTGTCATCATCCCATCTCATTGTACCATGTTATTGTCCGTCTCGTCATCCCATCTCATCATCTCATGTGGTTGTCTCATCTCGTAGTCTCGTCTCGTCATCCCATCTCGTCTTCTTTTCTCATCTCATCGTCCTGTCTCATCGTCCCGTCTCATCTTCCCGTCTCATCTCCATGTCTCATACCACCATCTTGTCTCATTGTCTCATCATTCCAACGTCCCATCTCATCATCTCATCTCATCATCCCATCTCATCGTCTCATCCCATCGTCTCATCTTGTCTCATTTCATTGTCTCATCTCATCTTGTCATTCTGTCTCATCCCATCTCGTCTCGTCATCCCATCTCATCATCCTATCTCGTCATCCCGTCTCATTGTCCGTCTCGTTATCCTCTCTCATCATCTCATGTCGTCATCTTATCTCGTAGTCTCATCTCATCATCTCATCGTCTCGTCATCTCATCATCTCCTCTCATCATCCCATCTCATCATCTCGTCTCATCTCGTCATCCCATCTCGTCTTCCCATCTCGTCTCCATGTCTCATCCCACTGTCTTTTCTCATTGTCTCATTATTTCATAGTCCCACCTTGCTGTCTCATCTCATCATCCTGTCCCATTGTCTCATCTCATTTTCTCATCTTGTCTTGTCTCATCATCTCATCTCATCTCATCATTCTGTCTAATTTTCCCATCTCATGTCGTCATTCTGTCTCATCATCCCATCTCATCATAATTTGTCTTTGTCTGTCTCGTCATCCCGTCTCATCTTCTCACGTGGTCGTTTCATCTCATAGTCTCATCTCTTCATCTCGTCCCATCATCTCGTTTCATCTCGTTGTCTCCACTCATCATCCCATCTCATCATCTCATCCCATTCCATTCTCCCCTCTCATCTTCCCATCTCATTTCCATGTCTCCTCCTGCCGTCTTGTCTCATTGTCCCATCATTTCATTGTCCCATCTCCTCATCTCATCTCGTCTCATCGTCTCGCTTCATCTCGTCGTCTCCTCTCATAATCCCATCTCATCATCTCATCTCATCTCATCATCCTGTGTCGTCTTCCTGTCTCGTCTCCATATCTCATCCTGCCGTCTTATCTCATTGTCTCATCATATCAATGTCCCATCTCATCATCTCATCCCAGCATCCCGTCTCATCGTCTCATCTCATCATCTCATCTTTTTTCATCTCGTCGTCTCATTTCTTCTCGTCCTTCTGTCTTGTTGTCCCATCGCATCTCATCATCCTGATTCATCATGCCATCTCGTAATCCCATCTCATTGTCCATCTTGTCATGCCGTCTCATCATCTCTTGTCATCGTCTCATCTCGTAGTCTCATCTCATCATCTCATCCCATTGTCTCGTCATCTCCTCGTCTCATCTCATCATCCCATCTTGTCATCTCATCTCATCTCGTCATCCCGTCTTGTCTACCCTTCTCGTCTCCATGTCTCTTCACACCCTCTTGTGTTTTTGTCTCATCTTTTCATTGTCCCATCTCGTCATCTCATCTCATCATCACATCTCATTTCCTCATCTCTTCGTCTCATCTTGTCTCGTCTTGTCCTCTCATCTCATCTCATCATTCTATCTCATTGTCCTATCTCATCTTGTCATCCCATCTCATCACCCATCTTGTCATTTCATGTCATCGTTTCATCTTGTAGTCTCATCTCGTCATCTCATCTCATCGTCTCGTCATCTCATCTCGTCCTAACGTCTTGCTTCATCTCATCGTCTGCTCTAACCATACCATCTTGTCATCCCATCTCATCTTCCCATCTCGTCTCCATGTCTCATCCGAGCATCTTGCTTCATTGTCTCATCATTCCATCATCACATTTCATCATTGCATCTCATCCTACCATTTCATCATCTCATGTCATCGTCTCATCTTGTCTTGTCTCATCATCTCATTTCATCTCATCATTCTGTCTTGTGGTCATGTCTCATCTCGTTATCCCATCTCATCATCCCGTCTCATCGTCCGTCTCGTCATCCCATCTCATCATCTCATGTTGTCGTCTCATCTCGTAGTCTCGTCTCGTCATCTCATCTCCTCATCTCGTCATCTCATCTCGTCTCATCATCTCGCTTCATCTCATCGTCTCCTCTCATCATCCCATCTCGTCATCTCATCTCATCTCATCGTCCCGTCTCCTCTTCCCATCTCATCTCTATGTCTCATCCCACCGTCTTGTCTCATTGTCTCATCATTTCATCATCCCATCTCATCATCTCATCTCATCCTCCCATCTCATTGTCTCATTTCATCATCTCATCTTGTCTCGCCTCATCATCTCATCTCGTCTCATCATTCTGTCTTGTTGTCCTGTCTCGTTTCATCATCTTGTCTCATCAACCCTTCTCGTCTTCCCCTCTCGTCCGTCTTGTCAACCCATCTCATCATCTACTGTCATCTCATCTTGTAGTCTCATCTCATCATCTCGTCATCGCATCTCGTCTCATCATCTCGCTTCATCTCATCATCTCCTCTCATCATCCCATCTCGTCATGTTGTCCCACCACGTCATCCCCTGCCATCTTCCCATCTCGTCTCCATGTCTCATACCACTGTCTTGTCTCATTTCACCTTTACACTGAAAAAAATCAATAAATAACTAGAAAATATGTCACTCATGATGTGTATAAATGTTTTATTTAAGAATAATGTTGAGCAAATTTAGTTACTGTGGCTTTTTGATAGAATTGTAATTTATACAGAAGAGGAGAAGCTGGCTGTAATACATCTGTATATGAAAAGGGTATTCCCTTTCATTTGCCATGTAATGTAATTCTTTTCATTCCTCTAAACTGGGTTTTTAGCTTCATCAGGTGGTTCTTCTAATTGACAGAAGGAAATTCCCATGCCTCAAGGGTCTTTTGAAGACAGCTAACTCCAGTTCGCTGTTCTCTAAGAGGTCTCTCTGTCTCCTTTGGTGCCAGGGCTTTGGGAGGTACCTGACTAGCCACTACTCCCAGCCAGTCCTTGTCCTCTTCATTTCCAAAGACTTGAGATCCAACCCTCCCCTCCTCTCTGTTAGCTGATGCCTTTTGACCTGGTTGATTTCTTTTTCTTTATAACCCCTTGCTCAAAAATAATCCACCCCAAGTAATCCACATTGAGTTTCTCTTTTACAAATTATTCAAGCACGTATTGCTGAAATCATTTAACTTACCATTTGGTCACTTGCTATCTCCTATTATTGCCCCCAATGTCATAAATCTTGGCTCTACAATAAGACATGTGGAATCCTGAGGCTGAGCAGTCTCCTGAACCACATTGAGCTTGTAGGAAGTTAATAACTATTACAGTTGTTAACTTGTATTCCTAACTATTCAGAAATAAATCACAACTAAGTCTGAGAGAGGCTCTGAAGGTCTGCAGGAGTCTTTGCTTATTTTATTTGTGAGAATATGGTGGAGGATTAAAGTGAAAGTACCTGGAATCCTCTTGTCAGCCCTTTCTGGAATCTCACTGGCATCCTGAGTAGACCAGCAGTTTAAGACTATGTCCTCTGGCCTCAGCTTCTCCCAAGTCCCTTCTTTAGTTATACAATGTTCCACCTGTGGTCAGAATAGCAGTTGAGAATCCAGTATCCAGCCTCTCAACCTTGTAAGTTCCACTGATAGAGTGGCCAGAATGTTTTCAGAGTCTATGGTTGTAAAAGGATATGCCATCTGAAAGAAAGAGAGCAGCACAATTTCAATCATGCTGCATTGAGGGAGAAAATGTAAGCAGGGTTGGGCCACTTCCAGGAATAGTTATGTTACCCATCTTTAAGTCTGTGAAATAAAGTGCAGTGTTGGATGCTTAGCAGGGGACCATCAATTTGTAGCATCTCTGAAGCATGCCTCTGTCCTCCCTTCTTATCCCTGGAATCATGGTCAGCTTCTGGGAAAGTGCAAGCCATCTTGAAGTCCAGGGAACTGATATAATTAGGTGCTGTTTCACAGAGTGCAAGTCCTATCCTGCCATTCAGATGAGCATCACAACAACCTGGGTGATGGTTGTAAGTGAAAAAAATGCTGTGGTGTAGTAGACATACCTTACTTTGATTTCAGCCTCTGTCACAAAATGGTTTCATGATGTTGGTCAATGCAACCTCCTTTTCCAAGATGGAATGCCACTGATCCCTTCTTGAACAGGGAAGTTAACATTAGCAAAGGAAAGCTTCAACCAGGGTTTCCTTTTGGGTTGTTATGTGCCTTTTCTATATGCCAGATGCACAGGAGCTGCTCAATGATGAGTTATGATTTTATTTGCCGATAGAGTTTGTGGTTTTTTTTTAATTGATTTGGAATCCTGTGAAACACAGGCCTTCTTTGCCACAAAGTAAGTCCGAAAAATACCTGCCAGGTTTGGGGATATACTATGGCCCACACCAAATAATGCAGACAGCATGGTTGGGAAAGAACAGAATGTGGGTTCCTGGTTCATAGGGATTCTACAAGATGGAGATGCAGGCATCTAGTCCACTGGGGAAGAGAGGGAACATCAATCTTGGGAAAGTGCTCCCCCTTCCTGTTAACACAGCAAGTTTGGAATTCATTTTCAACCCACTCAAATCACAGAAACCAACTGGAAAGGACCAAATGAAATGAGATAGTCAAATCCATCCTTCAGCCAACAAAGAAGGCTATCCAAAATGGAGGAACAAATAAAATAAAAATCTCCTGGAAGAGTTAAAAGAAAAAGCACTGCAATTCAAAAGGGAACCGAAATTACTTTTAATAGATCTTGGTAAAGCTGACAAGAGAACTCAATCTCTCAACTTGACATATTATTTATTGATTGGGCTGAAGTCCTTGATGAATCTTGAGTGCTTTATAGAATTACATAAACTTTGAGCTGTATCTTGCAGCCCAGGAAAGAGGAAACTGTGCTCTTTGTGGGTTTTCTCATAACTCAATTTCTGCATCTGGGAAATGGGGAAAAGCATGCAAACTCTTCTCACCTCTTTCTTAGAACAACCTTGGCCAGGCAGGCATGAGATGCAGTAATTAAGACTTCTGTTTTCTCAGATTTATTTACAAATTCCTCCAAACAAGATGTACCTTAGTACTTTTTACATGTAGATCCTAAATCAATATATTTCTGCAAAAGGGGAGACTTTAAGCATCCTGGAACTTTATTGAAGCCCAGCCTGTGACTGCATGGGTAATACTGGTGCCTTTGGCAGATACTGCTTGGTGCATAAAATATTTTGAGGAGAATATGGAATTCTTCTTTATCCTTCTAGAAAACTCCTACCTATTCTTTAAGATTGACCTGCCTCTATTTTCTAAATGATATTTAGTCAGCTCTAAGAAAGAAGTCAGAAAAGTATAGGCCTATTACTTATAAAATGAGGAGACTTAGGTTCTAGTTTTGGCCCTGTCACCAACTTGTTGTAAAGTCTTAGACAAGTCACTTCATTTATTTTTTTCCCTCATCTTTAAAATGAGAGGTTTGCATGTGGTACTTTTAATGTCATTGCCAGTTCTTAAGTGTGTATTAAAATTTTAAAATTTGTGACATAAACTTTGTCTTTGAGGACACAGAGTTAACAATGGTATCTTTCTTTCACTTCATTAAGTGTAATTCTCAACTGTCAAAGTTGGTGACATGGTAAATCAGGGTTGCAGTATTCAGTGTATACTGAATACTTGGCTGGCACAAGTTGGTAATCAATCCTAGCTCTGTGAAATAAGACATTCTCTTTAAATCAAAGGCACCACTCACAGTTTAAACAATAAACTAAATCTTGAAAATGTGGAAATAAATTTTTCTGCCAATATTTTGCATTATCAAGATTTTTAGTTTTATGATAAAGCACAAAATATGCTTAACCAAGCAGCCAATGTCCATTTGTCTGTCTGTATGACTATCTGTAACACACCACACTCCCTCCTGCATCTGACCATCATGTGTTAGATACACTGAAAATTTTCAACTGAAAATATGAATCATCCAGTCTTGAATATTTGTAATGCACAACTCAAATATTACTTTCCTGTTGATAGAAGAGTTGCAATTTATCTCCTGTACGAAAGTCTAAGCTGCACTTTTTCATTTAATTTATTTGGTAGTGATGGGGAGAAAGTGTGATCTCAATGGCTTTTGCTAGAAACAAAAGTATCTAAAATAACATTCTGTCAAATATGCCTTTTCATTTTATATAGATGAGTTATAGGAATTTTTTCAAAAATGTAGTGAAATAAGCTGATGCTCAAAGAGCTATTGTTGGGAGAAAATGTGATACTTCTTTTGGCAATGCTGCTTTAGCTCCTCAATACTGCAATAATTTGGTCAAAATGGCAAGGAAGGGAGCAGGCAGAGGTCAAGGTAGCATGGAAATATGGAACATGGGGCAGTAGTACAAAAAGACCCTGGGGGAGCACATCTATAGAGTAAGAAAAACAAGCACTATGAAGGAGGAGAAAGAAATTCAGTACATATTATTTTGGGCAGTGAATCCTGCCAGCAAAACTCATGGCAATTTTTGGCAGATAAGGTCACCACTCAATATGGATTGAGGCCTTGCATGTGAGGTATTCTGCAGGACAATGCTGATGCCACACAAATTATATAATATTTTTAACACAAATGTATTTCTTCAATGTCCAGTAATCAGTAAACATTGTGCTAGGCATGGGGAGATGCAAAGAGAAATAAAACTGGAAACAGGTGACACCTTAAAAGGTATGATTTACTCCATCTTCTCACCAACGGGCTCCATGAGCAAACAGATCTCTTCACCACCTGCAATGGCTCAGCCAGACCTATTAAGAGTGTGGTCAAGCAGACACATCCCTTGCCATGAAAAACTCATCTCCAACTGGATCTGTGTCTTTCTCTAAATGGGTATATGGTCTTCCGTATCTCTGTAATGTTCTTCCCTGGAATCCTTCTTTATCCTCCTGGAAAATTCCAACATATTCTTTAAGATTGACCTGCCTGTCTTTCCTACTTGATATTTAGTCAGTTCTCCATTTGCTCAAACATTGTTGTGCATTTTTTATGTGTGTGTGCATGCCTAATAACATCTTTGAGGAGTATATCATTGTCAGGTATTGTTCTGTGGTTTTTATAACTAAGTAAGTTCTGTTATTATTTGGCTAACTACAGTTTATGCAAAGCATCATAAAGCAGCAATTACTGCTCTTGTATCATCTGCTTATGCTATTCATCTCTTTATCACCCTTATCATTTTCATTATAATTTAAAAGCACATCAAAGGATACTGGTGTCTTTTCAGCATTTCTTATTTGAACAAATTCATAATTTTTTTCTCAGTTGAATCAGATGTAACTAGAAGTAAAGCAGATCCTATTCAAACTCAGCAGGAAGCTTCAGTCAAATTGGTATTTCATGCTTTGACAATAGTCCTGCATTATGCTTGACATCTCAAATGCTTTGATATTTCTTTTTATCAGTTCCAAGACGTTTGTCAAGTTCTTCTAACTTGAGTTTTATTGTTTAGTGTGAGATGGAAAATCCTTTTTCATGCATCTCAGAATTAAAATGTAATACAGTTTCAACTACATGGGGAGATATTCCTTTATTAGTCCTGTAAAGCACTTGGTAGCTGTTTTGTGAGAAAATATGGAATTGTAGTTCTTTTTCTAATGGCAAAATTTATGTCACTTATATAAATGCATGCCCTGCTGATATATTTCCATGCATTTTTGTAAAATGCAATAAATTTATTTCAATGCAAAATTATAGGAGATGCTTTTGGAAGACATTTTAAAAGGCAATTTCCGGGAGGGGGCCAAGATGGTGGCTTAGTAAGGTACGTGCATCTTGGTTCCTCCTCCAGAGCAACTACTAGGTGAACAGAAACAGTGCAGAACAGCTCCCAGGGCCACAGGAGGGAATGGACACACAGCATACCCCATTCTGGACTGGCTAGTCTGACTGCGAGACTCTGCTGCGGTGAGATCCCTGAGCAGCATGTGATCCCCCGAGCTGCAGCAGCGGTGGTGGCCAGAGCTCCTCCCTCCCTCCCTCCTTTCCGGGCCGGCTGAGAGTCTCGGATAGGCAAGTTTCCCAAGCCGCGGCGGCCGGCGCCCTTCTTTTGTGAGCGGCTTCCTGGTCCAGTGGCGAATTCACCAGGCCGCAGCTGCTGGCGACCGACGCCCCTCCCCCGCGGGTGGCTTCCTTGTTCGGTGGTGAATTCCCCGGGCTGCTGCGGCTGGTGACCAATGCCCCTCCCCCATGGGTGGTTTCCTGGTCCGGTGACGAATTCCCCGGGCCGCTGCAGCCAGCGACCAACACCCCTGAAGGGAGAGGGGGTAATTTCCAACAGTGGCAGAGACTGGGTCCAACCAAACACCAATATGGGAATTAATAAAAGAGCCACAGGGTCCCCTCAAGCCGCGGCGGCTGACGCCCCCACCACACACGGCCCCCCAGACCAACTGAGAGAATTGGAACGGAAATCCCCCAGGCCATGGAGAATGGTGACCAGGGGGAACCCTTCCAAACAAGCAAGACAAACGTATGCCACGAGCACCACATACTGGGCAGGATAAGAAAAACAGAACCCAGAGATTTCACAGAAAAACCTTACAAACTTGTTGGGTCCGACACCCAGGGAAATCTGACTAAATGCCCAGACGCCAGCAGAAGATAACGGTCCATGCTCAGAACTGAGAATATGGCCCAGTCAAAGGAACAAACCAATAGTTCAAATGAGATACAGGAGCTGAGACAACTAATGCTGAATACATGAACAGAAATGGAAAACCTCTTCAAAAATGAAATCGATAAATTGAGGGAGGACATGAAGAAGACATGGGCTGAACAAAAAGAAGAAATAGAAAAACTGAAAAAACAAATCACAGAACTTATGGAAGTGAAGGATAAAGTAGAAAAGATTGAAAAAACAATGGATACATACAATGATAGATTTAAAGAGACAGAAGATAGAATTAGTGATTTGGAGGATGGAACATCTGAATTCCAAAAAGAAACAGAAAGTAAAAGGAAAAGAATGGAAGAAATTGAACAGGGGATCAGGGAACTCAAGGACAATATGAACCACACAAATATACATGTTGTGGGTGTCCCAGAAGGAGAAGAGAAGGGAAAAGGAGGAGAAAAACTAATGGAAGAAATTATCACTGAAAATTTCCCAACTCTTATGAAAGACCTAAAATTACAGATCCAAGAAGTGCAGTGCACCCCAGAGAGATTAGACCCAAACAGGCTTTCTCCAAGACACTTACTAGTTAGAATGTCAGAGGTCAAAGAGAAAGAGAGGATCTTGAAAGCAGCAAGAGAAAAACAATCCATCACATACAAGGTAAACCCAATATGAATATGTGTAGATTTCTCAGCAGAAACCATGGAAGCTAGAAGACAGTGGGATGATATATTTAAATTACTAAAAGAGAAAAACTGCCAACCAAGACTCTTATATCCAGCAAAATTTTCCTTCAAAAATGAGGGAGATATTAAAACATTCTCAGACAAAAAGTCACTGAGAGAATTTGTGACCAAGAGACCAACTCTACAAGAAATACTAAAGGGAGCACTAGAGCCAGATACAAAAAGACAGAAGAGAGAGGTATGGAGAAGAGTGTAGAAAGAAGGAAAATCAGATATGATATATATAATACAAAAGGCAAAATGTTAGAGGAAAATATTATCCAAACAGTAATAACACTAAATGTCAATGGACTGAATTCCCCAATCAAAAGACATAGATTGGCAGAATGGATTAAAAAACAGGATCCTTCTATATGCTGTCTACAGGAAACACATATTAGACCCAAAGATAAACATAGGTTGAAAGTGAAAGGTTGGGAAAAGATATTTCATGCAAATAACAACCAGAAAAGAGCAGGAGTGGCTACACTAATATCCAACAAATTAGATTTCAAATGTAAAACAGTTAAGGGACAAAAAGGGCACTATATACTAATAAAAGGAACAATTAAACAAGAAGACATAACAAGCATAAATATTTATGCACCAAACCAGAATGCCCCAAAATACGTGAGGAATACACTGCAAACACTGAAAAGGGAAATAGATTCATATATCATAATAGTTGGAGACTTCAATACACCACTCTCATCAGTGGACAGAACATCTAGACAGAGGATCAATAAAGAAATAGAGAATCTGAATATTACTATAAATGAGCTAGACTTAACAGACATTTATAGGACATTACATCCCACAACAGCAGGATACACCTTTTTCTCAAGTGCTCATGGATCATTCTCAAAGATAGACCATATGTTGGGTCATAAAGCAAGTCTTAACAAATTTAAAAAGATTGAAATCATACACAACACTTTCTCGGATCATAAAAGAATGAAGTTGGAAATCAATAATAGGCGAAGTGCCAGAAAATTCACAAATACATGGAGGCTCAGCAACACACTCTTAAACAACGAGTGGGTCAAAGAAGAAATTGCAAGAGAAATTAGCAAATACCTCGAGGCAAATAAAAATGAAAACACAACATATCAAAACTTATGGGATGCAGCAAAGGCAGTGCTAAGAGGGAAATTTATTACCCTAAATGCCTATATCAGAGAAGAAGAAAAGGCAAAAATTCAGGAATTAACTGTCCACTTGGAAGAACTGGAGAAATAACAGCAAACTAATCCCAAAGCAAGCAAAAGGAAAGAAATATCAAAGATCAGAACAGAAATAAATGAAATTGAAAACATGAAAACAATAGAGAAAATCAATAAGACCAGAAGTTGGTTCTATGAGAAAATCAATAAGATTGATGGGCCCTTATCAAGATTGACAAAAAGAAGAAGAGAGAGGATGCAAATGAATAAGATCAGAAATGGAAGAGGAGACATAACTACTGACCTCACAGAAATAAAGGAGGTAATAACAGAATACTATGAACAACTTTACACTAATAAAAACAACAATTTAGATGAAATGGACGGGTTCTTGGAAAGACATGGACAACCAACTTTGACTCAAGAAGACATAGATGACCTCAACAAACCAATCACAATTAAAGAAATTGAATTAGTCAATCAAAAACTTCCTAAAAAGAAAAGTTCAGGACCAGACGGTTTCACATGTGAATTCTATAAACATTCCAGAAAGAATTAGTACCAACTCTCCTCAAACTCTTCAAAAAAATCTAAGCAGAGGGAAAATTACCTAATTCATTCTATGAAGCCAACATCACCCACATACCAAAACCAGGCAAAGATATTACAAAAAAAGAAAACTACAGACCAATCTCTCTAATGAATATAGATGCAAAAATCCTCAATAAAATTCTAGCAAATCGTATCCAACAACACATTAAAAGGATTGTACATCATGACCAAGTAGGATTCATGCCAGGTATGCAAGGATGATTCAACATAAGAAAATCAATTAATGTAATACACCATATCAACAAATCAAAGCAGAAAAATCACATGATCATCTTAATTGATGCAGAGAAGGCATTTGACAAGATTCAACATCCTTTCCTGTTGAAAACACTTCAAAAGATAAGAATACAAGGGAACTTCCTTAAAATGATAGAGGGAATATATGAAAAACCCACAGCTAATATCATCCTCAATGGGGAAAAATGGAAAACTTTCCCCCTAAGATCAGGAACAAGACAAGGATGTCCACTATCACCACTATTATTCAACATTGTGTTGGAGGTTCTAGCCAGAGCAATTAGGCAAGAGAAAGAAATACAAGGCATCAAAATTGGAAAGGAAGAAGTAAAACTATCACCGTTTGCAGACGATATGATACCATACATCGAAAACCCGGAAAATTCCACAACAAAATTACTAGAGCTAATAAATGAGTATAGCAAAGTAGCAGGTTACAAGATCAACATTCAAAAATCTGTAGCATTTCTATACACTAGTAATGAACAAGCTGAGGGGGAAATCAAGAAACGAATCCCATTTACAATTGCAACTAAAAGAATGAAATACCTAGGGATAAATTTAACTAAAGAGACAAAAAACATATATAAAGAAAACTACAAAAAACTGCTAAAAGAAATCACAGAAGACCTAAATAGATGGAAGGGCATACTGTGTTCATGGATTGGAAGACTAAATATAGTTAAGATGTCAATCCTACCTAAATTGATTTACAGATTCAATGCAATACCAATCAAAATCCCAACAACTTATTTTTCAGAAATAGAAAAACCAATAAGCAAATTTATCTGGAAGGGCAGGGTGCCCCGAATTGCTAAAAACATCTTGAGGAAAAAAAACAAAGCTGGAGGTCTCGCACTGCCTGACTTCAAGGCATATTATGAAGCCACAGTGGTCAAAACAGCATGGTATTGGCATAAAGATAGATATATCGACCAATGGAATCGAATAGAGTGCTCAGATATAGACCCTCTCATCTATGAACATTTGATCTTTGATAAGGCAGTCAAGCCAACTCACCAGGGACAGAACAGTCTCTTCAATAAATGGTGCCTAGAGAACTGGATATCCATATGCAAAAGAATGAAAGAAGACCCATATCTCGCACCCTATACAAAAGTTAACTCAAAATGCATCAAAGATCTAAACATTAGGTCTAAGACCATAAAACAGTTAGAGGAAAATGTGGGGAGATATCTTATGGATCTTACAATTGGAGGTGGTTTTATGGACCTTAAACCTAAAGCAAGAGCACTGAAGAAGAAAATAAATAAATGGAAACTCCTCAAAATTAAACACTTTTGTGCATCAAAGAACTTCATCAAGAAAGTAGAAAGACAGCCTACACAATGGGAGACAATATTTGAAAATGACATATCAGATAAAGGTCTAGTATCTAGAATTTATAAAGAGATTGTTCAACTCAACATCAAAAAGACAGCCAACTCAATTACAAAATGGGAAAAAGACTTGAACAGACACCTCTCAGAAGAAGAAATACAAATGGCCAAAAAGCACATGAAGAGATGCAAAATGTCCCTGGCCATTAGAGAAATGCAAATCAAAACCACAATGAGATATCATCTCACACCCACCAGAATGGCCATTATCAACAAAACAGAAAATGACAACTGCTGGAGAGGATGCGGAGAAAGAGGCACACTTATCCACTGTTGGTGGGAATGTCAAATGGTGCAACCACTGTGGAAGGCAGTTTGGTCGTTCCTCAAAAAGCTGAATATAGAATTGCCATATGACCCAGCAATGCCATTGCTGGGAATCTACTCAAAGGAATTAAGGGCAAAAACTCAAACGGACATTTCCACACCAGTGTTTATAGCAGCGTTATTTACAATTGCAAAGAGATGGAAACAGCCAAAATGTCCATCAACAGAAAAGTGGCTAAACAAACCGTGGCATATACATACGATGGAATATTATGCAGCTTTAAGACAGGATAAAATTATGAAGCATGTAATAACATGGATGGACCTAGAGAACATTATGCTGAGTGAGTCTAGCCAAAAACTAAAAGGCAAATACTGTATGGTCCCAATGATGTGAATTGACATTCGAGAATAAACTTGGAATATATCATTGGTAACAGAGTCCAGCAGGAGTCAGAAACAGGGTAAGATAATGGGTAATTGGAGCGGAAGGGATACAGACTGTGCAACAGGACTAGGTACAAAAACTCAAAAATGGACAGCACAATAATACCTAATTGTAAAGTAATCATGTTAAAACACTGAATGAAGCTGCATCCGAGCTATAGGTTTTTGTTTTGTTTTGTTTTGTTTTGTTTTTACTACTATTACTTTTATTTTTTCTCTATATTAACATCCTATATCTTTTTCTGTTGTGTTGCTAGTTCTACTAAACTGATGCAGATGTACTAGGAAATGATGATCATGCATCTATGTGATGATGTTAAGAATTACTGATTGCATATATAGAATGGTATGTTTTCTAAATGTTGGGTTAATTTCTTTTTTTCCATTAATTAATAAGAAAAGGCAATTTCCAACAATGCATGTACTGCAAGTGAAGATCCAAATGTGTGAAGGTATTTGATCTAGTTGGTGCAATGACAGCCTCACTGCAGCTTCTTCCCAGCCAGAGTGGTAAGATGACAATGATATTATAAGATATATTTCTATCTCAGAGATGTTAGAATGTGAAACAATGTACATCTCAGAATTGATGAGAAGTGGCAAAAATCTTAAGGAATACAGCAAGAGCTTTCTATATAGAAAAATTCATAACTTAAGCACTGACATCATAAAGAAGAAAGCAAAGTGATCCACTTAAGAAATGTGAAAAACGTTTTCTTGGGGGTGACCCTTAGACCTAATATTAAGTAGGCTTGACTTACCCTTTGTGGGGTTAAGTTCCATATGAAAAAACCCCAAGGCTGGCGGCTCAGCCTATAGCTTTGGTTGCCCACACTGCTTGTGAGAATATCAAGAATTCAACTTGGGGAGGTTGAATTTTCCCCGTTCTCACCATTCCCCAAAGGGGACTTTGCAAATACGTTTTTATTCGCTAATCTAATCACTCTGGGATTTATCGGGACATCATTCTGGATAAACCAGCAAAATCTCATGTCCTACCCTAGGTTCCATGTACTTATAGTGTTCAATTAAGCTGTCTACATAAGTTATATTAGGAAATGCACTAGTCAAAATATAAATTTTGTACCAAATGAACATTTTTGCTTTAATTTCACACATAAGTTGAAATTTTAAAATATTAATTGCCATCTATTTTCAGCACCCTGGAGTAATGACATTCCTTTGTTCTTCCTCATGCAAAAACATTTTTTTAATTTGTATATTTAGTCACTATCATTATCATTATATACTCTAGGCATTCCTAAATTATACCATCTAGTCTTTATCATCTACCTTTCTTTTGTTACTCAGATTTGGTCTCTCTCTCCAGCAAACACAACAAGAAAACTCACCACCCTCCCCCTGTTTATGTGAGGCATGACTCCCAGGGATGTGGACCTTCCTGGCAACACCAGATATTTCTGTGGACAGAAACCCTAGAATGAACTCTGACTCAGCATCAAGGGATTGAGAAAACTTTCTTGGCCAAAAGGGGTAAAAGTGAAATGAAGCAAAATATAGTGTCAATGACTAAGAGATTCCAAACAGAGTCGAGAGGTTATCCTGGAGGTTATTCTTATGCATTATATAGATATCACCTTGTTAGTTAAGATGTAATGGAGAGGCTGGAGGGAACTGCCTGAAAATGTAGAGCTGTGTTCTAGTAGCCACTTTTTTTGAAGATAATTGTATAATGATATAGCTTTCACAATGTGACTGTGTGATTATGAAAACCTTGTGTCTGATGCTCCTTTTATCTACCTTGTCAACAGACAAGTAGAACATATGGAATAAAATAACTAATAGGGGGAACAAATGTTAAAATAAATTTAGTTTGAAATGCTAGTGATCAATGAAAGGGAGGGGTAGGGGTATGATATATATGAATATTTTTCTGCTTTCTTTTTATTTTTTTCTGAATAGATGCAAATGTTCCAAGAAATGATCATGATGATGAATATACAACTATGTGATAATATTGTGAATTGCTGATTATATATGTAGAATGGAATGATCAAAATTAAGAATGTTTGCATTTGATGTTTTTTGGTATTTAAAAAAATTTAAAAATTTAATAGAAAGCCAACACGTTTATTTAGAAAAAAATGTGAAAAAGGACAAAATAACAAGCCTAAGGAAGGCCAAAGGAAGACATTTCTAAGGATATATGGACATGTTAATAAAATAGAAAAAAAGCAATAAAACCATTGTTTTTTTAAATAAGTTGTATTTTCTGTTATCACTGTTAGATTTTCCAGGCACAGAATATGAGTGCCTGTAAGAGTCTACCTCTCTCTTTTTCTCTCTCTCTATAATGTCTGCAACATCCCTTTGCAAAGTTCCTTTTTGTCTAGAAAGCTTACTGCTTTGTAGTGTTTCTATTAAAGAAAAATTGAAAATCTCCTTACTTTTCAGAACACCAAATAAGAAAAGAAGGCTGTGACTGGACATCCCCATTACTGTTCAAAGTCAAATGATAAAGGTGGTCATTCTTGTCATGCTGGCAGGGGCTTTGCTGCAGGTAGCAGGGACCTTTCTCTGCTACCCCTAAAGATTAAGCAAACTGTCCCATTCCAGGCCCTAAAGTATTCAGATAACAGGTATTCGAGCTTCAAGCACAGCACAGAAGCAAGACAAGTGATACCAGGTCATTCCCTGGCTCTGGAAAGAAAAGGGACAATAAAACCTTTTGTAGATTTTATTTGTTGGTACTTGGAATTTCCATCTCACCGAAATGAAGATGATCAATAAAGATCAGTCCCAGAGAGAGGAGGCATTCCTCATTTTGGAAGAGCTTAAAATGCTGCATTGGGGAGAAAAACAGCCTGGTGAAGGCTCTGGTAAAGCTGTAGTGCCAACACCAAGCTGGATGGGATCTGGAGAAAAACACCCTTGTAACCTAAAGAAAAAGTGTCTACTTCAGAGGGGTGTAGGATGGGTTGTTGGTGTCCTCTCACAGGGCATGCCCAAAGCTCAAAATGAAGATACTAAGCTGCCTTCCCTGGGTTCACTCACCTGTTTATCTGGAGAAAGTTCAGAGACAAATCCAAGGTGTTGGTTTCTGGGCAAAGATAAAATTTCACTTATTATATTAGAGAGGAATTTAGATGTATACAGATTCCCTAGAGTTATAGTAGGGATAGATATAAAATTATCTTTTGTTCAAGGCAATACAAGGGAAATTTGAAGAGTTGTTTCCTCAATCATCCAGAGGAAGGGCATTCTCAATTATAAAGCCTGGTCAGGACCCAGTCTCTCGGACCCAAGACTTGACATCGTTGCCTTCTTCCCTTGTCAAAGTGACTGTGGCCAAGAATTTGCTGTTTCCCTTCATGAAGTCTGGAAATGCAGACATGGTAGGGATGTGGGCACCTGGGTTAGGCTAGGGCCCAGTACAGGGGGTCAGAACCAGTGGAATTCTGGAGACTCACTTGCCAATGCCATTCAGGCATGGCCATGGGTCTTGGCTGAGCAGGCTCAGGAGCCTGAAGATCAGGCTATTGTCTCAGTTTCTACCAGTTCCTTGGATAATCATCTCTTCTGGGCAGTTATGTGTTTACATTATTTCATCTGTAATACACAAAGCCTCTGTGGTATGAAGTTGTGTAATTTCTCTTTCTATCACCCCTACCGTTCCTTTCCAATTTCCAATCTCTGCCAAGATGTGGTAACTACCTTGTGCAGCTTCTTACCAACTTAAATCACAGATGCATTTGTTCACCAATCAATTATCCATTCAATGTTGTGAGTTCTAGGACGGCGAGAATCTTGCCTGTCTCACTCGCTCCTCTCTCCAGCAGTGCCAAGTACGGAGTGAGCACTCATGAATTGCATTAGTGGGATGGGAGATCTTGACCAAATTGCATCTGAAGGCTTTTGGAATTCGAATTGCATTCAATCTGTACATCGGTTTGGGTAGAATTGACATCTTAAAATTATTTTACCTTCCAATCCATGAACAGGGACTATCTTTCTATTTCTTAGGTTTTCTTTTAGCTGTGAATTCAAGTTTTATGGCACAAGTATTTTACATCCTTAGCTAGATTTATTTCTAGATATTTGTTTCTTTTTTTAGTTATTATTGTAAATGGAATCTTTTTCTTGATTTCTCCTTCAAATGATTCATTACTGTTTTATAAAAACACCAGTGATTTTTGGGTATTGATATTGTACCTTACCACTTTGCTGAATTCATTTATTAACTCTAATAGCTTTATGTGAATTTTTCAGGATTTTCTGTATATAGGATCATGTAATCTGCAAATAAGACATTTTACTTCTTCCTTTCTCTTACCCAACTGCTCAAGCTAGAACTTCTAGTACAGTTTTGAGTAACAGGGTGACAGTGACTCTCCTTGTCTTGCTCCTGATCTTAGAGGCAAAGCATTCAGTCTTTCACCATTAAGTACAATATAAACCATGTGTTTTCCACACATGCCCTTTATCCTGTTGAAGATGTTTCCTTCTATTTCTCATTGTACGTGTTGTACGGGATTGTAGATTTTGTCAAATGCTTTTTTCTGCTTCAGATGAGATGATTATGTGCATTTTCTCCTTCATTTTGTTAATGTGATTGATTTTCTTGCATAACTGGAATAAATCTCACTTGATCATGTGGTATAATTCTTTTCATGTGCTGTTGCATTCAGTTTACTAGTACTTTGCTGAGGGTTTCTGCATCTATACTCATAAGAGATCTCTGTCTATAATTTTCTTTTCTCATGGTATGTTTATCTGGCTTTCCTAAGAGAATGATGTTGGTCTCATAGAATGTGTTAGAAAGTGCCCCACCTCCTTCAATTTTTTGGAAAGGTTAAGCATTATTTGCATTAATACTTCTTGGAATGTTTGGTAAAATTCACAGGTGAAACTTTCTGGTCCACGCTGCCAATTTCTGGCATTTCACTGCAGATTTTAGATCATTTACATTTGAAGTAACTGATAATACCAGACTTTCTTCTGTTGTTTTGCTATTTTGTCTTAGTACATGTTATACATTTTCCACTCTTGAATTACTCAAATAAAGCATTTATTCCTACTATTGAACTGCTCTTCAGTAAAGCACCATAGGCCTTAAAATTGCCATACCCAATGCCTAAATCTCAGTCCTCACTTAAGTGGATTTTTGTGGATTGGTAAATCTTTTGGTCTTGAAACATTTTTTTTGGCAAGACTTTTGGGTCTCTCTTGATCTTCCAACCTGTGCTGGTTTGAAAGGATGTCTGTCCCCTAGAAAAGCCAAGTTTTAATCAATATTCCATTTCTTAAAGGCAGAATAATCCTTATTCAATACTGTATGTTTGAAACTGTAATTAGATCATCTCCCTGGAGGTGTGATTTAATCAAGAGTGGTTGTTAAACTGGATTAGGTGACCACATGTCTCCACCCATTTGGGTGGGTCTTGATTAGTTTCTGGAGTCCTATAAAAGAAGAAACATTTTGGAGAATAAAAGAGTTTCAGAGAGAACAGAGAATGCTGCATCACCATGAAGCAGAGAGTCCACGAGTCAGTGATCTTCGGAGACGAAGAAGGAAAATGCCTCTCAGGGAGCTTCATGAAACCAGAAGCCAGGAGAAAAAGCTAGCAGATGATGCCGTGTTCACCTTGTGACTTTCCAGCTGAGAGAAGCCCTGACAGTGTTCACCATGTGACTTCTCACTTAAGAGAGAAACCCCGAACTTCATCAGCCTTCTTGAACCAAGGTATCTTTCCCTGGATGCCTCTGATTGGACATTTCTACAGACTTCTTGTAATTGGGACATTTTCTCAGCCTTACAACTGTAAACTAGCAACTTATTATATTCCCCCTTTTTAAAGTCATTCCATTTCTGGCAGATAGCAAGCTAGAACATAACCCATCTTCACTGGTAGTTTGACCTAATTTCTATGATGTCTAAAACGCACATCTCTTTCTACTTATATCAACTCTTATGTAATTTTTTCTAGTACCATGAGTCTAAATAAATCTAAATTTTGGTTTCCCACAAATTTATACTCTGGCCCACGACTCTCTGCTGAACTCCAAAAGTTTGGTATCTTCCTTGGTACTTCTTTCTCACACCCATATTTAACCCATCAGAATATCCTATAGACTGACCTTCAAAATGTCCTAAAGTCCAACTATTCTTTACTTCCTCCACAGCTGTCACTTGAAATAAGCCCTTGCTTATTGTTGTCTGCTTCTATCCTTGCTACTCTACAGAATATTCTCAACTTAGCATCACGAATGAACCTTTAAAACTATGCATTACATTTTGTCTCACATCTT
Source organism: Tamandua tetradactyla (assembly GCF_023851605.1). NCBI lineage: Eukaryota > Metazoa > Chordata > Mammalia > Pilosa > Myrmecophagidae > Tamandua > Tamandua tetradactyla. The sequence goes on from NC_135335.1 coordinate 25,213,765, forward strand.
CTTAAAGCCCTTCAATGGCTTTCCATCATACTCAGCCAATTCCTAATAATGGTTCACAGTGCCCTTTGTGTCATGGCTCTTGCAGCCTCCAATCCCTCTTCTACCACCCTCCCACTTTCTTACTCTGTTTCAGAGTTGTTCTTTGAACAAAAAGCACACCCCTGACTCAGGACTTCTGCTTTGGCTTTTTTCTTGGCCTGAAACATTCTTTTTCTGGATAGCTACATATCTCATTTCTTTCCTTACTCTGAGTCTCATTTCATATGACACTTGAGCAGTAAGAGTTTCTACCATCACTGTTTATAAAATAGCAACCTTCCAGCACCTTCTGGCTCCCTAACCCTGCCTCCTTTTCTTCTATTGCATTTATGACTATTTGACATACTATATATTTATTTAGTTATTTATGTTCACTTTCTCTTCCTAACACTCACACTGGGACTGGAAGCTCAATAAGAACAAGACTTCATCTCTTTTATTTAAGTCATATCCTCAGTACTTTTAACTCGCAGCAAACGAATCATGAAACATGCTACTGTATGTCCTATACTGTGCATGCAGATTCCAACCATCTTAGATATTGTTTTTGAAAACTGAAGCCCTTATTCTCAAAAGGTGCATTTATTCAAAGCTTTTTCTGGTAGAGTCTATATCACTTTATTGCTAAGAAGAGTTACTTTATCCATTAAGTACTTCAGAATGTTGGTTTTCTACCTCTCTCTTAGACATGTTACTTTGTTCTCTTCTGAGCTCCCTGTGTCCCTTTTCTTTGCTTTGTCTTTGCTGCCACCCTGCAGTGAAGGGAAGAGAATTTTACCTTCTTTTTTGTATGGAGTTACTTCTTGATTAGAAGCTAAGCTGAGAATAGATTCTTTCATTGGCTGGGCATATACCTATGTTTCCATACTGTTCAATGAATATAATAGAGTACAATGCATATTTGAAGGGTTGGTTTGAATTAACTTGAACTTACAACTTTAAAGACTTCCCTTGGGTTTTCCATTTTAGAGCATATGTACTTGTTAAACTGACTCAAGCCCAATTCCAATGCATTACATTTGTACTATCCTTTTATCTTCTTTTGTTTTCTCCGATCCTTTTACCAAAAATTAAAGAGATAAAACTGAAAGTAGGAATTTGAAGTGATCATATTACTACTAGCATGACTTCCTTGTTGGACAGCATTTTCTTGGCAAATTTCATTGGAGTGTAACATATGTGATAAAAAGGGACTGATTCAAATTACAGCTTGATGGAATCTTACAAAGTGACCACACCCATGGAACTGAAGTTGAGACTTGGATACAGAAGCTTACAAACCACCCCCAGAAATTCCCTTGGCTCCCTCTCAGTCACTAAACCAGCAGGGATAACCACCATCCAGTCTCCTAATACAGAGGTTAGTTTGTTTGTTTTTAAAACTTAATATAAAGGGAATCAGATAGCTTTTTCTTTTTGTGTCTGACAGCTTTCTCAACATTATATTTGTGATATGCACCCCCAATGTATGTAGTTATAGTTTAAAAATTTGTTTGCCTACTTTCTCATTCTTGCAGTGACTTTGAACCAGGGAGATGCAGCTTCATACATTTAATGTGTGCTACTAAGAAACCTCAGATAGAAAGTAGCAAAATCTACTTAAATCTGTTTTTCAAGTCTCATGTGCATGGAAACCGAGAAGTTTCAAGAATGGAGGTTTACTTTATTGAGCAATTGTTAGTTGTGCAATCAGTGAAGTTAGGTTCCCACAGCCAGTTGTCAAATTTCACACGAGTGGAGCTGATGCTTTTAGGCACCTCAGCATCAGCTTTGAAGAATAAGCTAAAGGGATTCTTTAACTTGCAGCATCTTTCCAGCCATCATGAGAGTTCCTTACCCATCCATACTCCCGGAAGAAATGCCAGGAATTTTGCCCAGCTCCTGAGTTCTTGGTCCAGTTTAGTCCCTAAGTCAGTGTGAAAATTTGGGCAAACTGTTTTATCTCTTGGCTTTTAGTTTCCTCCTTAAAAAAAGCCAGAATGTGGGGGGTTCTAATTCTAAAGGCTCTTTTATTCCTGTGTGGCTGCTAATTCCCACTCTTTGTCATTCCTTTAAGGACTCCAACTTCCTAACCATTAACCCTTATCCATCAAACTTTTCTGAAAAGTCTATCTCTTCCAGAAATCCTTCCAGAATTAGTCCTGCTCCACGTTGTACACTCTCATATGCAGACCTGCCAGCATCTGTGTTTGATGTTGCTTCAGTCTTAGTTGCTATGCTATTTTGTAACTTTCAGTTCAGTTTCATGCATCTATTTATCAACATCTGCACTCAAGGTATAGAAGTCCATCCAAAGGTGATTATAGGTAATCACCCATAATATCTATTATCATTACTGAATAGGTGATCTAAATGCAGGTTTGTCTTACTGACCTTCAAAGGTTCTTTCCACTTTCAAAGAACGGTTATGATTCCATATAATAATGGATCAGAACTACATGAGGATTAGATGCATTCTATCCTGCCTCAAAAGGCACATCTCCACTCCCCAAACTCAGAAGGTGGCAATTGTTCAACAATGCAAGATCCTTCTGCAGACATTGGCACGTGCAATTGGCACTGTGGGCAGCAGGGAATGAGGAGCCAGGCAGGAGGCAAACCTTAATTACCTAGTCTGGGAAGAGGACAGGTGGACAGCTCTGAGTCTGATGGCAGTGACCAAATTTTTGGGAGAACTTCTGCTAATCTGAAATAATCATATTTGCTTCAAAGTAACTTCTAGTAAAGAGTTTTTGTCTATTCAAATACCTTTAGCTGCTATGAAATAATCTATTTCTTCTCAAAACAATTCATAGATCAGTTGTTCTCCTCACTTATGTAGGATTATAGGATGATAGGGTCACAGGAGAGGCTTGAAACTCTGAGTCCATGGAATGGTGAGTCACTCCGCCTAAGAGGTTTTCATTTTTCAAGTTCTCTTCTTAGAGATCCTGTTTGTCTAATTAAGCCAGGAGGGTACTGTTTTGGTTTGCTAGAGCTGCCAGAATGCAATATACCAGAAAAAGGCTGGCTTTTACAATGGGAATTAATTACTTTACAAAAATACAGTTCTAAGGTCATAAGAATGTCCCAGTTAAATGTCAACAGGCTGATACCTGGACTCTAAAGACAGGCTTCTGGGGTTCTTCTGCCAATAGCAAAGCACATGGCTGGTGTCTGCTGATCCTTAGCTCCCCTGTCTTATTGCTTTCAGCTTCTGGTTCCAGTGGCCTCCTCTCAGAGCTTCTGTGGGTCCTCTCTTAACATCTTCAGGGCTTTTCTCTCTATTTTCTCCAGACTTCTCTGGGTGTTTCTCTCTGAACTCTCTGGGCTTCTTCTCTTTTATCCACTTGTAAAGAACTCCAGTAAAGGATTAAGACACACCTTCAGTTCAGTGGCCTCATCTCAGTTGAAACAACTGATCAAAAGATAGTACCTCCAAAAGGTCTGCCCTCACGGAGTTGGATTAAAGAACATGGCCTTTCCTGGAGAACATAACAGCTCCAAACCAGCACAGGTACTATGGCTAACAATAAGTTGCATTTATTTAGGACTTCATATTTTATAAAGTGCATTTACATTAATTCAGTCTGGCCCAAGGAAAAACATTGTGAGGCAAGGAGGTTAGGTATGGCAACTCCATTTACAAATGCAAATACTAAAAATGAATCTATTAAAATGCATGTGTCTAAGCTGGCAAAGTTTAAAGGAAAATCCTTAGGGAAGGAAAACAAAACAGGAGAATGAATCAGTGACTCTGTTAGTACTAGCAACTTAGAGATTTGATTTTAAAGGTGGGAGCTAAGGATGGGAATCTACTGTCAGGAAAACAAACGTTTTCTCTATTTTATAGTTTCTCCTTGGCTATTCTGGATTAAAATTCAAAATATAACGTAGCATAATTAAAAGAATCCAATTCCCTAACTAAAGTATAAATAAGAAATAAAAGAAAAATTAAATCATAACCAGTTAATGTGTATTTGAATATGTAAATCATAAATCGGACTACACTATATGGCCTAAGAAAGTAGTCTGGTGCTTGCCCTTACATGTCGACTCTGTAGGGGACAGGCATGACTGAAGCTGACACAGTGTTTTATAAGGTAACTTTACTTCCAGGAGCAGCTGCTCCATTGGTGGTGGTATTTAGAAATCATTACCAACTCTTGGCAAAGTTCTGAACAAAATTAAAATAGCAATTTGCATGATAGCTTTATTTCTGGGAGAAATCAAGATATTTCTAAACTGTGAAAAATACTTGAGGTTTATATGTTTACGGAACCATAGGCTTGGAACATATAATTCTGAAAATTTTTCCCATCCTATAGAGTGATGAATTTTGTTGTGAAATGTGTTTTTCTGAACATTACAGAGCATCTCGATTTCATGGACTCTGGTAAATGCCAATAGAACACCCCACCAATAAAACCACACATAACCACAGAGGACCAAAACACCCCCAGGTGCAAACCACTGGGTATATCCTCAGTGAAGGAGGGAACTAGAATAAAGGGATATGAGGAGAAAACGTGCCTGACTAGGTCTTAGTTATTGGTTGCAGAAATAAAAATCTCCTTTGAGAATTCTAAATAATCTGTCCCTTGCTTTTGGGTTTGGGCCTGCATTCACACTAAGTGCATGATACAGAAAACTGAGAAAATTAGTTGCTTTAAGAGGTGTCAGATTGGTAATATCCTCATACTTGTGGGAAAAAAACATATTTTCTGTGGAATAATACTGTTTTAACCCCGGCTGCAAAGCAATTTGAAATACAGAAATTCAAAAGCATCTCAAGAGACAAGGTACCATGAGTGAAGCTCAGCAGAAACCACAACCACAGCATCAGCGCCATAAAGACATCAAATACTTGAACATAGAATTAAAGTATTTAATATATTTGCATATATTAAATATATTATATATAAGGTCATGAAACAAGACATCAAAGGCATGAGTAAGGGGGGGGGTCACAGGTGGTTCAGTGGTAGAATTATCACCTGTCATTTGGGGTGCCCTGTTCCATTCCTGGCCCATGCACTTCCACCCAACACTCCCAAAAATTCAACAAATGGTGCTGCAACAAAGGGATATTCACATGGAAAAAGAACGAAAAGTGACCCCCACCATACAGCACACACACACATACACACACACAAAAGTATGGGTAAAAAGAAGAGACTATTCAGAAATTAACATGGCAAATTTGAAAACGACCCAAACAAAAGCATATATATATAGTCCTTTATATATAAATATACATAGACTTAGTATATATGTATGTGCGTGCAAATTTAAGGCTTGCTGGTTGGAATAAACAGTTTAGACACAGGTGAAGGGAGAATGAACAGAGACAAAAGATCTAGTGAACATAAATATTGAGATGATAATATACACCTATTTGGTTTAGAAAAAGAGGAGAGGCAGAATGAAGGCTAGGCTATATTCAAAGAGATAGTGTTTGAGGATGCTTTAGAGCTGGTAGGAAGAAACCTAATTCTGAGATTGAGGAAGTGTGCTAAAACTCAAGCTAAATAAATATGACATCCATACTGAGAGACATGTGAATGTTTCTTTGCCCAAGGCAAACAGTAACTTTTAAAAGAGCCAGAGAGAAAAATTAGATGGCCTACAAATGAATATCAATTAAACTTATGCTTTATAAGAACAACTATGGAAACCAGAAGCCAGTGAAACCGAATCTTCAAGACAAGAAGAGAAAACAAATGTAAATCTAAAATTATTTACTCATAAAAGCTATCTTTCTAAAACAAGTACAAAATCACAAATGGCTTACAACACAAAATAAAAGATTATTTATCACTACTTCCAAATAAAAAAACTTAAACCTAAAATTATAGACAAGAAAGTACATAAGTCTGGAGGAAGTAGTGAATGGAGTTAATGAGTTGGAAGAGCCTATTCTGTGTAAAAGAGTGAAAAGAAACATTAAGTTTAGGTTTATTTGAGTTAGTGTTTTAAAAATTCCAGGATAACTATTCAAATAACAGAAAAACATTATGTAACTTCCAAACCAATAGAGGATTAGACGTGAAATGAGAAAACTACAACCACAGTACAATCAATGAACTGAAGGCAAGAAAGGAGGCAAAGTAAATAATATTAAACAAAATGACAAAAATAGAAAATAAATACAAAAGCACACACTAAGGTAAAAAAAAACATGTCAGTAATACTCAATGCATGTGGACTGAACTCCCCCAGGTATATACTGTTTAAGGAAAATATTTCAATCATTAGAATACAGAAAGGTTGACATTCAAAAGATGGAAAGAGATACCAGGTGCTGTATACTGAATCATGCCCCCTACAAAAGACATGTTGAAGTCTTAATTGTGTCCCTATGAATGTTGTAAACAGGGCCTTTAAAGATCCTACTATTAGTTAAGGTATGGCCAAACTGAATGGGGTGGGGAGGGTGCTTCACTCAGATTGCTGAAAACCTTATAAGCAAAGGAAATTGGACAGAGAAGAAGTCAGTAGAAGACTGTTCTAGTTTGCTAGCTGCTGGAATGCAACATATCGGAGATGGATTGGCTTTCAATAAAAGGGGATTTATTTTAGTTAACGTATACTTCTTCAGAGGAAAGGCAGCTAACTTTCAACTGAGGTTCTTTCTTACTTGGGAAGGCACTGGGTGGTCTCTGCTGGCCTTCTCTCCAGGCCTCTGGGTTCCAACATCTTTCCCCAGGGTGATTCCTTTCTGCATCTCTAAAGGCCTGGGCTGAGCTATGTGTGCTTGAGATGAGGTATGCGGAGCTGCTTGGGTTGTGCTAAGTTGAACTCTCTCATTTAAGCTTCCAGCCAATTAAATCAAACATCATTCATTGCAGCAGGCACGCCTCCTTGCTGATTGCAGATGTAATCAGTAACAGAGGAGGTTCACATGCATTGGCTCATGTCCACAGCAACAGAACTAGACGCCTTCATATGGCCAAGTTGATACCTGAATCTAACTACCACAAAGACAGAATTCAAAAAAGGCCAGATGTTTTTTAAAAAATATTTTTACTGACAAATCTTCACATATAGTCCATTCATGGTGTACAATCAGTGGCTCACAATATCATCACATAGTTGTGTATTCATCACCATAATCATTTTTAGGATATTTGCATCATTCCAGAAAAAAAATAAAGAGAAAAAGGAAAAAAGCTCATATATCCCATAACACTTACCCCTCCCTCTCATTGACCACTCAATCCACTCAATTACCACCCTATTATTTATTTTTCAATCCAGTTTTCTTTTTTGCTCCACTGTCTATACCCTGGAAAAAAGAAGCACCAGACACAAGGGTTTCACACATTGTAAAAGCTGTATCATTATACAATTGTCTTCAAGAATCAAGGCTACTGGAACACAGCTCAACAGTTTCAGGTACTTCCCTTCAGCCACTCCAATGCACCATAAACTAAAAAGAGATATCTATATAATGCGTAAGAATAACCTCCAGGGTAATCTCTCCACTCTGTTTGAAATCTCTCAGCTATGGAAGCTGTATTTTGTCTCATTTCTCTCTTCTCCCCTTTTGTCAAGAAGGCTTTCTCAATACCATGATGCTGGGTCTTAGCTCATCCCAGGATTTCTGTCCCATATTGCCAGAGAGAGTTACACCCCTGGGAGTCATGTACCATGCAGTGGGGAGGGCGGTGAGTTCACCTGCCAAGTCGGCTTAGAACAACAAAGAAAGTTCTCTGGGGGTGACTCTTAGGCATAATTATAAGTAGGCTTAGCCTATCCTTTGCAAGAATAAGTTTCATAGGAGTGAACCCCAAGATTGAGGATTCAGCCTATTGATTTGGTTGTCCCCACTGCTTGGGAGAATGTCAGAAACTCTTCAAATGGGGAAGCTGAATACGTCTTCCTTTCTCCTCAGTCCCCCAAGGGCACTTTGCAAATAGTTCTTTATTCACCGCCCAGTTTACTCTGGGATATATCTGGGATCACACTAACTTAGACAAACCAACAAGGTCTGACACCCTATTCAAGATTTCATGTAGTTATGGTATTCAACTACACTGACCATGCAAGTTAAGTTAGATAATTACATCTCCCTTTGATCTCATACAGAATATCTCATACAGAATATTGTCTATAATAAAATATAGACGATATCATCCTTTACCCTGTATTCTGATCTACCCCAGTCCTGTCCAGATTAGCTTGATTCATATCTCTACTCGAAGTCTGATCCTTTTTTCAACTTTTTAAGTAGTTCCTATGGGGTAGTGCTCACTTTCATAGTTGAGAATTCTAACTCTGAGTCTAGGTGTCAGGTAAATACCCTAAGTTTCTGGGAATGATCACATTATATACAAACAGCTCGGTATCTCAGAATTTAGAAATAATAGTTACAACATCTGAATATATGTGACTGCTTAAGGGTTTACAATCCAGGACTCTTTACAATGGCCCCAACTGATACCCCATGCTTTCAACTTCACTTTACTGAGTTTTTTTTTTACTATAGTTAGTCAACATGAGTGAGACATGACAATATTTGTCTGTTTATGACATTTCATTCAAGATGCTCTCCTTAAGGTTCATTCACCTTGGTACATACCTCACAACTTCAGTCCTTCTTGCAGCTGCTCAGAAGTCAGTTGTATGTATACACTACAGTTCCCCCTTCCATTCCTCAGTCATTGTACCCTTCGTCCACGTCTATGCATGGTGCATCATGAACACTGTGGCCACAAACACCAGTGTTTTGTGTCCCCACACTCAGTTCCTCCAGGTATGTACTGAGTAGTGGGATCATATGGCAATCCCACCCCTAGCTTCCTGAGGAACCCTCCAAGGTGCTGTTCCAAAGAGGCCAGATCTTTACCTAAAGCTCTGTAAAAATTTTCTTCATATGTTTATTTTTTCAGAAACTTAAGGCCTCAAGACTCCTCCTATGACAGATAAGCCTGAAACCAAGAGGTACTGGTCTTTCAAGGAACATCAGTAGTTCCCCATCTCATAAAGTTGACACCCTTTTCCAGCAAGATGAAGTTAAAATGATCATTGCCCAGATATCCCTGAAGATTGAGAGAATGATCAAATGAGTGGGAGGAGGTGTAACTGAGAAATTAGGATCTATAAATGATTATGACCACGGACTCATTACATAGATATTTCTTTTTAGTTTCTAGTGTGTTAGAATAGCTAGAAGGAAATACCTGAAAATTGTTTAAATGTATTCCAGTAGTCTTCATTTTTGATAATAATTGCATAACCATATAACTTTTATCATGTGACCAGGTGATTGCAAACACCTCATGACTGACACTGCCTTTATCCAGTGTATGGATAGATGACTGTTTTAGTTTGTTAGCTGTCAGAATGCAATATATCAGAAACAGAATGGAGTTGCAAGTCCACACTTCTAAGGCCATTGAGAATGTCCAAATTAAAGCAAGTTTATAAAAATGTCCAAATCAAGGCACCAACAAGAGGTTACTTTCACTCAAGAAAGGCTGATGAAGTTTAGGGTTTCTCTCTCAACTGGAAAGGCACATGGTGAACATAGTGACATATGTTGGTTTTTTCTCCAGGCTTCTTGTTTCATGAAGCTCCCCCAGGGGTGTATTACTTTATCATTTCCATAGGTGTCTGGCTGTGTGTGTTCTGTGGTCCTTGTGGCTCTGTTGTGGCTCTGAAGCTCTTTATAAAGTGCTTCCTTTTTTAAAGGATTACAGTAAACTAATCAAGACACACTTGGAATCTGTGGAGGCACATCTCCCTCTAATCAAAGGTTATTACCCACAATTGGGTGTGTCACATCTCCTTTGATATAATCTAATTAAGTTTCAAACTACAGTACTGAATAAGGATTAAAAGAAAAGGCCACTCCCACCAGATGACTCAAGATTAAAACATGGCTTTTCTAGGGTACATAATCCATTGAAACCAGCACAATGACTAATAAAATAAGGACAAAAAAAATAAAAGGGAAGTGTGCTGGTTTGAATCTGTTCTGGGCTCCAGAAAACCATGTCCTTTAATTCTCAATCAATATTGCTGGGTGGGAGCTTTTTGATTGTTCCCATGGAGATGTGACCCACCCAATTATGGGTAGGAATTTTTGATTAGATGGGTTCCATGGAGATGTGTCTCCACCCATTCAAGGTGGGATTGTTTACTGTAGCCATCTAAGAGGCAACCATTTTGGAAAAAACTTGCAAGCCCTCACAGCCAGAGACATTTGGAGATGAAAGAGGAAAATAGTCCCAGGGGCGCTTCATTATATATGAAGCCTGGAGAGAAAGCTAGCAGATGTTGTCATGTTCATCACATGCCTCTCCAGTTGAGATAGAAACCCTGAATGTCATTGCTTTCTTGAACCAAGGTATCTTTTCCTGGATGCCTTAGAGTGGACATTTCTATAACCTCGCTTTGATTTGGACATTTTCACATCCTTAGGACATGTAAACTTGCAACTTTATAAATTCTCCCTTTTTAAAAACCATTCCATTTCTGGGATATTACATCCTGGCAGCTTGCAAACTAGAACAGATTTTGGTACCAGAGAAGTGGGGTGCTGCATTTTGCAAGCAACAAACATATTGGAATGGTTTTTTAAATGGATAAGGGTGATTCTGGAAGAGTTGTGAGGAGCTTGATAGATAAATCCTAGAATGTTTTGAAGAGACTGTTGGTAGAAATGTGGACTCTAAAGATATTTCTGATAAGGTTTTAGTCAGAAATGATAAATGTATTGTTCTAAACTAGACAAAGGGATTCTTTGTAGATGTAGAGCAGAATTTGAGAATAATGAACTTGGAAATTTAGCAGAAGAAATTTCCAAACTAAATGTGGAAAATGCAGTCTGGCTGCTCCTTGAAGCTTATAGTAAAATGTGATAGGAAAGAAATAAATTGAGAAGTGAACTCTTAGGTACAAAGAGACCAGAAATTGATGTTCTGGAAAATTCTGGGCTTCCAGGAAGAGATACCCCAGAGAATAGTGTCCCATATGAGGATTTAACCAAATGTGGAACCAGTCATACATTTCAGAAAAAGCCAGGATTGGAAACAGGGTTATCCAGGAAGGATCTGTGGAAACTCTTTCTGTCTTGTAACCATGATTGGAGCCTGTTTCATAGAAAGCCAACAAAAGTGGTGTGGGATTTGTATAAATGCAACTTCTGTCAGTCTGGGCTAAAAGTCTAAGAAAAGGGACAAAATGAAGGTAAAATAACTTCAGATGCAGAACTATGGAATCTAATGTCTGAAGTTAGGAGCTCAGGCCAGGAGAATTAATCCACCCAAGCACTTGGAGAGGGTGAGTTTCCCTGGAAGGCAGAGGGTGGGTCACCATCTCATTGCAGTGGAAGAGTTGTGCTGCATCAGACCTTGGAGAGGGAGGAGCACATTCCTTGGGGGTTGGGGAGAGCCTGGCCACCACCATGTGGAGGGGTTGTGTGGTGCTCAGAGATGGCAGAGAGCCCTGGTGTGGACCCCAATGCTTGGAGAGTGTGGAGCTGAGAAAAATGTGGTCTCCCCAATGTCTTCCAAGATTGCATTTGGAAAGAGGCCAATCACTGTGTAGGTCCTTGGAAAAGTTGGGACTGCTGCTTTCTAAAGCCTGGGAGATAAATGACTCTCAGACTTCGAAATCTAATGGAGTTTGCCCTGCAGAATTTTGAAACTGCTTGGGCCAGCGACCCCAGTGTTTCTTCTAATTTTTCCCTATGGAAATGTTGGTATTTATCTAATGACAGTCCCTCTTTGTATGTTGGCAGAAAATAACTTGTTCTGAGTTTTACAGGTTCAGAGCCAGAGGAGAATTTTGCCTTAAAACAGACCATACCTCTAATTAACTTTAATGAGATTTTGTACCCGTTCTGACTTTGTACTTTGCGTGTATTGTTACTGAAGGTTGGCTTAAGAGTTTCTGATATTGTGATGAATGTATTTTGCATTTGAAACGAACATGTCTTTTTGGGGACCAAAGGGTGGAATGTGCCAATTTCAATCTATTCTGGACCCCAGAAAAGCCATGTCCTTTAATCCTCATTCAATATTGCTGGGTAGGGAGCTTTTTGATTGTTCCCATGGAGATGTGACCCACCCAATTGTGGGTGGTAACTTTTAATTAGATGGGTTCCATGGAGATGTGTCTGTACCTATTCAAGATGGGATTGCTAACTGTAGTCCTTTGAGAGGGAACAATTTTGGGAAAAGCTTTCAAGCCCTCACAGCTGGAGATCCTTTGGAGATGAAGAAGGAAAACACCCTCAGGGGCGCTTCATGAGACAAGAAGCCTGGAGAGAAAGCTAGCAGATGTCTCCATGTTTGCCATGTGCCTTTACAGTTGAGAGAGAAACCCTGAACCTCATTCACCTTCTTGAATCAAGATATCTTTTCCTGGATGTCTAAGGTTGAACATTTTTATGGCCTTGCTTTAATTTGGACATTTTCACATCCTTAGAACATGTAAACTTGCAACTGAATAAATTCCCCTTTTTAAAAGCCATTCCATTTCTGGGATATTGCATTTCGGCAGCTTGCAAACTAGAACAGAAGGGATAAGAGGTATGTGATGTTTTGTGTGCTATTTTTCATTGTTATTTATTTTGGGGGGAGGAGCAGTGAAAATGTTCTAAAATGGATTGTGGTGGTGAATGTGTGACTGTACGATAATACTGTGAGTCGTTGATTTTGTGCTTTGGAAGGATTATATGGTGTGTGAATATATCTCAATAAAGTCACATTAAAAAAAAAGGCCAGAAGTTAGAGAACATCAGAGGATCAGACACAAGGAGAGAGAGAGAAGAGATCACCATGTAATGGAGGATTTCTGGGATGCTCCAGACTCAGGGAGAAAACAAGCCCTGCCAATACACTGACCTTGGACTCCTGTCCTCCAAAACTGTGATCCAATAAATTCCTGTTACTTAAGCCAATGATGATGCGGTATTTGTTATAGCAGCCCTGGAAAACTGGGTTCCCTTCAGAAAGGTTGAAAGAACAAGAATGGAAAAAGATATACAGGATAAACATTAACTAAAGAAAATAAACTGGGAAAAATAAACTTTCGGGCAAAAAACATTACAACACAAAACGTAAAGAGAGATGCAACCAACTAATGATAAAAGATTCAATTATCTAAAAGATGTAAATATTTATATGCTTTTATATAGCTACTAAAAGTTTATGCATATATAAATGATCAAAATCATAAGAAAAAATTAACAAATCTACATCACAGCATGGGATTTTAATATATTTTTTAGGCAACTGCGAGATCTAGGACACAAGTAAGTGTATGCATAAGTATATGACAGAATAGTTATCAAGTTCAAACTTGATCATTTGTTTAGAATGTACATTAGCAAATGGAAAATAAACAAGCCCTTTAAGTTCACCCAGAATATTTGCCAAATATAAATTTAAATAAGCCAATGAATATACCATTAAGTTTCTCCATGGGACTAGATGGGTTGATTTAAACATTTTTCATGAACAACTCATGGTCAAGAAAATGCAAGACAATTTTGAAGGAAAAAAATAAAACAACAAGAACCATGGACCTACCCTACCTGATATCCAGGGTTGTTCTAGAGCCATGTTGATTAAGCCGATGTGTGTTGGCAAAGAAATTGGCATGTTGACTAACTGGACAGAATAGGAAGCATAGTAAAAGATCCATAGCTAGAGAGATTTTCCGTACTTGACTGAGGTAACACTGCAATTCTAAGGCAAATGTAGAGATTATTCAGTAAATTAGATCAGCCTGTGAATCAATGATTGAAGTATTAATCCAAACTCTGACAAGAACTAACTGTACTGCCTTAAACATTTCACTGGAGCCCATAAAATGAAAAGAATTATAGAGGATTGTGGTGGTTAGATTCAGTTGTCAACTTGGCCAGGTGAAGGCACCTAGTTCTGTTGCTGTGGACATGAGCCAATGGTAGGGGAATTTCATCTGTTGCTAATTACATCTGCAGTCGGCTAGGAGGCGTGTCTGCTGCAATGAGAGATGTTTGACTTAATTGGCTTGTGCTTAAATGAGAGAACACAATGTAGCACACTTTAAGCAGCTTGACATTCCTCATCTCAGCACTCGCAGCTCAGCCCAGGCCTTTGGAGATGCAGAAAGAAGTCACCCTGGGGAAAGTTGTTGGAACCCAGGGGCCTGGAAAGAAGACCAGCAGAGACCATCCTGTGCCTTTCACATAAGAAAGAACTTCAGTGGAAAGTTAGCTGCCTTTCCTTTGAAGAACCAACAAAATAAATCCGCTTTTATTAAAAGCCAATCCATCTCTGGTATGTTGCATTCTGGCAGCTAGCAAACCAGAACAAGGATCAAGGATCGTTAAACACCAGGCACAGGTGCCATTGGTAGCCTGCCAAGGTGGGTGCTGGGAGCTGTCTGCGCAGAGATAGGCAATAAGGAGATGCACAGTCTATAGAAAACAGCACAGCACTAATAAAACTGACTAAGATTTGGTCTGATTATGTCACTGAATTAAGGCAATTGCAACAAATGCCAGTGAGGCTCCTCCCCGAAAAATAATTCTTCTTTTGGTCTGTTTTAAAAATTGCAGCAGTTACTGCTTTGTTTTAAAAACATACATACAGAGTCAGGAGAAGATGGCAGCTCAGTAAGATGCGCGGGTCTTAGTTCCTCCTCCAGAACAGCAACAAAAGAAACAGAAACAATACAAAACAGCTCCCAGAGCCACGACAGAGACAAAAAAGACAGCGTACCCCATTCTGGAACGGCTGAATGGGCAGGGAGAATCCGCTGCAGTGAGATACCCGAGGGGCACGCGCTTACCCAGGCTGGGGCGGCTGGCGACCATGGTCCCTTCCACACACGTGGCTTCCCAGTCCGACTGGGAACGTTGGATAGCGGGGCCCTCCCGCCACGCTTGGTGTCTCGGGCCAGCTGGGCAATTTGGACTGGCACTCCCCCAAGCCGCGGTGGCCGGTACCCCCCCCCTCCATGTACGGTTCCCCGGGCCGACTGCAAGATTCGGATTGGCAAGTTAAAGGAGCCACAGCATCTTTTACTGGTGAGACCTGCAGACAGACGAGCGCCACGAGCACCACCTACTGGGCAGGAGAAGAAAAACAGAGCCCAGAGATTTCACAGAAAAACCTTTCAACCAGCCGGGTCCCACACGGAGGGAAATCTGATCAAATGCCCAAACACCAGCAGAAAATAGCGTATCATGCTTGGAAAATTGAAAATATGGCCCAGTCAAAGGCACAAACCAATAGTTCAAATGAGATACAGGAGCTGAGACAACTAATGCTGAATATACGAACAGAAATGGAAAACCTCTTCAAAAACCAAATCAATAAATTGAGGGAGGACATGAAGAAGACATGGGCTGAACAAAAAGAAGAAATAGAAAATCTGAAAAAACAAATCACAGAACTTATGGGAGTGAAGGACAAAGTAGAAAAGATGGAAAAAACAATGGATACCTACAATGGTAGATTTAAAGAGACAAAAGCTACAATTAGTGAACTGGAGGATGGAACATCTGAATTCCAAAAAGAAACAGAAATTATAGGGAAAAGAATGGAAAAACTTGAGCAGGGGCTCAGGGAACTGAATGACAACATGAAGCACACAAATATACATGTTGTGGGTGTCCCAGAAGGAGAAGAGAAGGGAAAAGGAGGAGAAAAACTAATGGAAGAAATTATCACTGAAAATTTCCCAACTCTTATGAAAGACCTAAAATTAAAGATCCAAGAAGTGCAGTGCACCCCAAAGAGAATAGACCCAAATAGGCATTCTCGAAGACACTTACTAGTTAGAATGTCAGAGGTCAAAGAGAAAGAGAAGATCTTGAAAGCAGCAAGAGAAAAACAATCTGTCACATACAAGGGAAACCCAATAAGACTATGTGTAGATTTCTCAGCAGAAACCATGGAAGCTAGAAGACAGTGGGATGATATATTTAAATTACTAAAAGAGAAAAACTGCCAACCAAGACTTCTATATCCAGCAAAATTGTCCTTCAAAAATGAAGGAGAAATTAAAACATTTATAGACAAAAAGTCACTGAGAGAATTTGTGACCAAGAGACCCACTCTGCAAGAAATACTAAAGGGAGCACTAAAGTCAGATACGAAAAGACAGAAGAGAGAGGTATGGAGTAAAGTGTAGAAAGAAGGAAAATCAGATATGATATATATACTACAAAAAGCAAAATGGTAGAGGAAAATATTATCCAAACAGCAATAACACTAATAATTAATGGACTGAATTCCCCAATCAAAAGACATAGACTGGCAGAATGGATTATGACCCAGCAATACCACTGCTAGGTATCTACTCAAAGGACTTAAGGGCAAAGACACAAACGGACTTTTGCACACCAATGTTTATAGCAGCGTTATTTACAATTGCAAAGAGGTGGAAACAGCCAAAATGTCCATCAACAGACGAGTGGCTAAACAAACTGTGGTGTATACCTACGATGGAATATTATGCAGCTTTAAGACAGACTAAACTTATGAAGCATGTAATAACATGTATGGACCTAGAGAACATTATGCTGAGAGAGTCTAGCCAAAAACTAAAGGACAAACACTGTATGGTCCCACTGATGTGAACCAACATTCGAGAATCAACTTGGAATATCTCCTTGGTAACAGAAACCAGCAGGAGTTAGAAACAGGGTAAAATAATGGGTAATTGGAGCTGAAGGGATACAGACTGTGGCAACAAGGCTAGATACAAAATCTCAAAAATGGACAGCACAATAATACCTAATTTTATTGTAACAATATTAAACCACTGAATGACGCTGCACCTGAACTATAGTTTTTGTTTGTTTGTTTGTTTGTTTGTATCTTTTGTTTTTGTTTTTTCTTTTTCCTTTTATATATATATATATTTATTATTATTATTATTTTAATTTTCTTCTCTATATTAACATTCTATATCTTTTTCTGCTCTTTTGCTAGTTCTTTCCTAAATCGATGCAAATGTACTAAGAAATGATGATCATACATCTACGTGATGATACTAAGAATTACTGAGTGCCTATGTAGAATGGAATGATTTCTAAATGTTGTGTTAAAAAAATGCAATTGTCAAAAAAAAGAAAAAACACATATATACACATATGCTTCAAATTAGCTAATTTTCGTGATTTATGGTTTTTTAATGTTGAACTCTGTATGGAAGTTACTTCAGAGCACTCCCTGTTATACAGTCAGCACCTGACCACTGTGGACTCATCTACACATATATGTTTTGAAAGTAACTTTGTGGAGGTTCAGAATCATTTGTGTTCAATTCAGCTGCAGTTCATGTCTCTAACCCCTGTGGTGTAACTTATTACTGAGTCTGAATAGTAGATTAGAAATAAATAATGTTGGCACAGCGTTTATAAAGATGTAGAAATGGAACTTGAGTTACTAAAGTTCGGTCACTTTATGTGACCACCTGGAGATTTTATTTGCGTGTAAAATTTAAAGTAGTGAAATACAGGGTAGCCATTAGCAACCCACCTTGGCAACGTTCCCCTGAGTCCAGAGAAAGAATTCATTTCAGCATGGTAATGTTGAAATGAATGGTCTCTATAAACTAGCATTAGCCAATGAAACACAAACTGTTTTCCAACTCCTTATTAGGTCTTTTCTAAATCTAAAATCCCATGTTTCTGAAATAATGGATAAGGTTATTTTCATATATTTTAACTACGAATCTGCAAGAAGGATGGAGCTGGACCACATCATTTGTCAGCATTCTTTTCTCCAATTCTGGAATTCTAGGGTATTTCTCTTCAATTTCTCTTTATGTAGTGCCTAACAATTTTCCTTCCATAAACCAACAGAGTTTAGAAATTCAGTCACTGGAGATTTTATCTATCCACATTGGACACATCAACAAATCTGAGGAGAGCAGAGATTTTGTCTGCACAATTAGGAACAACTACCGTTGTATGTATAGAAAAACAAAATTCTCTGTGGGCATTGGGTACAGCAAAGTTGCAAAGGAGGAAGCGATTTCCTAAGTGCAGATCTAAAAGCTGGGCTCATTCATGCTGGTAAGGAAACACTTTCTGTGGTCATAAAGGCCTCCCACCCTAATGTGGGATTTGTTTATTCTGGGGGCTCATTTTTTTCTTTTTTAATCCTAGTTCTGGTGTTATGTAAGTAGCTAAAAGCTTGTAGGTAGGTGATTTGAGGTGCCAAGAAAAGTAATTGGATAAATGCACTTTGCTCTCTTACTACTGCCAAATGAGTCTGTGGTATGTGGGCTTTTTATATTATTCTGAGTTGGCATCACACCATCAGCTGCTTCTCTAACTTCATTATCCTCTTCCCATCAGAGCCATTCATCCAGCCTCCTCTCCTGTCATACTCCCAGCTTCAGCAATTCAAGTTCCCATCCACTTCCCTCTACTTTCAGCTCTCTGTTTCTTCTCAAGTTTCTTACATAGTGAAAACAAAACACAACAAAAAACTTAAAAATTACACCAAAGCCTTATGGAGTGTGATTTCATTCAGTAGGAATGTATAGTTCATCTCAGACTGGACAGCAATATACCTTTGCATTCGCCTTGTATAAGGATGTTAAGAAGAAGAAATATGACACCAGACATCACAATGTGCATATAGACAACTCAAGAAAAGAAATGCTTTATAGAATTCAGTCAATGATCTACAATTAATTAGAACTGAAACAGAGTTTTGTAGTGTGAAGAGTATTGGCCATAGATGATGAAGTCCGAGGTATTGCTGCTATGCGTGATACTGGAAAATTTCTTTATATCCAGGGCTCTCTTAACTGCTTCACGGAGTTGCAATAAAATAAACAAATTTTAAAATGCTTTATATATTGTTAAATGATATGTAATATAAGGGTGGTGGCGTGTTTTTTTTTATTCATTGATTCAGACCCTACTTGGTAACGATTCACAATTAATTGCAGTTACTGCATGAAATAGCATTACAATCATGGTTCTTTTAGAATCTTCTATATTTCAGAATTTTACCAGTTCAAACTGGCTTTCTCTCTGTTAGCTCCCATCTGTGAAGATGTGCTTATAGCACAAAAACATCTCTTGCAACAGCTCTTTTTGCTGAAAGCAATGGCTTTCCATTTCCTGCTGTTTGGTTTACGTGCTGACTTTTAGCAGATGGTAAGGCTATGAGTTCCTAAAGCAACTATACCAAGTATTTTTCCTTGACAACTGTCTCTGCCGGCTTTAAAAGATTATATATGATAGAAAAGCCATGCTTCAAACCTGATCCATCTTGTGGGAACAGCTGTTTCTTTTCATCCCCATTTAGTATGGTAGGTAGGAAACTTTGATTACGTTATCTCCATGGAGATGTGACTCACCCAATTGTTGGTATTAATCTTTGATTAGAAGGAAATGTGTTTCCACCCATTGCTGGTGGATTTTGATTAGTTTACTGGAATCATATAAAAGAGGAAGCATTTTGGAAAAAGCTTCAGAGCCATGGGAGAGAACCATGAGAACCATGAGAGCCCATGCAGCCAGAGACCTTTGGAGATGAAGAAGGAATATGTCCCCGGCGGAGCTTCATGAAACAAGAAGCCTAGA
Organism: Tamandua tetradactyla; assembly: GCF_023851605.1. NCBI lineage: Eukaryota > Metazoa > Chordata > Mammalia > Pilosa > Myrmecophagidae > Tamandua > Tamandua tetradactyla. The sequence goes on from NC_135335.1 coordinate 25,233,341, forward strand.
GAGAAAGCTGGTAGATGCTGCCATGTTTGCCATGTGCCTTTCCTGTTGAGAGAGAAGCCTCGACCATCATCGGCCTCTCTTGAGTGAAGGTCACCTCTTCTTGGTGCCTGAATTTGGACATTTTTATAGACTTGCTTTAATTTGCACATTCTCATGGCCTTAGAACTGTGGACTTGCAACTTAACAAATTCTCCCTTTTAAAAGCCATTCCATTTCTGGTATATCACATTCCAACAGTTTGCAAACTAAAACACTGTCATTTAAAAGCGAGTCTATAAAAATGTGGCTTTAAAAGCAAGCTAACAGCTAGATTTTCATAGATGGAAGCTAGCATTATGAATGTAGTTCTGATGTTTTGGAAACAAATTTTACTTGTCTTGGGTTCAGATAAATACACTGAAATAAATTTACTGTCCTCTTTTCCTCAGTAACAGTTCTTATGAGAGAAGTTACTGCTATGATCCTAATCATCCATTAAGTCAACTTCTCAGAACTTTCCTAGTGACTCTCCTAAAGCACACAGTTATTCTAAGAGAGTTTTGTCCCTGTAACTTGAAGGAAAAAAGTTCCTTCTAATAACATTTTCTTAATTTTCATGAAAGACATACTCTACTCACTCTAAAAATTTGGAAAATATTAAAACAAAAAGAAGAAAATATACAACTCCCTTAAGGTTACACCTGGAGACAAATAATGGCTACTTATGTTTTACTTTATACTTTTCCAATTTTTTTCTATGCAATTATATACATTTTATTAAAATTTAATGGACTTTTATGGATTTTTCTTATTACAGAACTAATATGAATTTCTTGCAGAAAATTAGAAATGCATTCAAATGGAAAGAAAATAAATTTAACTCACAATCTTATAACCAGATATAATCGCTGTACAGTTTTTGCTGTATATCTTTCTAAACTTTTCATCCAGCTACATATACATTTTATTAGAGTTTAATTAACTATACTACCTTCTTGATTTGCAAAATAAGTAGGAATTTACTGTAGAAAAATAGGAAAATACAGACAGATGAAATTAATGCAAAAATTACCCATAATCTTATCACCCCAAAATAATCACTATAATACTGGTTTATATTCCTTTAGGTCTCAGTATAGACTTTATTATATTGTATGTGAATTTTCACCCTCACAAAAATAGGATGACAGTTTTCTGTATACAAATCCTTTACATCTTTGGTTAGATATACTCCTAGATATTTGTTTCTTTTCGCTGTTAGTGTAAATTGAATTTTTTTCTTGATTTCTTCTGCTGATTGTTCATTATAAGTGCATAGAAACCCTGCTGATTTTGGGGTATCGATCTTGTACCCCTTCACTTTACTGAGTTCATTTATTAACTCTAGGGTCTTTGTTGTGGATTTTTCAGGATTTTCTGTATACTGGATCATGTCATCTGCAAATAGGAAAAGTTTTTCTTCTTCCTTTTCAATTTGTATGACTTTAACTTCTTCTTGGCTAATGTTCTAATTGAACTTCCAGCATCATGTTGAACAACAGTGATGACAGCAGGCATCCTTGCCATCTTCCTGATCTTAGGGGAAAAGCATTCATCTTTGACTATGATGTTAGTTGTTGGTTTTTCCTATATGCCCTTCATTGTGTGGAGAGTGTCTTTATATTCCTAGTTTTTCAAGGGCTTTTTATCAAGAGGTGCTAGATTTTGCTAAAGGCTTTTTCTGCTTCAACTGAGATTTTTTTCCCCCTTCATTGTTAATGTGGTATATTACATTAATTGATTTTCTTATGTTGACTACCCCTTGCATACTTGGGAAAATCCCAGTTTGTCATGGTGAATAATTTTTTTAACGTGCTGTTTGATTCTCTCTTCTAGTATTTTGTGGAGGATTTCCACATCTATATTCATAAGGGATATTGGTCTGGAATTTTGTTTTTTTATGGTATCTTTATCCAGCTTCGATCTGAAGGTAATGTTGACCTAATAAAATGCATTAGGGAGTGTTCCCGTCCTCTTCTATTTTTTAGAAGAGTTTGAGCAGGAATGTTGTTCATTCTTTTTGGACTGCTTAGAGAAGCCAACTGGTCCTGGGTTTTTCTTTGTAGGCAGAATTTTTTTAATTCCATTTCTTCTTCAGTCAGTGTTAGTAGTTTGTGTGTTCCTAGAAATTTGTCTCTTTCATCTAGGTTATCTAATTTATTGGTGTACAGTTGTTCATAGTATCTTCTTATAGTCATTTCTGATTACTGTGAGGTCAGTAATAATGCCGCCCTTTTCATTTCTGATTTTAGTTCATTGTGTCCTCACTCTTTTTCTCCTAGCCAGAAGGTTTGTTATTTTACTGATCTTTTTAAAAAAACAATTTTTGGTTTAATAACTATTTTTTTGTCTTCCTAATTTTTCTCCACCCTAATCTTTGTCATTTTCATCCTTCTGCTCATCTAGGGATTTAGTTTTCTCTTTTTCTAGTTCTTCCTGGTTCATCTTTGTTAATGTAAGCATTTAGAGTTATAAATTTCCTTCTCAGCACAGCCTTTGTCATATTCTGTAAGCTTTGGTATGCTGTATTTTCTTTTGCCTGAAGATATTTCTTAATTTCATTTGTGGGTTCCTCTATAATTGATTCGTTGTTTTTAAGGGTATGTTGTTCAATTTTCACTTATTTGTGAATTTTGCAGTTCTCCCTCTATTATTGATTTCTAGTTTCATTCCATTTGATTGGAGAAAATATATAGTATGCTTTCAATATTTTTTTAACTTACTGACACTTGTTTTGTGTCCCAATATATAGTCTGTCCTGGAGAATGATCCATGTTCACTGGAGAGGAATGAATATCTTCTTGTTGTTGGGTGAACTGTTCTATATACGTCTGTTAGGTCTAGATGGCTTTTTAGTATCATTCAAGTCCTATATTTACTTACTGATATTCTGTTTAAATGTTCTACCCATCATTGAACATGATCTATTAAAGTCTCCTACTACTGATATAGAATCTTCAATTTCTCCCTTCAAATCTGTTGGGATTTGTTTTATACATTTTGGGGTACTGCTCATAGGTACATAAATATTTAAAACTGTTATGCCTTCTTGTTGAATTGGCCCCTTTATCTGTATATAATGACCACTTTTGTCCCTTGTAGCAAAAGGGACAAAGTTTATTTTAGCTGATAGTAATATCGCTGCACCAGCTCTCTTTTGGTTACTACTATGAATGGTATATATTTTTTCCCATGCTTTTACTTTCAACTTAATACATCTTTGAATTTAAAGACATAAAAATTGAGGGCTTCATGTAGTTAGGTCATGCTTTTTTTTTTTATCCATTCTGCCAATCTTTGTCTTTTGACTGAAGAGTTTAAACCATTTACAGTTAAAGTCACTACCGATAATGAAGGACTTTTTTTGCCATCTTGTTGTCTAGTCTTTGTAAGACATGTACCTTTTTGTCCCTCCATTCTTCCATTAATGCTTACTTTCATATTTATTTGATTTTTCTTATTGTACCATATTGAGTCCTTTCTCGTTTCTATCTGGAAATAGGTTTAAATGTATTTTTTGTGACTACTATGGGGTTAAATTTGGTATCCTAACCATATAACAATACCAACTTGACTTCAATAGCATAAACGTACACTGTTACTATACCTTTCCATTCCACCACACTTTTCCTTATTACAAGCTTTATCTTTGTACATTTTATATCCAAAACTGTAGAATTATCACTACTTTAAAAATATTTGCATTTTACCATCTAAGAACTAAGAAGTGGAATTGTATGCCAAAAAATGCAATACAATACTAGAGGTATTTATAATTACCCAAATGGTTACCTTTCCTGGAGGTTCTTTAATTCTTTATGCCACTTTGAACCACTGTCTAGTGTCCTTTCCTTTCAGTCTGCAGAACTCCCTTTAGTATTTTTTATAGGGTATGTCTAATTGTAATGTACTACTTCAGCTTTTGTTTATCTGGGAATGTCTTATACTCTCCCTCATTTTTGAAAGAAAACCTCACTGGGTTTAAAATTCTTGGTTGACAATTGTTTCCTTTCAGCACTTTAAGTATTTCAACCCATTACCTTCTTGCTTTGTGGTTTCTGATGAGAAATGGGCACTTAATCCAATTGGAATTCCCTTGTACATAATACATTGTTTTCTTCTTGCAGTTTTCAAAACTTTCTCCTTGTCCTTCGCATTTGACAGCTTCACCAGTATATCAGATGACAAATTTTTCTTCATGGTCATCCTGTCTCATGTTCTCTGGGCTTCTTAGTGTTGCATGTTCACATCTTTTGCTAAGTTTGGATAGTTTTTTAAATCATTATTTCTTTGAATATTCCTTCTGTCCCTTTCTTTCTTTCTTTTCTTTCTGGGATCCCTACAATGCATGTATTGGTATGTTTGATGGCATCCTAGAGGTCTCTTGGTTTATTTTTGCTTTTTGTAATTGTTTTTTTTTCTGCTCTTCAGCCTGACTCATTTCAATTGTCTTGTCTTCAAGTTTACTGATTCTTCTGCCAGCTCCAATCTACTGTTGAACATTTTGCACTTCAGTTATGTGGTCTTCAACTTCAATAGTTCTATTTGGTTCCCTTAACAATTTTTATCTACTGAGATTCTTCATTCATTGCTTTCCTGATATTCTTTCATTTTTTCTCTGCATTTTTTAAAATTTCTCTGAGCATATTTAATGTCATTTTTTAAAGGTATTTTTCCAGTATGTCCAGAGTCTGGGCTTCTTCTTTGAAGCTTTCTGTACTTTATCCTCTTCCTTTGAATGGATCCTTATTTCCTGTTTCTTCATTTGTCTTGTCATCTATTTTGTGCACTGATTATTTTAATAGTTTAAAATGTTAATTCTGGGATTTATAATCCTGGTATGTCTGTTCCTTGAGTTTGGTGAAATGATAGAATTTTTCTTGAGTGTCAGCCCTCCTATCAGGAAGGGTTGCCCAAGGTAAATGCTAAGTGCAGACTCCTTACTTTCTTTTCTGTGCCTGTGTCTTTTCCTGGGTTTTTGTTTGCTAGTGGTCTTAGAGATTACCCTGTTACAGGAATTTTATTGTCCCCTCTACTTCCCAGGAGACAGGCCTTCTCCCTTTCCCTGGTGTTATGCTTCAGGGCGTAAAGCCAATAAGTGTTTACCCCTGGCTTCCCAGTCAATTGCTTCCTACATGTAATTACACTTACAATTGTTTCTCAAGCTGCTTTTGTTTGGAGGGAAAATTTGGGTGTGGGGCATTATGTAGGAGAGGAGTTTCCTAAGTCAGTTTTTCCCAGCCAGAACAAGGCCATGTATCTACCAAGAAAACTGTAGCAGGCTCTAAATTGCCCTGGGGAGAGAATGAAGGGGAAGCCAAGAAGGTGTCAAGAACTTCCCCATGCACCCCAAAGCTGTGCTTTTTTGTCTTGGCACCTGCCCAGAAATGCATTCCGTCAACTTTTTGCTAAAGCTCTGAGAAAGAATACAGCCTTTAAGACTTGTGTTAGTTTACTAGCTGCTGGAATGCAATATACCAGAATAGGAATGGCTTTTGTAAAGAGGAATTTAATAAGTTACAGATGTACAGATCCAAACTGATGAAAATATCCAAACTACAGCATCCAGGGAAAGATAACTTAATTACCAACAGTGGATGAGACTTCCCAATTTTCCCACATCCTCACCAATATTGTCAGTTATTTATATTCCTGCAAATGTGGAGGGTACGTCATAATATATATTTATGAGTTTAATTTGTATTTGCCTGATTAATTATGTTTAGTCTTTCTTCATATGTATATTTGTCTTTCAAGTTCCTCTTTTGCGAAGTGTTTATCTAATTCTTTTGCCTATTTTTTGATAATTTTACTTGTCTTCTTATTGATTCATAGTTCTTACATAAGATAAGTATCTTTTGGGGGTATATTTTTGGATATCTTCTTTGTAGCCTGTATATTCACTTTTTAAATACTGTTATTTGATTAACACAGGTTCTTAATTTAATGGTAGTCAAGTTTACCATTTTTCCTACATGGTTTGTGTTCTCAGTGTCTTCTTCGAGAAATCTTTTCCCTACCATAAGTTATGAAAATATTATCCTATATTATTTTCTAAAAAGCTTTATACTTTTGCCTTTTAAGGTTAAATCTTCATTCTGTCCGGATTTGATGTTTCTATGCAGATTCAGATTTCCAAGTTGTTGCCCAAATGTGGCAATATGTCCCATTTGTCAAAATGTATATGTTTTTCTACTTATCTTCTATAATATTTCAGTCATAAATAAAGGTCGATCTATACATAGTTTATCTCTGGGATGTCCCTTCTGATTCACTCTTCTGTTTATCCATTGTTGTGCCAGGGAAACAACGTCTTAATAATGATAGCTTAAAATAAGTTTTGGTCCCTCACAGGACAAGAGCTAACACCTTCTGTTTTTTGAGACTCTCTTGACTATTCTCTCTTTTTTTTTTTAACTTTTTTATTGTATAGTATAACATATACAAAGCAAAGAAATAAAAAGCAATAGTTTTCAAAGCTCTCTTCAGAAAAGTGGTTACAGGATATATCCCAGAGTTTCTCATGGGCTACCATGTGATCCTCTCATACTTTTCCTTCCAGCTGCTCCAGAATATAGGAGACTAGAGGGTTTAAATACTTTATCATCACCACAGTCAACTTTTTTTCCTTCTTTTTTTGGTGAACAATGACATATATACAAAAAATCTATGAATTTCCAAGCACAGCACAACAATTAGTTGTAGAACATATTTCAGACTTTGACATGGGTTACAAATTTCACAATTTTAGGTTTTTACTTCTGACTACTACAAAATCCTGGAGACTAAAAGAGATATCAATTTAATGATTCAGCATTCATGTTCATTTGTTAAGTCCTATATTCCATGTGTAATTTCACCATCACTTTTGATCTTTTCATACCTCTCATTGGGGTTGTTTGGGCTATGGCAATTCTAAATTTTTGATATTGAAAGGTCTGTCACTAATATGGGGTAGAGAGATGGAACTATCTGATGTTTTGGAGAGCTGGGCTAAGTTTCAGGACTTATATGGCCCAGGGACCCATCTGTAGGGTACAGGTTTCTGGAAAGTTACTCTAGTACCTGGAACCCTTGTGGAACCTTATAAATTGCCCTAGGTGTTCTTTAGGATTGGCTGGAATGGTCCTGGTTGGGGTTTCACGTTATAATATGTAGTTAGATCTACCTGAAGCTTTTGTAAGTGCAACCTCCAGAGTAGACTCTCGACTATTTGAACTATCTCTGCCACTGATGCTTTATTAATTACACTTCTTTTCCCCCATTTGGTCAGGATGTAATTGCTGATCCTATGATGCTAGGTCCCTGGGAGTCATCTCCCATGTCACCAGGGAGACTTTCACCCCTGGATGTCATGTCCCACATAGCAGGGAGGGCAATGATTTCACTTGTAGAGTTGGACTTACAGAGACTGAGTCTACATCTGAGCAACAGCAGAGGTCCTCCAGAAGTAAGTCTTAGGCATGCCTAAAGGTAGACTAAGCATTCATGTTGCCTACATAAGATTCACAAGAGTAAGTCTCATGATCGAGGGCATGGCCTATTGATTTGGGTGTCCTTAAAGTTTGACACAGTATCAGGGGATTCTATGATGGTAAGATTTAACAATTCCATAGTCTTTCTCCCATTCCTCAGGGGACTTTGTCAATACTTTTTGATTATCTGGTCAATATACTGTAGGATGTTTCCAGGCATTACAATAAACTCTACAGGATTAAAGGACCTCTTTCTCATTCTGCACTCCATGTGTTTCAGTTGTTCAAATGAACTATATAGATAGGGTGAATTAGATCATGCACTACTGAAACTTTCAGTTCCACATCAAATAAAGCTTTCTTCCATTGGTCTCAAAGAGTATGTGTGGTTCTAAAATATAGACACTGTCTTCCTTTCCCCTATGTTATGAACTACTTTAACCCCAACCTGTTCAGCTTTGTTCTTATCTCTAAATATCACATTATATATATATATAACAGCCTCTCAAAACACAGAAATAATAATCACCACTCTGGACTTAATGCATCTGTTCTAAAAGCTTACAATCTAGGCCCCTGTTTTCTTATAAGGATTTTCTCAAGGTGACCAAACCATTGCTGTTTTTTTGTTTCTGGCTTATTTTGTCTCACCAAATGTTCCACATGTTCTTTCACATCGTTGCATGCCTCACAACATTGTTCCTTTTTTGTAGAAGGACAGGCTTCATTCATAAGTTTACACCATTGTTCACCATTCTACTTCTCAGTGAGTGCATCCTTAAGCCACCTGCATTCATCGGGCATCATGTAGAGGGCCCAAAGTCCACAGTCCATCAACATTCTCAGTTTTAGATACTGTTATTTTTCCCAAGAGACAGAAAACCAATAAACACATCCTCACCAAATAGTACATCTAAACCTCCTGTTAATTCTTGCCCCTCACCCCATTATTGACATCTGCTGTTGCTGTGGTAGTGCTGATGGTTTCCTTCTGAACATAGTTCATAGCATGCAATAACAGTTTTCTCCCTGTATCCTGGACTCAAACACTCTTTATACAAGAATTGTATCTTTGAAGTAATTCTTACAAGAACTCATTCATTTTTCTAGTGTGAGTCAGTGGGACATGTAGGTCTATACAGCCCTTTTCAATCTTGTTCATCTTCAATATGGTAATATTACTTCTAGACCCACTAGAGAATCACTTTTGCTCCTATGTAGTCCATTACATTGGAGTTTGTGGTAGTTACATTCAGTTGTCAACTTGGCCAGGTGAGTGTACCTAGTTTTGTTGCTGCAGTCGTGAGTCAATGATACAGGAACCTCATCTGTTTCTGCTTTATATCTGCAGTAGGTTAGGAGGCATGCCTGCTGTTTGACTTAATTGGCTGGTGCTTAAATGAGAGACCACAATGTAGCGCAGCCTAACCAGTTCGGCATTCCTCATCTCAGCACTCGCAGCTCAGCCCAGGCCTTTGGAGATGCAGAAAGAAGTCACCTCGGGGAAAGTTGTTGAAACCCAGGGGCCTGGAGAGAAGGCTCACAGAGACCATCCTGTGCCTTCCCACCTAAGAAAGAAGCTCAGTGAAAAGTTACCTGCATTTCCTCTGAAGAACTAACAAAATAAATCCCCTTTTATTAAAAGCCAATGCATTTTTTGTGTGTTGCATTCCAGCAGCTAGCAAACTAGAACACAGTTCAACCTCATTAACTAATGGTTCACCCATCTCTAGCTTCTGTGCATCTCTAGATCCCCTGTATTCTCTTTTATAAGTCTCTGATTATACCTTTATGCTGGTCATAAAAGTGGAATCATACAATATCTGTTCTTTTTGTGTCTGGCTAATTTTACTCAGCATTATGTCCTCAAGGCTCATCCATCTTGTCGTGCTTCAGGACGTCATTTTGTCTTACTGCTGCATAATATTCCACCGTATGTATATACCACATTTTGTTGATCCACTCTTATGTTGATGGGCATTTGGTTTGTTTCCATCTTTTGGTGATTGTGAATAATGTTTCTATGAACATCAGTGTGCAAATGTCTGTTTGTGTTGTTTTCACCTCTTCTGGGCATATACCAAGTAGTGCTATTCCTGGGTCATAGAGCAGCTCAATATTTATTTTCCTAAGGAACCACCAGTCTTCCAGAGTGGCTACACCATTGTACATTTGCACCAGCAGTGAATAAATGTCCATTTTCTCCACATCTCTTTAACATTTATAGTTTTCTGTTTGTTTAATAGCAGCCATTCTTATAGGTGTGAGATGGTATCTCACTTATAGCCAGTAAAATGAGCTTTTGAGCAATCTGTATTTGCTCTTCAGAAATATGCCTATTCAATCTTTAGCCCACTTTACAATTGGATTTTTTATTCTTTTGTTGTTGAGTTGTATGATTTCTTTGTATATAGAAGAAATTAAACCTTTGTCTGATACGTGATTTTCAAATATTTTCTCCCATTGAGTTGGCTGCCTCTTCACCTTTTTGACAAAGTCTTTTAAGGTGCAGAAGCCCTTGATTTTGAGGAGTCCCCATTTATCTATTTTTTCTTTTGTTGCTTGTGCTTTGGGTATAAAGTTTAGGAAGCTACCTTCTATTACTAGGTCTTGAAAATGTTTCCCTACATTTTCTTCTAGAAGCTTTATGGTGCTTTTTTTTAGGTGTTTGAAGTACTTTGAGTTAATTTTTGTGTAGGGTGTACTATGATAGGGGTCTCCATTCTTTCATTCTCTTAGCTTGATATCCAGTTCTTCCATGCCCAATTATTGAAAAGACTATTTTGTCCCAGTTCAGTGGATTTTGGGACCTTGTCAAAAATCAGTTGACCATAGATTTGGTATTTCTGCACTCTCAATTTGATTCCATTGGTCAATGCTTCTGTCTTTGTGCCAGTACCATGCTGTTTTGACTACTATGGTTTTAAAATAAATTTTGAAGTCATGGAGCATTAATCCTCCCACTTCATTCTTCTTTTTCAGGACACTTTTAGCTATTCAGGGTCTCTTTCCCTTTCAGATGAATTTGGTAGTTAGCTTTTCCAAATCTTCAAAGTAGGTTGTTGGAATTTTAATTGGTATTGTGTGGAATCTGTAAATCGATTTGGGGAGAATTGACATCTTAAGTGTATTTAGCTTTCCTGTTCACGAGCAAGGAATGTCTTTCCACCTATTTAGATCTCTTTTTATTTCTTTTAGCAATGTTATGTAGTTTTCTGTATATAAATCCTTTACATACCTAGTTAAGTTCATTCCTAAGTGTTTGATTCTTTTAGTTGCTATTTTGAATGGAATTTTTTCCTTAATTTTCTCCTCAGCTAGCTTATTACTTGTATATAGAAATGTTACTGATTTTTGCATATTAATTTTATACCCCACCACCTTGCTGAATTTGTTTATTAGCTCCAGTAATTTTACTGTAGATATCTCAGGATCTTCCAGATATAGTATCATATCATCTGCAAATAATGAGAGTTTTGCTTATTCTTTTCCAATTTGGATACCATTTATTTGTTTGTCCTGCCTAAATGCTCTAGCTTGAACTTCTAGCACAATGTTGAATAATAGTGGTGACAGTAGGCATTCTTGTCTTATACCTGATCTTAAGGGGAAGGCTTTCAATCTCTGTCCATTGAGTACAATGCTGGCTATCAGTTTTTCATATATTTCCTTTATCATTTTGAGGTAGCTACCTTTGATTCCTATCTTTTGGAGTGTTTTGATCAGAAAAGGATGCTGAATTTTGTTGAATGCTTTTTCAGCATCAATCAAGATGATCATGTGATTTTTCTTCCTATGGATTTGTTAATGTGCTGTATTACATTAATTGATTTTCTTGTGTTGAACCATCCTTGCACTCCTGGTATAAACCCCACTTGTTCACAGTGTATAATTCTTTTAGTGTGTTGTTTGATTTGAATTGCTAATATTTTATTGAGAATTTTTGCATCTATGTTCATTAGAGAGATTGGCCTCTAGTTTTCCTTTCTTATAGCATCTTTACCCAGTTTTGGTATTTAAATGATATTAGCTTCATAAAGTGAGTTAGGTAGAGTTCCTTTTCCCTCAATTTTTTTTGGAAAAGTTTGAGCAGGATTGGTGTAAGTTCTCCGTGGGATGTTTGATAAAAATTCCCCTGTGAAGCCATCTGGCTCTGAGCTTTTCTTTATAGGAAAATATTTTTGATGACTGATTGAATCTCTTTACTTGTGATTGGTTTGCTGAGATCTTCTATTTCTTCCTGAGTCACTGTAGCTTTTTTGTGTGTCTCCAGGAGTTTGTCCATTTCATCTAAGTTGTCTAGTTTTTTGGCATATTTGTTCATAGTATCCTCTTATGAATTCGTTTATTTCTTCAGAGTCTGTGATAATGTACCCCTTCTAATTTCTTACTTGATTTTGTTTATTTGCATCCTCTCTCTTTTCTTCTTTGTCAGTCTTGCTAGTGCCCCATCAATTTTATTGATTTTCTCAAAGAACCAACTTTGGGTTTTATTGATACTTTCTATTGTTATTTTGTTCTCCCATTCATTTATCTCTGCTTTAATCTTTGTTAGTTCTTTTCTCTCCTCGTTGTCTAGTCACCTCGTCCAATCATTTCATCTTGTCGCCTTTTCTCATTTAGTCATCCCATCTCATAATCTTGTCATCTTGTCTCATCTCATCATCCTGTCTCATCATCTCTTCTTGTCATTTCATCTCGTCATCTAGTCTCATCTCTTCATTCTGTCTTGTTGTCCCGTCTCGTCATCCTATCTCATCTCATTGTCCCATCTTGTCGTCCTATCTCATCTCGTCATCCTGTCTTGTCATCCCATCTTGTTGTCCCGTCTCATCTTGTCATCCCATCCCGTTGTCTCGTCATTTCATCTCATTGTCTTGTCTCATCTCGTTGTCCCATCTCATTGCCCTACTCGTTGTCCCTACTCATCATCCCATCTCACCTCGTCATCCTGTTTCACCGTCCCATCTCATCTCCCTGTCACATCTCACCATCTCGTCTCATCATCTCATCACATCTCATCATATCATCTCATCTCCCTGTCTCATCTCACCATCTCATCTCATCATCTCATCTCATCGTTCAGTCTTGTCTCGTCTTCCCATCTCATCGTCTTTTCTTTTTGTTTCGTCTCATCATCTCATCTCATCTGATCGTCCCATCTCGTCATTCATCTCATCATCCCGTCTAATTATCCCATCTCATCTCATCATCCCGTCTCGTCATCTGTCTTGTCATCCCATTTCATCATCTCATCTCATCTCGTCTCATCTCATCATCTCATCTCATCTCGTCATCCCATGTCATCATCTTGTCTCATCTCATCATCCCGTCTCATCGTCCATCTCATCATCACGTCTTGTCATCTCATCTCGTCTTGTCTTTTTATCATCTCATTGTCTCATCTTGTAGTTTCATTTCATCTTCTCATCTCATCTCTTCGTCTGGTCATGTCATCTCATCTCATCTCATCATCTCATCATCTCATCTCATCATCTCATCTCATCATCACGTCTTGTTGTCTCATCTTGTCTCATCATCCCATCTTGTCTCATCATCCCGTCTCATAGTCTCATCTCGCCATTTCATCTCATCATCTCATCTCATCTCATCATCCCATCTGTCATCCCATCTTATCATCCCATCTCATCTTGTCATCCTATTTTGTCATCTGTCTCATCATCCCATCTTGTCATCTCATCTCATCTTGTCATCTTGTCATCTCATCTCATCTCGTTGTCCCATCTCATCATCCGTCTTGTCATCCCATCTTGTCTCATCTCATCATCTCATCTTGTCTCATCTTGTTATCTCATCTCATCTCGTCATCCCATCTCATCATCTCATCATCTCTTTTTGTAGTTTCATCTCATCATCCTGTCTCATCTCGTCGTCTCATCTCGTCATCTCATCTCGTCATTTCATCTCATTGTCTCATCTCATTCGTCGTCCTGTCTCATCATCCCATCTTGTCTCCCGGTCTCATCTCATCATCTCATCTTATTGTTTCTTCTCATCATCCCATCTCATCTTGTCATCCCATCTCGACATCTTGTCTCATCGTTTCATCTCGTCATCTCATCTCATCTCATAGTCCCATCTCGTCTCCCTGTCTCGTCTCACCGTCACGTCTCGTCGTCTCCTCTCGTCTTGTCGTCCCGTTTCGTCTCATTCCGTCTCAATGTCACATCTCGTTGTCTCCTCTCATCTTGTCATCCCGTCTCATCTCGCCCCATCTCAATGTCTTGTCTCATTGTTTCATCTCATCATCTCTTCTCAACTCTTCATACTGTTTCTTTGTCCCCTCTTGTCGTCCCATCTCATCGTCCATCTTGTCATCCCATCTCATCATCTCATCTGGTCTCATCTCGTCATCTTGTCTCATTTCATCATCCCACACATCATCCCATCTTGTCTCCCTCTCTCGACTCACCATCTAGTTGTCTCGTCTCGTCATCTCATCCTGTTGTCTCATCTCATCTCGTTGTCCCATCTCGTCATCCTGTCTTGTATCCATGTCTCATCTCACTGTCTTTTCTCATCATCTCATCTTACCAGGTCGTCCCATCTCGTCTCATCATCCCTTCTCATCATCTCCTCTCATTGTTTTATCTTGTCATCTCATCTCATCTCGTTGTCCTGTCTCATTGTTCCATCTCATCATCCTGTCTCATCGTCTTGTCTCATTTCATTGTCCCGTCTCGTCATCTGTCTCATCATCCCGTCTCATGGTCTCATCTCATTGTCTCATTGTCTCATCTTGTAGTTTCATCTCATCGTCCTGTCTCATCTCGTCATCCCATCTTGTCCCATCTCATCTCATTGTCCCATCTCATCATCCTGTCTCATTGTCCCATCTCATCATCTCATGTTGTTGTCTCATCTCATCATCTTGTCTTGTCTCGTCTCATCCCCTCATCTCATCTAGACATCCCATCTCATCATTCTGTCTCCTCATCTCCTCTCTTCTTGTCTTCCCATCTTATCATCCCATCTCATCTCCCTGTTCCATCATCTCGTCTCATCTCATCATCCTGTCTTGTCATCTCGTCGTTTCATCTCATTGTCTCACCTCATCTCATTGTCCTGTCTCATCATCCTGTCTCATCTTGTCGTCCCATCTCATCATCTGTCTTGTCATCCTGTCTCGTCATCTCATCTCATCCCGTCTCATCGTCTCATCACATCTCATCATCCCATCTCATCGTCTCGTCTCATCTCGTCATTTCATCTCTTCATCTCATCGTTTCATCTCATCATCTCGTCTCATCTCATCATCTCGTCTCATCATCTTGTCCTCTCGTTGTTTCATCTCATCACCTCATCTCATCTCATCATACCGTCTTGTTGTCTTATCATCTCTTCTTGTCATTTCACCTCATTGTCTTGTCTCAACTCGTTGTCCCATCTCATTGTCCTGTCTTGTTTCATCATCCCGACTTGTCGTCTCATCTCGTCATTTCATCTCATCATCTCATCTCATCTCGTAGTCCTGTTTCGTCATCCCATTTCATCATCCCATCTCATTTTGTCATCCTGTCTCATTGTCCATCTTGTCATCCGGTCTTGTCTTCTCATCTCATCATATCATCTCGTCATATCATCTCATCTTGTCTCATCATCTCATCTCATCTCATCGTCCCGTCTCATCATCTCATCTCATCTCATCATCTCGTCTGATCATTTTGTCATGTCATCTCTTCTCATCGTCTCGTCATCTCTTCTCATCATTTCATCTCATCATCTCGTCTCATCTCGTCATCCCATGTCGTCGTCTCTTCTTGTCATCTCATCTCATCTTCACATCTGATCTCATCTTGTCATCCCATCTCTTCTCGTCATCCCATCTCATCATACCATCTCATTGTCTCATCTCATCTCATCATCCCTTCTCGTCATCTCGTCTTATCTCATCGTCCCGTCTTGCCATCCCATCTCATCATCTCATATCATCTCATCATCCCGTCTTGTTGTCTTGTCCTCTATTTTTGTCATTTCATCTCATTGTCTCATCTCATCTTATCATCCCATTTTGTCATCTCATCTCATCTCATCATCCCATCTTGTCATCCCATCTTGTCTCCCTGTCTCATCTCGCAGTCTCATCTCATCATCTCGTCTCATCTCATCATCTAATCATCTTGTCATCTCATCTCGTAGTTTCATCGCATTGTCTCATCTCATTTCATCGTCCCGTCTTGTCATCTCATCTCTTCTCATCATATCATTGTCTCATCTCATCTTGTCATCTTGTCTTGTCATCACGTCTCATCATCACATCTCAACTCATTGTCCCTTCTCATCTCATCTTCCTGTCTCCTCATCTCATCTCGTCATTTCATCTCGTCGTCTCATCTAATCTCGTCATCTCATCTCATTGTCCCATCTTGTCATCTCATCTCATCTCGTTGTTCTATCTCATCGTCCATTCTCATCGTCTTGTCTTATCTTGTCATCCTGTCTTGTTGTCCCATCTCGTTGTCTCATCTCATCTCATCATCCCATCTCATCGTCTCATTTCCTCATTTCATCTCATCATCTCATCTCACCATCTCATCATCTCATCTCATCTCGTCAACTTGTGTCTTCGTCCTGTCTAGTCACGTCATCTCATCCGTTCCTCTCGTCTCATCTTGTCATCCTGCCTCATCATCTTGTCCCTTATTTTTGTCATTTCATCTCATTGTCTCATCTTGTCTTGTCTCATCATCTCATCTCATCTCATCCTCCTGTCTCATTGTCCCATCTCATCTTGTCGTCCCGTCTCATTGTCCCATCTCATCTTCTCGTCTCATCTCATCATCCCATCTTGTCGTCCCATCTTGTCTCCCTGTCTCATCTCGAAGTCTTGTCTCATCATCTCATCTCATCGTCTTGTCTCATCATCTCGTCTCCTCATCTCATCATTTTTTCATCTCGTCTTGTAGTTTCATCTTGTCATCTCGTCCCATCTCATCATCCTGTCTTGTCATCTCATCTTGTCATGTCATCGTCACATCTCCTAGTTTTGTCTCTTCTTGTCTTCCCATCTCTTCTCCCTATCTCGCCTCGCTGTCTCATCTCGTCATCTCTTCTCATTGTGTTGTCTCTTCATTTCATCATCTCATCTTGTAGTTTCATCACATCATCCCATCTCATCTCATCATCCTGTCTCATCTTCTATCTAATCATCCTGTCCATTGTCTCATCTTGTCATCTCATCTCATCTCGTCATCCCGTCTCAATGTCCCGTCTCATCTCATCATCCCATCTCGTCATCCCATCTCATCGTCCGTTTCATTGTCCCATCTTGTAGTCTCATGTCGTCATCTCTTTTCGTCATTTCATCTCATCTCGTCTCATCATCACGCTCATCTCATTGTCCCCTCTTGTAGTTCCATCTCTTCATCTCGTCTCTTCTCATCTTCCCGTTTTGTCATCACATCTCATCTCATTGTCCCATCTTGTTGTCTCATCTCATCATCTCGTCTTGTCTTCTCATCTCATCTTCTCATCTTGTCCTGTCTCATTGTACCATCTCATCATTTTGTCTCATATCATCATCCCTCCTTGTCGTCTCATCTTATCTCATCATCCTGTCTTGTCATCTCATCTCATCACTTCATGTCATCGTCTCGTCTTGTAGTTTCATCTCATCATCTCGTCCCATCTCATCATCCCGTCTTGTCATCTCATCTCATCTCATCATCTCATCGTCTCATCTCATCTCATTGTCTCATCTCGTTGTCACATCTCTTCGTCTCTTCTCTTCTCATCTTGCTGTCTCATCGTCTTGTCTTGTCCCCCTGTCTTGCCTTGCTGTCTCATCTCATCATCTCTTCTTGTCATCTCGTCTTGTTGTTTTGTCATCTCATCTCATAGTTTCATCTCATCATCCTGTCTCATCTCATTGTCCCGTCTCATCATCCGTCACATCATCCTGTCTTATCGTCTCATCTCAGCGTCTCATCTTGTCTCATCTCCTCATCTCATCTCTTCTCCACATCTCGTCTCATCTTGTCGTCCCGTCTCTTCGTTCTTTCTCCTTATCTCATCCCTTCTCGTCTTCCTGTCTTGTTTCCTGTCTCATCTCCTTGTCACGTCATCTCATCTCATCATCTTGTCTCATCGTCCCATCTCTTCAACCTGTCTCATCTTGTCATCCCATCTCATTGTCCCCTCTCATCATCCCATCTCGTCATCTTGTCTCATCTCATCGTCCCATCTCGTTTCCCTGTCTTGTCATGTAGTCTCATCTCATCATCTCATTTCGTCATCTCATCTCATCATCTCATCCTCACATCATCTTGTTTCATAGTTTCATCTCGTCATCTTGTCACATCTCATTATCCTGTCTTGTCATCTTGTCTCATCTCATCATCTTGTCATATCATCTCATCTTGTGGTCTTGTCTCGTCCCATCTCCTGGTCTCGTCTCTTCTCATCTTCCCGTCTCATCGTCCTGTCTCGTCTCCCTGTCTTGTCTCACTGTCTGGCATCGTTGTCTCGTTTCATTGTCACGACATCTCATCATCTCATTTCATAGTTTCATCTCATCGTCCCATGTTATCTCATCATCCCGTCTCATCATCCATGTCATCATCCTGTCTCATCATCTTGTCTCATCATCTCATCTTGTCTCATCTCATCATCTCATCTCATCATCTCATCATCTCATCTCATCTCATCATATCGCTTCATCTTTTCGTCTCTTCTCATCATCCCATCCCATTGTCTCATCTCACATTGTCGTTTCGTCTCGTCTTCCCATCTCGTCTCCATGTCTAATCCCACTGTTTTGTCTCATTGTCTCATTATTTCATTGTTCCATCTCGTCATCTCATCTCATCATCTCATCTTGTCTCGTCGCCTCATCTCATCTCGTCATTCTGTCTTGTCCTGTTTCATCTCGTCATCCTGTCTCATCACCAATCTCGTCATCCTCTCTCATCAACTCCTGTCGTCATCTCATCTCATACTCTCGTCTCATCATCTCCTCTCCTCGTCTCGTCATCTCATCTGGTTTCATTGTCTCACTTCATCTTGTCGTCTCCTCTCGTCATCTCATCTCATCATCTCATCTCATCTCATCATCCCATCTCGTCTTCCCATATCATCTCCACATCTCATCCCACCATCTTGTCTCAATCTCTTGACATTTCATCGTCACATCTCATCATCTCATCTCATTGTCTCATCTTGCCTTGTCTCGTCATCTCATCTCATCTCGTCATTCTGTCTCATTGTTGCATCTCATTTCATCATCCCGTCTCATCATCCCATCTCGTCATCCCATCTCATCATCCGTCTCATCATCCCATCTCATCATCTCCTGTCATTGTCTCATCTCGTAGTCTCGCCTCATCTTCTCATCTCATCGTCTTGTCGTCTCATCTCGTCTCATCGTTTTGCTTCATCTCGTCATCTCCGCTCTTCATCCCATCTCGTCATCTCGCCTCATCTCGTCATCCCGTCTCATCTTCCTGTCTCATCTCCATGTCTCATCCCACCATCTTGTCTCATTGTCTCGTGATTCATCGTCCCATCTCATCATCTCATCTCATCATCCCGTCTCATCGCCTCTTCTCATCATCTCATCTTGTCTCATCTCATCCTCACATCTCATCTTGTCATTCTGTCTCATTTTCCCATCTCATCTCGTCATCCCATCTCTTCATTCCATCTTGTCATGCTGTCTCTCATCGTCTATCTCATCATCCCATCTCATCATCTCCTGTCATCATCTCATCTCATAGTCTCATCTCGTCATCTCATTTCATCATCTCGTCATCTCATCTCGTCTCATCGTCTCGCTTCATCTTGTCGTCTCCATCTCGTCATCCCATCTCGTCGTCTTGTCTCATCCCATCATCCCGTCTCATCATCCCGTCTTGTCTCCATGTCTCGTTCCACCATCTTGTCTCATTGTCTCGTCATTTCATTGTCTCATCTCGTCATCTCATCTCATCGTTACGTCTTATCGTCTCATCACATCATCTCATCTTGTCTCACATCGTTGTCTCATCTCATCTCGTCATTCTGTCTTGTTGTTCCGTCTCGTCTTGTCATCCTGTTTCATCATCCTGTCTCATCATCCCATCTCATCATCTGTCTCATCATCCTGTCTCTTCATCTCATGTCGTCATCTCATCTCATAGTCTCGTTTCCTCATCTCATCTCATCTCGTCATCTCATCTCATCTCATCATCTCGCTTCTTCTCGTCGTCTCCTCTCGTCATCCCATCTCGTTGTCTTGTCTCATCTCATCGTCCATCTCATCTTCCCGTCTTGTCTCCATGTCACTTTCCACCGTCTTGTATCATTATCTCATCATTTCATCGTCCCATCTCGTCATCTCATCTCATCATCCCATCTCATTGTCTCATCACATCATCTCATCTTGTCTCGTCTCATTTCTAATCTCATTTTGCCATTCTGCCTTGTTGTCCCATCACGTCTCGTCTTCCCATCTCATCAGCCCGTCTCATCATCCTATCTCATCATCCATCTCATCATCCCATCTCCTCAACTCCTGTCATCATCTACTCCCGTAGTCTTGTCTCAGAATCTCATCTCCTCATTTCATCATCTCATCTAACCATCTTGCTTCATCTCATCGTCTCCTCTCATCATCCCACCTCATCGTCTCATCTCATCTCGTGGTCCCGTCTCATCTTCCCATCTCATGTCCATGTCTCATCCCACCGTCTTGTATCATTGTCTCATCATTTCATTGTCCCATCTCGTCATCTCATCTCATCTTTCCATCTCATCTTCTCATCTCATCGTCTCATCTTGTTTCATGTCGTTGTCTCATCTCATCTCGTCATTCTGTCTCATTGTCCCATCTCATGTCGTCATCCCATCTCATCATCCCATCTCTTCATCCCGTCTTGTCATCCCTCTCATCATCTCATGTCGTCATCTCATCTTGTAATCTCGTCTCATCATCTCATCTCATTGTCTCATCATCTCATCTCATCTCATCGTCTCGCTTCATCTCTTCATCTCCTCTCGTCCTCCCATCTCGTCGTCTCCTCTCATCTCATCATCCCATCTCATCTTCCTGTCTCATCTCCATATCTCATCCCACTGTCATGTCTCATTGTCTCATCATTTCATCGTCCCATCTCGTCATCTCATCTCATCATCCCATCTCATCATCTCATCTTGTCTCGTCTCATCATCTCATCTCATCTCTTCATTCTCTCTCGTTGTCCCATCTCTTCTTGTCATCCCGTCTCATCATCCTGTCTGGTCATCCTGTCTCATCGTCTGTCTCGTCATCCCGTCTCATCATCTCATGTCATCATCTCATCTCAGTCTCGTCTTGCGATCTCATCTCATCGTCTCATCATCTCATCTCATCTCATCCTATCGCTTCATCCAGTCATCTGCTCTCGTCCTCCCATCTCATTGTCTCGTCTGATCTCATCACATCTCGTCTTCCCATCTCGTCTCCATGTCTCATCCCACTGTCTTGTCTCATTGTCTCATCATTTCATCATCCCATCTCATCATCTCATCTCATTGTCCAGTCTCATCATCTCATTTCATCATCTCATCTTGTCTCGTCTCGTCATCTCATCTCATCTCTTCATTCTGTCTTGTTGTCCCCTCTCATCTCATCATCCCATCTCATCATCTGTCTTGTCATCCCATCTCATCATCTCCTGTCATTGTCTCATCTTGTAGTCTTGTCTCATCATCTCATCTCATCGTCTCATCATCTCATCTCGTCTCATCCTCTCACTTCATCTCGTTGTCTCCTCTCTTCATACCATCTTGTCATCTTGTCTCATCTCATCGTCCCATCTCGTTTTCCCATCTTGTCTCCACGTCTAATCCCACCATCTTGTTTCATTGTCTCATCATTTCATCATCCCATCTCGCCATCTCATCTCATTGTCCCGTCTCATCGTCTCATCTCAGTGTCTTATCTTGTCTCGTCTCATTGTTGCATCTCATCTCGTCATTCTGCCTCATTGTCCCGTCTCATCTCATCATCCCATCTCATCATCTCATGTCATCATTACATCTCACAGTCTTGTCTCATCATCTCATCTCAACGTTTCATCATCTCATCTCATATCATCGTCCTGCTTCATCTCGTCATCTCCTCTCATCATCCTATCTCATCGTCTCGTCTCTTCTTGTCATCCCTTCTCATCTCCCTGTCTCATCCCCATGTCACATCCCACCATCTTGTCTCATTGTCTCAACATTTCATTGTCCCATCTCATCATCTCATCTCATTGTCCCATCTCATCTTCTCATCTTGTCCCGTCACGTTGTCTCATCTCATCTCCTCATTCTGCCTCATTGTCCCATCTTGTCCTGTCATCCCATCTCATTATCCTGTCTCATCATCCCATCTCATCATCCATCTTGTCATCCCATCTCATCATCTCATGTCATTGTCTCATCTCGTAGTCTCATCTCATCATCTCATCATCTCATCTCGTCTCATCATCTTGCTTCATCTGGTCGTCTCCTCTCATCATCCCATCTCATTGTGTCATCTCATCTCATCATCCCATCTCGTCTTCCCGTCTCATCTTCATGTCTCATCCCACCGTGTTGTCTCATTTCCTTATCATTTCTTAGTCCACCTCGTCATCTTATCTCATCATCCCGTCTCATCGTCTCATCTCATTGTCTCATCTTGTCTCGTCTCGTCGTCTCATCTCATTTTGTCATTCTGTCTCATTGTCCCTTCTCATCTCGTCATCCCATCTCATCATCCCGTCTTGTCATCCCATCTCATTGTCTCTCTTGTCATCCCGTCTCATCATCTCCTGTCTTTGTCTCATCTCGTAGTCTTGTCTTGTCATCTCATCTCATCGTCTTGTCATCTCATCTTGTCTCATCATCTTGCTTCATCTCATCATCTCCTCTCATCATCCCATCTTGTCGTCTCTTCTCATATCATCGTCCCGTCTTGTCTTCCCATCTTGTCTCCACATCTCAGCCCACCATCTTGTCTCATTGTCTCATGATTTCATCGTCCCATCTCATCATCTCATCTTATTGTCTCGTCTCATCGTCTCATCTCATCATCTCATCTTGTCTCGTCTCGTTTTCTCATCTCATCTCGTCATTCTGTCTCGCTGTCCCGTCTCGTCTCGTCATCCAGTCTCATCATCCCGTCTCATCATCACGTCTCATCATCCGTCTCGTCATCCCATCTCATCATCTCCTGTCATCATCTCATCTCATATTCTCATCTCGTCATCTCATCTCATCGTCTTGTCATCTCATCTCAGTGCCTCGTCATCTCATCTCATCATCTCGTCATCTCATCTCATCATCTCGCTTCATCTCATCATATCCTCTGATCATCCCATCTCGGCAGCTCGTGTCATCTCGTCATCCCATCTTGTCATCTCGTCTCATCATATCATCATATCATCTCATCACATCTCATCATCTCATCTCATCTCATCGACCCATCTTGTCATCTCATCTCATCTTGTCATCTTGTCTCATCGTTTCATCAGGTTGTGTTGTCTCGTCATCTCATCGTCTCTTCCTGTCGTTTCATCTCGTCATCTCATCTCATCTCATCATCCTGTCTCGTCATCCCATCTCGTCATCTCATCTCATCCTCATCTTTTCCCGTCATGTCATCCTGTCTCTTCTCATTGTCCTGTCTCTTCTCATCATCGCATCTCGTTGTACCATCTCGTCATCTCATCTCATCTCAATGTCCCTTCTCATCATCTCGTCTCATCTCGTCACCCTGTCTCTTCCTCCCATCTCGTCATCCCGTCTCGTCGTCTCATCTCATCTTGTCATCCTGTCCCATCATCTTGTCTCGTCATCTCCTGCTGTCATCTCCTCATCTCATCTTCTCTTCTCGCATTTCATCTCATCATCTCATCTCATTTCATCATCGTGTCTCGTTGTTCCATCCTGTTGTCTCTTCTCATCATTTCATCTCAAAATCTCATCTCATCTCATCATCCTGTCTCATCGTCCCGGCTTATCATCCCATCTCATCTCCCTGTCTCATCTTACTGTCTCGTTACATCATCTCATCTCGTCATCTCATCTCATCTTCTCATCTCATAGTTTCATCTCATCATCCCATCTCAACCCATCATCCCGTTTCATCATCTGTCTCTTCTTCCTGTCTCATCTCATCTTGTCGTCCCATCTTGTCTCATCTCATAGTCACATCTCATCTCCTCATTCCGTCTCTTTGTCCTGTCTCATCTCTTCATCCCGTCTCATCATCCTGTCTCGTCATCCTATCTTGTCTCCCTGTCTCGTCTCACAGTCTCATATCATCATCTCATCTCGTCTCATCTTGTTATCCCATCTTGTCATATTGTCTCATCTCGTCATCTCATAGTCTCATCTCATCTTGTCTTCTCGTCTCTTTGTCACGTCTCATCATCTCGTCTCCCTTCTTTCGTCTTCCCATCTCCTCATTCCATCTTGTCATTTCATCTCGTTATGTCATCTAATCTCGTCATCCCATCTCGTTGTCCTGTCTCATCTTGTCGTCCCGTCTCGTCATCCCATCTTGTCTCCCTGTCTCATCTCACAGTCTCATATCATCATCTCATCTTGTCTCATCTTGTCATCTCAATGTCTCATCATCCCTTCTTGTATTTTCATTTCATCATCTCTCCTCATCTCGTCATCATGCCTTATCATCTTGTCTCATCTCGTCATCTCGTCATCTCATCTCATTGTCCTGTCCTGTAGACCCATCTCATCTCATCATCCCGTCTTGTCATTGTCTCATCATCCCGTTTTGTCATCTCATCTCGTTGACTCATCTCGTCCCATCTCGTCTCCTCATCTCATCTAGTTGTCCCATCTCTTCCTCCTGTCTCATCACATCATCCAGTTTCATTGTCCCATCTCATCATTTCATCTCATCTCATCGTCTTATCTCATCATCTCATCATCTCATCTTGTCATCCCGTCTCATCTGATCATCATTTCATCTTGTGATCTTGTCTCAAATTGTTGTCTGGTCTCATCGTCCAATCTCATCGTCCCTTCTCATTGTTTCATCTTGTTGTCTCATCTCATTCGTCATCCCATCTCATCGTTCCATCTCATCATCTCTTCTCATCTCATCACCCTGTCTTATCGTATATTCTCATCTCATCATCTCGTCCTCTCATATCATCTCATTGTCCCATCTCATTGTCTGATCTCATCTCATCGTCCCATCTCGTCATCCCTTCTCATCGTCCCATCTCATCTTGTCATCCCATCTCATTATCCTGTCTCATCTCGTAGTCCCGACTCATCTCATCTCGTTGTTTCATCTCATCGTCTCATCTCATCTCGTCATCCTGTTTCCTCATCCCGTCTCATCGTCCCATATCATCTCATCATCCCGTCTCATTGTCTCGTCATCTGGTCTCACCATCTCATCTCATCGTCTCGTCTCATCATATCATCTCGTCACGTCTCATCCTCTCATCTCATCTCATCGTCCCGTCTCGTCATCTCATCTCATCTCGTCGTCTCATCAGGTTGTGTCATCTCATCATCTCGTCATCTCTTCTCGTCGTTTCATCTTGTCATCTCATCTCATCTCATCATCCCGTCTCGTCATCTCATCTCGTTGTCTATTCTCGTCCTCACATCTTGTCCCATCTTGTTGTCCCATCTCTTCTCGTTGTCCCATCTCTTCTAATTGTACCATCTCGTCGTACCATCTTGTCATCTCATCTCATCTCATTATCCCTTCTCGTCATCTCGTCTCATCTCATCATCCTGTCTTGTCGTCTCATCTCATCATCTCGTGCCATCATCTCATCATCTTGTCTTCACCTCTCGTCATTTCATCTCATTTCATGGTCCTGTCTCATTCTCCCATCTCATCGTCTCTTCTCATCGTTTCATCTCAACATCTCATCTCATCTTGTCGTCCTGTCTCATCTCCCTGGCTTATCATCCCGTCTCATCTCCCTGTCTCATCTTGTTGTCTCGTTTCATCATCTCATCTCATCTTCTCATCTCGTAGTTTCATCTCATCATCCCATCTCAACCCGTCATCCCGTCTTGTCATCTGTCTCTTCACCCTGTCTCATAGTCTCATCTAATCATCCAATCTTGTCTCGTCTCATCGTCACATCTCATCTCATCATTCCATCTCATTGTCCCATCTCATCTCTTCATCCCGTCTCATCATCCCATCTCGTCATCCTATCTTGTCTCCCTGTCTCATCTCACAGTCTCATATCATCATCTCATCTCATCTCATCTTGTCATCCTGTCTGGTTCTTGTCTCATCTCATCATCTCATAGTCTCATCTCATCTCATCTTCTCATCTCTTCATCACATCTCATCGTCTCGTCTCAACTCGTCGTCCCTTCTCATCTCGTCTTCCCATTTTCTCATCTCATCTCGTCATTTCATCTCATTATCTCATCTAATCTCGTCATCCCATCTCGTCCTGTCTCATCTTGTTGTCCCGTCTTGTCATCCCATCTTGTCTCCCTGTCTCAACTCGCAGTCTCATATCATCATCTCATCTCATCGTCTCATCTAGTCATCTCATTGTCTCATCATCCCTTCTCATATTTTCATCTCATCATCTCATCCCATCTCGTCATCCCATCTTGTCATCTCGTCTCATCTCATCATCTTGTTGTCTCATCTCATCTCCTTGTCTTGTCTCATCATCACATCTCATCGTCTCATCTCTTCTCGTTTTTCCATCTCATCATCACATCTAATCTCCTGTCTCTTCTCATCATGTAGTCTCATCATCTCGTCTCGTCATCTCGTCATCTTGTCTCATAGTTTCATCTAATCATCCTATCTCATTTTGTCATCCCACCTCATCCTCTCATCTCATTGTCTCATCTTGTCTCATGTCATCATCTCATCTCATCTCATTTTCTTGTCTCATCATTCCATCTCATTGTCCTGTCTCATTTTCTGTCTCATCATCCCGTCTCATTGTTTCATGTCATCATCTCATCTTGTGGTCTCATCTCATCTTGTCTCATCATTTCTTCTCATCTCATTGTCCCATCCTGTCATTCCATCTCCTCATCTCATCTCTTCTTATCTTCCTGTCCTGTCGTCCTATCTCGTCTCCCTGTCTTGTCATCTCATCTCATCATCTCCTCTCATCGTCCCATCTCATCTTTTCATCATTTCATCTTGTCGTCTTTTCTCAAATCGTTATCCTGTTTCATCGTCCCATTTCATCGTCCCATCTCATTGTTTCATCTCATTGTCTCATCTCATTCATCGTCCCATCTCATCGTTCTGTCTCGTCGTCTCTTTTCATCTCATCATCCCGTCTTATCGCATTTCCTCATCTTGTCATCTTGCCCACTTTTCTCATCTCATTGTCCTGTCTCATCATCTCATCTCATCTCGTTGTTTCATCTCTTTCGTCATCTCATCTCATCATTCCATCTCATCACTTCTCATCTCATCATCCTGTCTTATCATATTTTCTCATCTCGTCATCTCGTCCTCTCATCTCATCTCGTTGTCCCATATCATTGTCTGATCTCATCTCATCATTCCATCTCATCGTCCCATCTTGTCAACTCATCTCATCTCATCATCTCTTCTCGTCATCTCATCTCCTTGTCTCATCTCATCATATCATCTGATCCTCTCATCTCATCTCATCCTCTCGTCTCATCTCATCATCCCGTCTCATCATTTCATCTCATCTCATCATCTCGTCTCGTCGTCTCATCAGGTCATGTCATCTCATCATCTCGTTGTCTCTCCTCATCGTTTCATCTCATCATCTCATCTCATCTCGTCATCCTGTCTCATCATCTCATCTCATCATCTCTTCTCGTCCTCACATCTTTTCCCATCTTGTTGTCCTGCCTCTTCTCATTGTCCCATCTCTTCTCATTGTCCCATCTTGTTGTACATCTCGTCATCTCATCTCATCTCATTGTCCCTTCTCATCATCTTGTCTCATCTCGTCACCCTGTCTCGTCGTCCCATCTCATCATCCCAACTCATCATCTTGTCTCATCTCGTCATCCTGTCTTGTCGTCTCATTGTCTCGTGCCATCATCTCATCATCTTGTCTTCATTTCTCATCATTTCATCTCGTCATCTCATCTCATTTCATCATCCTGTCTCATTGTCCCATCTCGTCCTCTCTTCTCATCATTTCATCTCAACATCTCATCTCATCTCATCTTGTCATCCTGTCTCATCGTCCCGGCTTATCGTCCCATGTCATCTCCCTGCCTCATCTTGCTGTCTCATTTCATCATCTCATCTCATCATCTTATCTCGTCTTCTCATCTCGTAGTTTCATCTCATCATCCCATCTCAACCTGTCTTCCCGTCTTGTCATCTGTCTCTTCATCCTGTCTCATCATCTCATCTCGTTATCCCATCTTGTATCGTCTCATCATCACATCTCATCTCGTCATTCCTTTTTGTTGTCCCATGTCACCTCTTCATCCCATCTCATCGTCCCGTCTCGTCATCCTATCTTGTCTCCCTGTCTCATCTCACAGTCTCATATCATCATCTCATCTCATCTCATCATCCCATCTTGTCATCTTGTCTTGTCTCGTCATCTCAAGGTCTCATCTCATCTCATCTTCTCATCTCTTTGTCATGTCTCATTGTCTCGTCTCAACTCATCATCCCTTCTCATCTCGTCTTCCCATCTCTTCATCTCATCTCATCATTTCATCTCATTATCTCATCTAATCTTGTCATTACATCTCGTTGTCTTGTCTCATCTTGTCGTCCCATCTCATCATCCCATCTTATCTCCGTGTCTCATCTTGCAGTTTCATATCATCATCTCATCTCATCGTCTCCTCTTGTCATCTTATTGTCTCATCATCCCTTCTTGTATTTTCATCTCATCATCTTGTCTCATCTCGTCATCTCATTGTCTCATCTCATCTTGTCATCTTGTCTCTTCGTCACATCTCCTCGTCTCATCTCTTCTCATTTTCCTGACTTGTCATCACGTCTCATCTCCCTGTCTTGTCTCATCATCTAGTCTCATAGTTTCATCTCATCGTCCCATCTCATCTTGTCGCCCTACTTCATCCTCTCATCTCATTTTCTCATCTTGTCTCATGTCATCCTCTCATCTCATCTCATTGTCTCGTCCATCATTCCATCTCATCGTCCCATCTCATTGTCCGTCTCATCATCCCATCTCTTTGTTTCATGTCATCATCTCATCTTGTGGTCTCATCTCATCTCGTCTCATCATCTCGTCTCATCTCATTGTCCCATCCTGTCATTCCATCTCCTCATCTTGTCTCTTTTCATCTTCCTGTCCTGTTGTCCCATCTCATCTCCCTGTCTTGTCATCTCGTCTCATCTCGTCATCTCATCTCGTTGTCCCGTCTCATCTTCTCATCATTTCAACTTGTCTTTTCTCAAATGGTTGTCTTGTCTCATTGTCTCATCTCATTCATCATCCCATCTCATCATTCCATCTCATCATCTCTTATCATCTCATCATCCTGTCATCGTATTTTCTCATCTCATCATCTCACCCACTCATCTCATCTCATTGTCCTGTCTCATCATCTCATCTCATCTCGTTTTCTCATCTCATTCATCGACCCATCTCATGTTCCATCTCGTCATCTCTTCTCATCTCATCATCCTATCATATTTTCTCATCTCATCATCTTGTCCTCTAATCTCATCTCATTGTCCCATCTTATTGTCTGATCTCATCTCATCATTCCGTCTCATCGTCCCATCTCATCATCTGTCTTGTAATTCCATCTCGTCTTCTCATCTCATCTCATCATATTGTCGTCCCATCTCATCTTGTCGTCTCATCTCGTCATCTCGTCTCATCTTGTCATCCCATCTCGTCATCCATCTCGTCATCCTGTCTCGTTGTCTCATCTCATCGCCTCATCTCATCACCTCATCTCATCATCTTGTCTCCTTATCTCATCTCATCTCATTGTCATGTTTCATTGTACCATCTCGTCATCTTATCTCATTATCCCATCCCATTGTATCTTCTCATCTTGTCATCCCATCTCATCATCTCATCTCGTCATTTAGTCTCGTCATCTCATCTCATCATCTGCTCCTCTCATCTCATCTCATCTTCTCGCTTCATCTCGTTATCTCCTCTCATCATCCCATCTCATCTCATCTCATCATCTCTTCTCATCTAATTGTCCCATCCTGTCATTCCATCTCCTCATCTTATCTCTTCTCATCTCCTCATCCCCTTTTGTCATCCTGTCTTGTCTCCATGTTTCGTCCCACTGTCTTGTCTCATCATCTCCTCTTGTCATTTTGTCTCAGGGTCTCATCATCTCATCATTCTATTGTGCCATCCCATCTTGTCATTTCATCTCATCTCATCGTTCCATCTCATCATCTCATCTCATCATCTCATCTTGTCTTGTCTCGTCAGCTCATCTCATCTTGTCATTCTGTCTCATTTTCCCATCTCATCTCGTCATCCCATGTCATCATCTTATCTCATCGTCCTGTCTCATCATCTGTCTCCTCATCCCGTCTCATTATCTCATGTCGTCATCTCATCTCATCATATCAACACATCTTGTCTCGTCGTCTTGTCTCATCTCATCATCCCATCTCATTGTTCCATTTCCTCGTCTCTTCTCTTCTTATCTTCCCATCTTCTGTCTCATCTTATCTCCCTGTCTCGTCATCTTGGCTCATCTCATCATCTTGTCTCATCGTCCCATCTCATCGTCTCATTGTCCAGTATCCTTGTCCCGTCTCCTCATCTCATCGTCCCATCTCGTCATCCCATCTCATCGTCCCATCTCGTCAACCCATCTCATCTCATCATCCCGTCTCGTCATTTATCTCATCATCCCGTTTTGTCATCTCATCTCGTCGACTCGTCTCGTCCCATCTCGTCTTCTCATCTCATCTAGTTGTCCCATCTCACCCTCCTGTCTCATCACATCATCCAGTCTCATTGTCCCATCTCATCGTTTCATCTCATCTTGTCATCTTATCTTGTCATCTCATCATCTTGTCATTTCATCTCAGCATCTCATCTCATCTCATCATCTCGTCTTGTCATCTCGTCCTCTCATCTTTTCATCTCGTCATCTCATCTCATCTCATCATCCTGTCACATTGTCTTGTTGTCTCTTCTTGTCATTTCATATTGTCGTCTCATTGCATCTCATTGTCCCATCTCGTCATCCCTTCTCGCCGTCCCATATCATCTCGTCATCCCATCTTATTATCCTGTCTCAACTCGTAGTCCCGACTCATCATCTCATCTCGTCATTTCATCTCATCATTTCATCTCATCTCATCATCCTATTTCATCATCCCGTCTCATTGTCCCATGTCATCTCGTCATCCCATCTCATTGTCCATCTTGTCATCTGGTCTCATCATCTCATCTCGTCATCTCATCTCATATCATCTCATCACATCTTGTCGTCTCATCTCATCTCATCATCCCGTCTCGCCATCTCATCTCATCTCATCGTCTCATCTTGTCATCTCACCAGTTCATCTAGTCTCGTCATCTCATTATCTCTTCTCATCATTTCATCTCATCATCTCATCTCATCTTGTCATCCCATCTCATCATTTCATCTCGTTGTCTCATCTCGTCCTCACATCTTGTCCCATCTTGTCATCCCGTCTCTTCTCATTGTCCCATCTTTTCTCATTGTCCCGTCTCGTTGTACCATCTCATCATATCATCTCATTTCATTGTTCCTTCTTGTCATCTCATCTCATCTCGTCACCCTGTCTCGTCCTCCCATCTCATCATCCCATCTCATCGTTTCATCTCATCTCGTCATCCTGTCCCATCATCTCATCTCGTTGTCTCATGCCGTCATTTCATCATCTCGTCTTCACTTCTCATCATTTCATCTTGTCATCTCATCTCATTTCGTCATCCTGTCTCATTGTCCCATCATCTCATAGTCTCATCTCATCTCATCTTCTCATCTCTTCATCATGTCTCATCATCTCATCTGAACTCGTCATCCCTTCTCATCTCGTCTTCCCATATCCTCATTTCATCTCATCGTTTCATCTTGTTATCTCATCTAATCTCATCATCCCATCTGTTGTCCTGTCTCATCTTGTCATCCTCTCTCATCATCCCATCTTGTCTTCCTGTCTCGTCTCACAGTTTCATATCATTGTCTCATCTCATCATCTCATCTTGTCATCTCATTGTCTCATCATCCCTTCTCATATTTTCATCTCATCATCTCGTCATCCCATCTTGTCATCTCGTCTCGTCTCGTCATCTCCTCATCTCATCTCTTCTTGTTTTCCCATCTCATCATCATGTCTCATCTTCCTGTCTCATCTCATCATCTAGTCTCATCATCTCATCTCGTCGTCTCATCATCTCATCTCATAGTTTCTTCTCATCGTCCTGTCTCATCTTGTCATCCTACCTCATCCTGTCATCTCGTTGTCTCATCTTGTCTCATGTCATCATCTAATCTCATCTCGTGGTCTCGTCTCATCATTCCATCTCATCATCCCGTCTTATCATCCATCTCATCATCCCATCTCATTGTTTCATGTTGTCATCTCCTCTTGTGATCTCATCTCATCTTGTCTCGTCATCTCTTCTCATCTCATTGTCCCACCCTGTCATTCCATCTCCACATCTTGTCTCTTCTCATCTTCCTGTCTTGTCATCTCATCTCGTCTCCCTGTCTTGTCATCTCATCTCATCTTGTCATCTCGTCTCATCATCCTGTCTCATCTTCTCATCATTTCATTCTGTCGTCTTGTCTCAAATTGTTGTCCTGTCTCATCGTCCCATCTCATCGTCCTGTCTCGTTGTTTCATCTCATTGTCTCATCTCATTCATCATTCCATCTCATTGTTCTGACTCATTGTCTCTTCTCATCTCATCATCCCATCTTATCGTATTTTCTCATCTCATCATCTCCACCTCTCATGTCATCTCATTGTCCCTTCTCATCATCTCATCTCATCTCATTGTCTCATCTCATTCGTCATCCCATCACATCATTCTGTCTCATCATCTCTTCTCATCTCATCATCCTGTCTTATCGTATTTTCTCATCTCATCATCTCATCCTCTAATATCATCTCGTTGTCTCATCTCATTGTCTGATCTCATCTCATCGTTCCATCTCGTCATCTCATCTCATCTTGTCATCTCTTCTGGTCATCTCATCATCTCATCTCGTCTCATTGTCTTGTCTCATCTTGTCATCCCTTCTCACCATCCCATCTCATCGTCTCTTCTCATCTCGTCATCCCATCTCGACATCTCGTCACAACTCTGTCTCATCCCACCATCTTGTCTCATCATCTCGTCTTGTCTCATCCTGGCTTTTCGTTGTCTCATTGTCCTCTCATCATTTCGTCTCTTCTCATTGTCCTGTCTCGTCATCCTATCTGATCTCATCATCCCCTTTCATCATCCACCTTGTCATCCCGTCTCATCTTCTCATCTCATCTTGTCATCTTGTTGTCCCATCTCATCTTGTCATCTCATCTCATCATCTCGTCTCATCTCATCATCTCATCTCATCATCCATCTCATCATCCCAACACGTTGTCTCATCTCGTTGCCTCATCTCATCACCTCATCTCGTCCTCTTGTCTCCTTGTTTCATCTCAACTCATCGTAATGTCTCATTGTACTGTCTCGTCATCTCGTCTCATCTTGTCATCTTGTATCATCATCCCATCTCATCATCTCTTCTCATCTTGTCATTCAATCTCATCATCTCATCTCATCGTTTAATCTTGTCATCTCATCTCATCATCTCTTCATCTCATCTCCTCTCATCGCTTCGCTTCATCTCGTTGTCTCCTCTCATCATCCCATCTCATCTCATCTCATCATCTCTTCTCATCTCATTCTCCCATCCTGTCATTCCATCTCCTCATCTCATCTGTTCTCATCTCCTCATCTCCTCTTTTTTTTAATTATCAGAAAGAAAAAAAATTAACACAACATTTAGAAATCATACCATTCTACATATGCACTCAGTAAGTCTTAACATCATCACATAGATGCATGATCATCGTTTCTTAGTACATTTGCATTGGTTTAGAGGAACTAGCAACACAACAGAAAAAGATATAAAATGTTAATATAGAGAAAAGAAATAAAAATAGTAATAATCGTAAAAAAAACAAAAAAAAAATCTATAGCTCAGATGCAGCTTCATTCAGTGTTTTAACATGATTACTTTACAATTAGGTATTATTGTGCTGTCCATTTTTGAGTTTTTGTATCTAGTCCTGTTACACAGTCTGTATCCCTTCAGCTTCAATTACCCATTATCTTACCCTGTTTCTAACTACTGCTGGACTCTGTTACCAATGACATATTCCAAGTTTATTCTCAAATGTCTGTTCACATCAGTGGGACCATACAGTATTTGTCCTTTAGTTTTTGGCTGGACTCACTCAGCATAATATTCCCTAGGTCCATCCATGTTATTACATGCTTCATAAGTTTATCTTGTCTTAAAGCTGCTAATATTCCAGGGTATGTATATACCACAGTTCGTTTAGCCATTCTTCTGTTGATGGACATTTTGGCTGTTTCCATCTCTTTGCAATTGTAAATAATGCTGCTATAAACATTGGTGTGCAAATGTCCGTTTGTGTCTTTGCCCTTAAGTCCTTTGAGTAGATACCTAGCAATGGTATTGCTGGGTCATATGGCAATTCGATATTCAGCTTTTTGAGGAATCGCCAAACTGCCTTCCACAGTGGTTGCACCATTTGACATTCCCACCAACAGTGGATAAGTGTGCCTCTTTCTCCGCATCATCTCCAGCACTTGTCATTTTCTGTTTTGTTGATAATGGCCATTCTGGTGGGTGTGAGATGATAGCTCATTGTGGTTTTGATTTGCAGTTCTCTAATGGCCAGGGACATTGAGCATCTCTTCATGTGCCTTTTGGCCATTTGTATTTCCTCTTCTGAGAGGTGTCTGTTCAAGTCTTTTTCCCATTTTGTAATTCGGTTGGCTGTCTTTTTGATGTTGAGTTGGACTATCTCTTTATAAATTCTGGATACTACACCTTTATCTGATGTGTCATTTCCAAATATTGTCTCCCATTGTGAAGGCTGTCTTTCTACTTTCTTGATGAAGTTCTTTGATGCACAGAAGTGTTTAATTTTGAGGAGCTCCCATTTATTTATTTCCTTCTTCAGTGCTCTTGCTTTAGGTTTAAGGTCCATAAAACTGCCTCCAGTTGTAAGATTCATAAGATATCTCCCTACATTTTCCTCTAACTGTTTTATGGTCTTAGACCTAATGTTTAGTTCTTTGATCCATTTTGAGTTAACTTTTGTATAAGGTGTGAGATACGGGTCTTCTTTCATTCTTTTACATATGGATATCCAGTTCTCTAGGCACCATTTATTGAAGAGACTGTTCTGTCCCAGGTGAGTTGGCTTGACTGCCTTATCAAAGATCAAATGTCCATAGATGAGAGGGTCTATATCTGAGCACTCTATTCGATTCCGTTGGTCGATACATATATCTTTATGCCAATACTATGCTGTTTTGACCACTGTGACTTCAAAATATGCCTCAAAGTCTGGCATTGTGAGACGTCCAGCTCCGTTTTTTTTCCTCAAGATGTTTTTAGCAATTCGGGGCAACCTGCCCTTCCAGATAAATTTGCTTATTGATTTTTCTATTTCTGAAAAATAAGTTGTTGGGATTTTGATTGGTATTGCATTGAATCTGTAGATCGGTTTAGGTAGGATTGACATCTTAATTATATTTAGTCTTCCAATCCATGAACACGGTATGCCCTTCCATCTATTTAGGTCTTCTGTGATTTCTTTTAGCAGTTCTTTGTAGTTTTCTTTATATAGGTTTTTTGTCTCTTTGGTTAAATTTATTCCTAGGTATTTTATTCTTTTAGTTGTGATTGTAAATGGGATTCGTTTCTTGATTTCCCCCTCAGCTTGTTCATTACTAGTGTATAGAAAAGCTACAGATTTTTGAATGTTGACCATGGGCCTGCTACTTTGCTGCACTCATTTATTAGCTCTAGTAATTTTGTTGTGGATATTTCTGGGTTTTCTACGTATAGCATCATACCATCTGCAAACAGTGATAGTTTTACTTCTTCCTTTCCAATTTTGATGCCTTGTATTTCTTTTTCTTGTCTAATTGCTTTGGTTAGAACTTCCAACACAATTTTGAATAATAGTGGTGATAGTGGACATCCTTGTCTTGTTCCTGATCTTAGGGGGAAAGTTTTCAATTTTTCCCCATTGAGGATGATATTAGCTGTGGGTTTCTCATATATTCCCTCTATCATTTTAAGGAAGTTCCCTTGTATTCCTATCTTTTGAAGTGTTTTCAACAGGAAAGGATGTTGAATCTTGTCAAATGCCTTCTCTGCATCAATTGAGATGATCATCTGATTTTTCTGCTTTGATTTGTTGATATGGTGTATTACATTAATTGATTTTCTTATGTTGAACCATCCTTGCATACCTGGGATGAATCCTACTTGGTCATGATGTATAATTCTTTTAATGTGTTGTTGAATACGATTTGGTAGAATTTTATTGAGGATTTTTGCATCTATATTCATAAGACAGATTGGTCTGTAGTTTTCTTTTTTTGTAATATCTTTGTCTGGTTTTGGTATGAGGGTGATGTTGGCTTCATAGAATGAATTAGGTAGTTTTCCCTCCACTTCGATTTTTTTGAAGAGTTTGAGGAGAGTTGGCACTAATTCTTTCTGGAATGTTTGATAGAATTCACGTGTGAAGTCGTCTGGTCCTGGACTTTTCTTTTTAGGGAGGTTTTGAATGACTAATTCAATCTCTTTACTTGTGATTGGTTTGTTGAGGTCATCTGTTTCTTCTTGAGTCAAAGTTGGTTGTTCATGTCTTTCCAGGAACCCGTCCATTTCATCTAAATTTTTGTATTTATTAGCATAAAGTTGTTCATAGTATCCTGTTATTATCTCCTTTATTTCTGTGAGGTCAGTAGTTATGTCTCCCTCTTCCATTTCTGATCTTATTCATTTGCATCCTCTCTCTTCTTCTTTTTGTCAATCTTGCTAAGGGCCCATCAATCTTATTGATTTTCTCATAGAACCAACTTCTGGCCTTATTGATTTTCTCTATTGTTTTCATGTTTTCAATTTCATTTATTTTTGCTCTAATCTCTGTTATTTCTTTCCTTTTGCTTGCTTTGGGACTAGTTTGTTGTTCTTTCTCCAGTTCTTCCAAGTGGACAGTTAATTCCTGCATTTTTGCCTTTTCTTCTTTTCTGAGAAAGGCATTTAGGGCAATAAATTTCCCTCTTCACACTGCCTTTACTGCGTCCCATAAGTTTTGATATGTTGTGTTTTCATTTTCATTCGCCTCTAGGTATTTACTAATTTCTCTTGCAATTTCTTCTTTGACCCACTTGTTGTTTAAGGGTGTGTTGTTGAGCCTCCAGGTATTTGTGAATTTTCTGGCACTCTGCCTATTATTGATTTCCAACTTCATTCCTTTATGATCAGAAAAAGTGTTGTGTATGATTTCAATCTTTTTAAATTTGTTAAGACTTGCTTTGTGACCCAGCATATGGTCTATCCTTGAGAATGATCCATGAGCAATTGAAAAAAAGGTGTATCCTGCTGTTGTGGGATGTAATGTCCTATAAATGTCTGTTAAGTCTAGCTCATTTATATTAATATTCAGATTCTCTACTTCTTTATTGATCCTCTGTCTAGATGTTCTGTCCATTGATGAGAGTGGTGAATGGAAGTCTCCAACTATTATGGCATATGTGTCTATTTCCCTTTTCAGTGTTTGCAGTGTATTCCTCACGTATTTTGGGGCATTCTGGTTCGGTGCGTAAATATTTATGCTTGTTATGTCTTCTTGTTTAATTGTTCCTTTTATTAGTATATAGTGTCCTTCTTTGTCTCTTTAACTGTTTTACATTTGAAGTCTAATTTGTTGGATATTAGTATAGCCACTCCTGCTATTTTCTGGTTGTTATTTGCATGAAATATCTTTTCCCAACCTTTCACTTTCAACCTATGTTTATCTTTGGGTCTAAGATGTGTTTCCTGTAGACAGCATATAGAAGGATCCTGTTTTTTAATCCATTCTGCCAGTCTATGTCTTTTGATTGGGGAATTCAGTCCATTAACATTTAGAGTTATTACTGTTTGGATAATATTTTCCTCTACCATTTTACCTTTTGTATTATATATATCATATCTGACTTTCCTTCTTTCTACACTCTTCTCCATACCTCTCTCTTCTGTCTTTTTGTTTGTGACTTTAGTGCTCCCTTTAGTATTTCTTGCAGAGCTGGTCTCTTGGTCACAAATTCTCTCAGTGACTTTTTGTCTGAGAATGTTTTAATTTCTCCCTCATTTTTGAAGGACAATTTTGCTGGATATAGGAGTCTTGGTTGGCAGTTTTTCTCTTTTAGTAACTTAAATATATCATCCCACTGTCTTCTAGCTTCCATGGTTTCTGCTGAGAAATCTACACATAGTCTTATTGGGTTTCCCTTATATGTGATGGATTGCTTCTATCTCGCTGCTTTCAAGATCCTCTCTTTCTCTTTGACCTTTGACATTCTAACTAGTAAGTGTCTTGGAGAACACCTATTTGGGTCTAATCTCTTTGGGGTGCACTGCACCTCTTGGATCTGTAATTTTAGGTCTTTCATAAGAGTTGGGAAATTTTCAGTGATAATTTCTTCCATTAATTTTTCTCCTCCTTTTCCCTTCTCTTCTCCTTCTGGGACACCCACAAAACGTATATTTGTGCGATTCACGTTGTCCTTGAGTTCCCTGATACCCTGTTCAAATTTTTCCATTCTTTTCTGAATAGTTTCTGTTTGTTTTTGGAAATCAGATGTTCCATCCTCCAAATCGTTAATTCTATCTTCTGTCTCTTTAAATCTATCATTGTAGGTATCCATTGTTTTTCCATCTTTTCTACTTTATCCTTCACTTCCATAAGCTCTGTGATTTGTTTTTTCAGTTTTTTTATTTATTCTTTTTGATCAGCCCATGTCTTCTTCATGTCCTCCCTCAATTTATTGATTTCGTTTTTGAAGAGGTTTTCCTTTCTGTTCGTATATTCAGCATTAGTTGTTTCAGCTCCTGTATCTCATTTGAACTATTGGTTTGTTCATTTGACTGGGCCATATTTTCAATTTTCTGAGCATGATCCGTTATCTTCTGCTGGCGTCTGGGCATTTAGTCAGATTTCCCTGGGTGTTGGACCGCACAGGTTGAAAGATTTTTCTGTGAAATCTCTGGGTTCTCTTTTTCTTATCCTGCCCAGTAGGTGGCGCTCGTGGCACACGTTTTTCTACGGGTTCCACCATTGAAAGTTGCTGTGGGTCCTTTAACTCTGGAAAACTCTCACCGTAGGGGAGGTTCGGCAGCCGAAGCATCTTGGAAGAGTGCCAGCTGGCCCTGGGGTCCAAACGCGGGGAGGGTCGCCGGCCGCCGCAGCACGGGAGAGTGCCCGACTGAGTTTCCTAGTCGACCTGGTGTGCAAAGTGTGGCGGGAGGGCGCCAGCTGTCGCAGCCTGGGAAAGTGCACTGTTCCCAGCTGGACCTGGGAGTCACGTGTTTGGAAGGGACCCCCCCGGTCACCGTTCTCCGCAGTCTGGGGATTTCCAACCCAACTCTCTCAGTTGGTCCGGGGGGCCTCGCGTGGTGGGGGCGCCAGCCGCCATGGCCCAAGGGGACTGCCTGCCCAATTCTGCCAGCTGGCCTGGGAAGGAGGAAGGGAGGGACTCTGGCCGCTTGCCGTCCCCCCCAGGAAAGCCCATGCTCCTCAGTGATCTCACCGGAGCTGGTTCTCCCAGACAGTCAGCCATTCCAGGATGGGGTACGCCGTCCCTTTGATCTCCGTTGTGGGTCTGGGAGCTGCTCCTTATTGTCTCCACTCCCCCAGTAGCTGTTCTGGAGGAGGAAAGGTGAGGGTGGCAAGGCTGTCGAGGCCGGTGGTGGAGGAGCCGGTGAAGACGGAAGAGGGCACGGTGGTGGTTGTAGAGCCATCAGGGCAGAAGGGGGAAGAGGAGGGAGGGCGGGCCGGCTGCTGCGGGGCGTGGGTGCCGTGCGCCAGTCGGGTGGGCAGGCCGGCTGCTGCGGGGCGTGGGCGCCATGCGCCGGTCGGGTGAACAAAGAGGGGAGAGGAGGGTGGGCGGGCCAGCTGCTGCGGGGCGTGTGCGCCACGCGCCGGTCGGGCGGACAAAGAGCCTCATCTCCTCTTGTCATCCCATCTTTTCTCCATGTCTCATTCCACCATCTTGTCTCATCATCTCCTCTTGTCATCTCATCTCAGGGTCTCATCGTCTCATCTTTCAGTTTTGTCATCACATCTTGTCATCTCATCTCATCGTCCCATCTCATCATCTCATGTCATCATCTCATCTTGTCTCCTCTCATCATCTCATCTCATCTCATCATTCTGTCTCATTATCCCATCTCATCTCATCATCCTTCTCATCATCCCATCTCGTTGTCTCTTCACTTCATCTCATCTTGTTTTGTCATCTTGTCTCATCATCTCATTTCATCATCTCATTTCTTAGTCTCTTCTCATCTCGTAATCCCATCCCATCATCCCATTTTATTGTCTTGTCTTGTCATCTCATCTCATCTCGCCATCTTGTATCATCATCTCATCTCATCATCTAGTCTTGTCTCCTCATCTTGTCTCATCCTCTCATCTCATCATGTCATCTCATCTCCTCATGTCATCTCATCTCATCATGCCCTCTCATCTTATTGTCATTTCTTCTCATCATGTCATGTTGTCATGTCATATACAATATACCACTCAGGCCCATAGCTCTGTCAAATCCTAACTTTTTAGTCACAAGTGTTTCATATTATTTTGCATCATTATGAACTTTTTGTTGAAGTAAACTATACCTCCATAAAAGTGTGACATCATCAGAGTACACCCAGGTGAAATCTCACAAGGTAGGCTCCACCACACAATCCCATCTATTGGGGCCAGAGCATTGCCAGCACTGTGGGCGGACAGCAATCATGCTTTCTGCCACCACCTTCATCTTCTTCTCAGAACCAACAGCTATTCTGACTTGTGAGTAGTACAGTTCGTTTTCTATTTTTGTGCTTTTGGGAGGAGAATCATGTCACTGAATATACTCTTGCCTTACATACAATTCATCCACATTTGTTTCTCAGTAATTCACTCATTCTCATTGCTGGCCATATTTCACTATATGACAGTTTCACAATTTGTCCATATTAGTAGAATCTTGGCTTTAGTTGCAGACTCTCTTCATCTGCTAGGGCTTCTATAACAAAACACTGCAAACTAGGTGGCTTAAAGCAACAAATTTATCATCTCATAACTGTGGAGGGTAGACATCTGAATTCTAAAAGTCGGCTGGGCCATGCTGCCTCTGAAGTCTCCATGGAAGGATTTGTTCCATGCCTCTCTCCTGGCCTTCTGTGGTTATCAACAATCTTTGAGGCTCTTTGGTTTTCAGTAGCATAACTCTTCCTTTTTCTTTTTGCATGGGCAGGCACCAGGAAATGAACCCAGATCTCCTGCATGGCAGAGAAGAGCTCTACCTGCTGAGCCACCATTTCCCACCCCAAATTTCCTCTTCTTATATGGATACCAGTGGTACTGGATTGAGGACTTCTCATTTTAATTTATCTAATTCCATCTGTAATGACCCTATTTCCAAACAAGATCCCATTCTGAAGTGCTAAAATTTAGAACTTCTACATACATTTTTGGGGACACAATTCAATCCATATCAGAGAGACTTAATTAATAATGTTTCCTTATTATACTTTACATGTCTTTTGGTGTGCATCTGCATTTATTTGTTTGGCTATATACCTTGGAGTAGAACTGCAGGGTCATAGAGCATGCACACATTCATCTTTAAAAGATACCATTAAACATTTTTCCAAAGTGACTGGGCCAATTTGAATATCATTGGTGAAATTTTTGTGCATTTTTTTGAGGCTGACTACGTCTTTTGGTCTCTTTTAATTTAACCTCT
This sequence comes from Tamandua tetradactyla, assembly GCF_023851605.1. Classification (NCBI taxonomy): domain Eukaryota; kingdom Metazoa; phylum Chordata; class Mammalia; order Pilosa; family Myrmecophagidae; genus Tamandua; species Tamandua tetradactyla. The sequence goes on from NC_135335.1 coordinate 25,274,796, forward strand.
CATTGTTGTTTCTTCTGAGAAAAAGGTGGAGAAAAGTGTGAACTTCATGAGATCCATCAGGACTATTTTTCAGAAGGTGATGTGATTATTTAATCTCCATCTACACTATAAAGATCAGAAAAGGAGAAATTCAGTCAGATTTCTTTTTTAATTCAGGGTTGTGCTGGTGTTTCCATCCCTGAAGTGCTGTCAAAATGAAAACAAGTTCTATCTTTTATCAATTCTATGTTGCATTTTTTGCAGATTTTAACACCTCTTGATTGTAATACAATTAATATTAGTTGCCTTTTAGGACTGGGTGTTGTTTGTTTGTTTCTTTGTTGCTTGGAGGTACACAAATAGTGATGCTCTCACAATGAATGGCATCTAAAAGCAGAGAAATGTAGAAAATCACCTTTCAAAGTTCCTTCTGGTTGCACATGTCCATGAATTCATATATGGAAAAGTGTTGCTCAGATTTCCCTTCCAGAAAGGAATTGTTGCCTAGCTGTAAGGCATGTGGTTAGCTGACAGCTTCCAGATGTTTGCTTCTTTGGGGTCTGCCTCGGTTTTCACACCAAGACCAACTCTTTTGAAGTGGCCCTCAGTCAATGTCTGAACAATGTGGAGGCAGCTGAGGCCTTGCTACTGTTAGAACAGCCCCACACCAATAAGTTAGCAAGCTGGTTGCACAAAGACTTTGATATTTCAACACCATATGGGATTCCTCTAGTGAGCAAATTTTTTTTTGCTACAGAGCTTCTCATCAGGCTGGCTGCCTTTGTCAGGCCAGCATCATGGTTTGGCAGCTTCTCCTGCCCAATCAGACATCCTCCCTTTTCTCTTCACAGGTGATACTCTCCCATAAATCTTACTCCTAACTCCATTTTGGAAACACCTTTCCAGAGATCCTGACTCACATGGTTGAAACTAGGAGTGTTCTAAGAAAGCAAGTGGTAATTTTGGAGAATGAAACACTCATTCCCCAACTAGCAAAGAAGATCCCATCTTGGTCACAAGGTGGAGCATGAATGAGCAGGTACAAAGTGGTGGTTCAATTCCAAAAACTTTCACTGGCGGTGTTTTGAGAGAAAGTGCCAGTAGAGGGATACACACTGGGTGGTGGCATAATTTTAAGCATTGGAAGTGGATGGTGGTGGTGATGATAAATATAAGGATAATGAATTTGGCTGATTATAGCTAATTTAATTGATTCCCTGAAAGTAGATAATGAAATGCTGAGGACAATTAACCATGGGAACAATAGAAAATTAAGCATGAGAACCACATAATCTCTTTGGCAGCCTACAAAAAGCCTTCTTCCCATGCAGCGGTCAACATAAAAAGTGAAACTCAAAACCAGGATTTAATAATGAGAGTAGCTGAACTTCAAGCCAGGTGAATGTTCATTGGAGGAAAGTCTGTTATCTCAAAGTCAGGGCCCTGGTTGGGAAAGTCTGAGTCCCTGACACATGGGATAGGGGCATAGGAGGGATCTCCCTGAAGAGTGTGATGGCACCGATTTCTCTGAACAATTTGAGCCTTTACAAATGGGCAGGCCATCTCCAAAAAGAGCTAGGGAAAAAATAGGGCCCTTCTCAGGATCTATCATCTCCTCTCCTGGCATCCAGGCCTATAAATAGGATTGAATCACAACAAAATCCATCCAGGAGCATGCTAGTCCAGATAAGAGAGGCACGAAAATTGCTGCAAAAATTAGTGAGTATCATATGGTGACCAAATACTCCAGTTTGTCCAGGATTCAAGGATTTCCAAGATGCAGGACTTACTGTGCTAGAACCAGGATTGATTGGGATGTGAGACGCACCCTGCTAAAACTCTACAGTCCTGAAAAAAGCAGAACAGTTATCATGCATAGTACTGGCAGGGGCCAGGTCAGCATACATACGACTGGATTCTGAAGATGCTTAATCAAAGAGGCCAGAAATCTAGACTGAATAAGAGAGGGTTTATTGACATTGGCACAATCTTTCTGGGTACAGGATTTATCCAGACTTCGGATAATGGTACAAACTTACTGTTGTATCTCCTAGAGCCTGGAAAAAGCGATCTTGAGGGAGGTTGAGGTGTCTGAGTTTCCTGGCAGGTGACAGTGGGAGGAATTAAAAGGCTCTGGTAAATAAGCATCCTAGAATAGATATGTTATAGGAGGCCATAAGTCCAACTAGAGGGTCATTTTGCATGGGTCATTTGAAAAAACTCTTCATTCATGATAATCTTCAGAGGTGTACTGGTGGGTAAAGAAAAGAGATTGTAAGCCAGCAATATATATTCAGAAGAGATAATATATATATACATATATATGCATGTCTGTGTGTGTTTGTATTCAGAAGGTGTGAAAAGGTTTTTCTAATAACATTCAAGATGTGTTAAAGCCCATTAAAAAGAAGTTGCCATGGATAAGGCACTGCAACAAAACGTTTTGGCTAATTAGTGCTAATCAGTCTTTGTCAGCAACCACTCTAGTGCTGGAGCAATGGACACACGAATCAATTGGTCATGGTGCAGAGATAGAAACTGTACATGTGCCTAAGAGTGTGCGCTCCCACATTCTGAGGTCAACTTAACCATTACTACTTATGAATGCCCACCCTAATAGCAACAGAGAGTAAGTCTAAGCCCCCAGTATTGCATTATTTTTGAGGAGACCAGCTGGCCCCTTTGTAATAATTTTATTATATTAGGTTCTGTCCATCCTTGAAGTCAGTGGGTGGATCATTCTCATAGGAGTAGACACACATTTCAGGTATGAGTTTGTCTTTTCTGTCTGCATGGCATCCACTTACAAACTGTCTGGGGACTTACAGAATATTTGATCAAGGGAGACAGAATCCCACAAAACATGGTATTTGAACAGAGAACCCACTGTAGAGTGCTGGATCTATGGGGAGGGGATTCGAAACTGAGGTATCTGCTGGAAGTGTCATATACCACACCACCCAGAAACTCCCACCTTAATTAAGCATGGAAAGATCTCCTGAAAGCACAGCTGAAGTGCCATCCCAGAGGCAATACCCGGTGAAAATAGAACGCCATCTTTCAGAATGCAATAGCATCATTGTATTAAAGATATTTATATTTCAAGGTGTCCACAACTGAAAGAATACATGGGTTTGAGGACAAAGGCATGGGTAAGTGGGTAACTTACCAACATTCATTGAAATTGACTGGGAGATTTGTGCTTCCCATTTCTGAAAGCTGGTGCAGAGTTGCAAGTCCTTGTCCCCAAAGGGGTAGCATCCTCACCAGTATGCACAGCAAGAGTCTAATTAAACTACAAGCTATATGTCTCTAAGGCCTAGCTACTCGAGCTCCTTTTGCCCAGGGCCTGACAGGTAAGAAACACATTCACCATGTTCTCAGGAATAGCAGATCTTGACCAGCATGAGGAAGTGGAGCTACATTACCTACAGGGGCAGAGAAGAAGATATGTGGAACTAAGGTGACCCACTTGGGGCTCTCGGTAATGCCTTGCCCAACTGCAACTGACTGAACAAGTGTACCCCCTGGTTCAGACCCTTCAAGAAAGAGAATTTGGGTGACACCACCAGATAAACCACTGAGACCAGAAGAGATGGTAGTTGAGAATGAGGGTTATTTATAATGGATAGCAGAGGAAGAAAACCATTCAAACTAGCTATGGCCCCTAGACCAAGGACAGCCATAGAGGCTGCAGTTAGTTTACTAGCCACCCTCTTCTAAGAAAGGAGGAACTGCTCTCTCAATAGTGTGGATAAGTAGATTTCCATGAAATACAAAGAGATCCATTTGGCATGTTGAGGACTCAGAAATGTGCTACTTGTCTTCCTCTTCATGGAAGAACTTGTCGCCCAAGTTCACAATCAAGAAGTGTGATTACTGTCAATCTCCAGTCACTAGCTCTTTCAAGGTTCACTTTAGCTTTCGAGTTGAAGTTCCCTCTTCTTGAGGGAGCTCTTGACCTATGACTGAGTAGAACAGTGATACATGCCCAATGCAAGGGTGTTTTAATGGGCAATCTTTGGTCCAGAGCCCAGGACTGTATTTGTTTGATGACCAACTTTCCAATCCTGTTTCCTCCTCTTTCCTTTCACAGTTCTTATTCCACAAAAGTTTCTTCTGCACTCCTAACTCCATCTCAGCATTGACTTCTCATAGACAACTGGCACACTTTTATAAAATAATCACTAAAAGGAAATAGGGCTATATTCCTTAGAGTACTCAGATACCATTGAAGGTCATAGAATGTAAGAACTGAAATAATCACAGTTGGAATGACTGATAGTTTCAGTGGTATATGGTGTATCCACCACCACACATCCAGTAAGTGACAGAAGGAAGATCAATAGACATTCACATGCATTAAAGCTACCCATATAACACCGGACAGGCCTGAATAAAAATGGGACAAATAGTCAAACTAGCTAATGGTCCAGACATCTAAACATATTTTTTCAAAACAAAACAAAGCAAAAACCAATTCAGTAAAATGATTAAGCATATAGATAATCTCAATATGGGAAGAATTTTGAACCTCAGCATCAGTTCTTCAAATATTCATTTATGAAAGAGAAGAAATCATCTTATTAACAATAAAAAATATATATAAACCAGTTGTAGAATTAAGAGGAAAATTTGAAGGGAGATAATTTACTGCCTGTGTGCCAAAGAGACTGTATAAATTATGTTAGCTAAACAGACAGAGGTTCTCATTCAAATAGATCACATCCACGTTACAAGCTGTAAGACATAATCCAAAAGCCAAAACATTCTCCCTCCCATCCCCAATAGAACAGCAATGATCTAAGCCCCCAAAATACATGACACTTTGGAATGGTTCCCTGAAATACAGAGCTTTGCATTCTGCATGTCTGACCCAAACAGACCATTGCCTGGGTGATCTGTGCAGTTCATGAGGTACAAAAGCAGGTCCTGTTTGTTGGAGTTTGTCTTCTCATAATCTTGTTTTGCCTCTGTATCAATCCATTAAATATTCATTGTTTTTCCCCAGCCCCTTGTAACCTATATTTTAGTGTCTCACTCTATACGTTTGCTTATTCTAATTATTTTGTAGCAGTGAAATCATTCAATATTTGTCCTATTGTGTCTGGTTTATTGCATTCAACATGATGGTTTCAAGATTCATGTATGTTGTCAGATGTATTGGAACTTCATTGTTTTTATGGCTAATAATTCACTATATGTATATACCACATTTTGTTTATCCATTCATCCATTGATAAATAATTAGGTTGCTTCTATCTTTTGGCAAATGTGAATAATGCTGCTATGAACACTGGTATGCAAGTATCTGTTCAAGATCTTGCTTTCAATACCTTTGAATAAATACCTAGAGGTGGGATTGCTGGATCAGATGGTAATTCTACACTTTATGCAGAACTGCTAAATTGTTTTCCATAGTAGCTTTACCTTTTACATTCCCAGCAACAATGAATGTGTGTTCCTACTTCTCCACATTCTCTCCAATATTTGTTATTTTCTATTATTTTACTAGTGGGTGTTAAATGATATTAATTGTGGTTTTGATTTGCATTTACCAAATGGCTAATCATCATTAGCATCTTTTCATGTGCTTTTAACCATTTGTATATCATCTTTGGAAAAATGTCTATTGAAATATTTTGCATACTTTTTAGTGGGGTTGTTCATCTTTTTGTTGTTGAGTTGAAGAATTTATATATATATATATTCTAGGTATATGTAGGATCAACAATGCCATCCTGACCAAAAGGGGGGAAAAGAAGTGTAACTAATTAAGTATCAGTGGTTGAGAGAGTTCAAATAGAGTCGAGAGTCTACTCTGGAGGTCACTCTTATGCTATCTTCAGCTACACATTGCATTGCTACCTATCATAACCTGCCAACCCCCAACCAGGACCATTCCAGCCAGTCCTAAAGAATACCTATGGCAATATATAAGATTCTACAAAGGTTCCCTGCACTAGGGTGACTTTCCAGAAACCTACAACCTCCAGATGAGACCATGGACCAGATAAGTCCTGAAAAATAGAGGGCCAGCCTCTCCAGAGCATCAGCAAGTTCTATCTCCCTACCCTACATATTATTGACAGCCCCTCCCAACCTGAAAAAGTTATGATGGCCATAGGCCAAATACTCCTAAAGAGTGGATTACAAAGATCAAAGATGTTGGTGGAGTTATACAGAGAAAGTAAGATTTAACAAACAAATATGATTGTTGAATCATTAAATTACTTTTAGTCTCAGTATCATAGAGTAGCTAGAAGTAAAATCCAAAATTGTGGAATTGTAATTCATACCAAACTCTGAAATCTGTTCTACAGCTAATTATTGTGCTATGGAAAATTTATTACCTCTTTGTATTTTTCACAAAAAAAGGAAAAAATCTATTGTGATCATTAAAAAAAACTATATATTTGTTCGTTCTAACCTCTTATGTTCTGGAGCAGCTAGAAGGAAAAATCTGAGATGATGGTATGGTAGCCCAGGACAAACTTTGAGATCTATCCTGTAACTACTTTTTAAAGAGTGTTTTGAGGGCAGTGCCACAGTGGCTCAGTGGTAGACTTCTCACATTACCATGCCAGAGACTCAGGTTCAATTCCTGCGTCTGCTCATGCAAAAAAAAAAAAAAAGAGTGCTTTGAAAACTATTGCTTTTTTCCTTTCTTTATGTTGCATATATGTTATATTATACAAAAAAAGTTTGGGAAAAAAACCCTATTGAATATGTGGTTTCCAAGCATTTTCTCTCCTTCTGTAGGCTGTCCTTTTACTTTCACTACAAAGTTTTTTGGGTTAAAAACATTTTTTATTATGATGAAATCACATTTATCTATTTTTTTTCTTTTGTTGCCATGCTCTTGTGTTAAGTCTAAGAGGCCATTGTCTAACACAATATCTTGAAGAAGCCTTTCTATGTTTTCTTACAGAAGTTTTGCAGTTTTGATTCTTATATTTAGGTCCTTGATCCATTTTAGTTAAATTTCATATGTGGCTTGAGGTAGGATCCACCCTCATTATTTTACACATGCATATCCAGTTTTCCCAGCACCATTTGTTAAAGGTACTATTCTTTCCTCATTGACTGGACATGGAGCAATTGTTGAAATAGTTTGCCCCACAATAGTTTCTTAAGTATGACATCAAGAGCAAAGACAACAAAATAAATAAATTGGACTTCATCAAAATTAATCTTTTTATGCAACAAAGGACACTATCACAAGTGAAAAAACAACTCACAGAATGGGAGAAAATATTTGTAGATAATATATCTGAAAACGGAATAGTATCCTATAACTTAACAACATAAAAACAAATTACCTAATTAAAAAATGGTAAAAGTATCTGGATAGACATTTCTCAAAAGAAAATATACAAATGGCCAATAAGTACATGAAATGATTCTCAACATCATAATTAAGGAAATGCAAATCAAAAGGACAATGAGATACCACTTCATATCAACTGAGAAACAGATTATTAAAAGCATGGAAAATAACAAGCGTTGGCAAGGATGTGGAGAAATAAACCCATGTACATTGCTGATATAAAATGTTGCAGCCACTGTGAAAAACAATTTTGCTGTTCCTCAAAGTGTTAAACATTGAATTAATGCATGATTCAGTGATTCTACTCCTAGGTTTATACCCAAAGAATTCAAAACAAGAACTCAGACAAATACTTGCATGCCAATGTTCATAACAGCATTATTTACAATAACCAGAAGGTGGAAAAAGCCCAATTGTCCATCAACAGATGGATAAACAAAATGTGGTATATCCATACAATGGACTGCTATTTAGCTGTAAAAAAGTATGACGTTCTAATACATGCTATGACATGGATGACCCTCAAAAGCACTATGCTAAATGAATTAAGGAAGACAAAAGAAGGATAAACACTGTATGGTTCCACTTATATAAGGTGTCTAGACTAGGTAAATTCATAGAAACCAAAAGTAGAAGAGAGGTTAACAGGATCATAGTTATTGCTTGACGGATATAGAGTTTCTGTTTGGAATGATGAAAAAATTCTGCATATAATGGTGAAAATTACAGAGCATATCACTGAATTGTACACTTAAAAATGACTAAAATGATAAAAATTTGAGGTATGGATATTTCCAAAATAAAAAGAGAAAAAAAGATTGGACATAAATGTGAAGATTTATTTCTCAATTATCAATTTAATTTCATTGATATATGTTTGCCCCTGTGCCAATTCTATGCTGTTTTCATACTGTAGTTTTGAAGTTTTTAAAATCAAGAAGTATGAGGTCTCTAACTTCATTTTCTTTTTCAAGATGCATTTGGCTATTCACTTTTGATGATTGGCTCTTCCATTTCTGCAAAAACTGCTGTTGGAGGTTTGATTAAGATTGCAATGATGCTATAAATTGCTTCAGGTACAACTGACATATTAATAATATTTAGTTTTCCAATCCATGAACACAAAATGTCCTTCCATTTATTTATGTGTTCTTTGACTACGTTTAGCAATGCTTTGTTGTTTTTTGTGTATAAGAACTTTACAACCTTGGTTAGATTTATCCCTACATATTTGATTTTTTTAGTTGCTAATGGAATTGTTTTCTTGATTTTCCCTTCAGGTTGTTTATTATTAAGATATATATAAACTCTGGTGATTTCTTCATGTCAATCTTCTACTCTTCCATTTTGCTGAATTTGTTTATTAATTCTAGCACATTTTTTTGGATGTTCTAAGATTCTCTGTATAAATGAATATAAGGAATGGGGAAGATTTTACTTCTTCTTTTCCAATTTGGATAACTTTTATTTCTTTTTCTTACCTAAATTTCTAGTTGGAACTTACAGTAAAATGTTACATAACAGTGGTGACAGTGGGCATCCTTGTTTTGTGCCTGATCTTAGAAAGAAACCTTTCAACCTTCTACCATTGAATATAATGCTAATTGTGGGTTTTCATATATGCCCTTGACCATGTTGAGGAAGTTTCCTTCTATTTCTAGTTTTCTAAGAGTTTTTATACAAGAAGGGGTTCCAGAGTTTGTCAAGTGACTTTACTGCATCAATGGGGATGAACATGTGTTTTTCACCTTTGTTCTATTAGTGTGTTGTACAATTCTTTTAATTTGCTATTGGATTTGGTTTGCTAGTGTTTTGCTGAGGATCTGAGCATATATTTTCATGAGAGATAATGATCTGCAATTTTCTTTCATTTAGAATCTTTGTCTGGCTTTGATATCAGGGTGAGGTTGACCTCACAGAATGAGTTAGAGAATATATTATTTTCTAGGTTGTTTAAAGCAAATATCATGAAATGCATTGATTTAAACATGGGAATTCATCCTCTCATGGTTTTGAGGCTGGAAAAAAGTTCAGCTCAATGTGTTCTCAAGGCAATGCTTTCTTTCTAAACTGCTGACAGTGATCCTGGGCTCCTCTGCCACATGGCAAGGCACATAATGGCATCTGTTGGTTTCTCTCTTCTCTTGTGGGTTTCATTGATTTCAGCTTCTTGCTTCCATGGCTTTTTTTTCCTCTCTGTATTCATCCCATGTATAAAGGACTCCAGTAATGGGATTAAGAGCCATCCTGAATGAGGTAGGCCACACCTTAACTGAAGTAGCCTCATCAAAAGGTGCTGTTTACAATGGGTCTGCTACCACAAGAATGTATTAAATTAAAAGCATATTTTTCTGAGGCTAATATAACTTCAAACTACCAGACAGGTGGTTCCTTACTCTTCCATTTTTGGGAAGAGTTGTTCAAGACTGGAGTTAATTCTTTTTGGAATGCTTGGTAAAATTCACCAGTGAAGCCATCTGGTTTGGGCTTTTCCTTTTGGGGGAAATTTTTGATGATTCATCTCCCTACTGTTATTGATTTGCTGAGATCTTCTGTTTCTTATAAGTATTTAGTAGGTATCAAGGAATTTGTCCATTTCCTTTAGGTTGTCTAGTTTGTTGGCAGACAGTTGTTGATGGTATCCTCTTATAATCCTTTTTTCATTTCTGTGGGGTCAGTAGCAATGTCCCCCTTTCACTTATGATTTTAATTATTTATGTCCCCTCTGTTTTTTTTTGTCAGTCTATCTAAGGTTTGTTGATTTATTGTTCTTTTTGAAGAACCATCTTTTGATTTTATTGATTCTCTCTCTCTCTCTCTCTCTCTCTCTCTCTCTCTCTCTCTCTCTCTCTCTCTCTCTCTCTCTCTCTCTCTCTCTCTCTTTCCCTATTCCAATTATCTCCACATTTATCTTTGTTGTTTCATTCCTTCCACTCAGTCTGGGTTTAGTTTGCCCTTCTTTTTTTACACTCCAGTTAGGAGATTAAGTCTCTGATTTGAGATGACTTTTCCTTTTTTTTTGGTACCAAATTACTTTATTTGAAGGAATGGTACAAATGAAACAACTTGGTGGGTGTTGATACAACTTAATAGAAAAGACAAAGGTAAACCCAACATGCATGCATGGCCCTGGTGACCACAGAAGTCACCCCGTGACTCTGGGGAAGACAGCATAAGGCTTAACTCTCATCATCACTCTTTCCCAGGGTGTGCTTGTCAAAGAGATACTCTGTCAAGCCAGAATCCGGGGCCGCCATCTTGTGCAAGTTGGTCACGTAGTCACCCAACTCTTTGATGAATTTCACCTGCTCATTCAGGTAATGTGTCTCAATGAAGTCACACAAATGGGGGTCATTTTTGTCAGTGGCCAGTTTGTGCAACTCCAGTAGTGACTGATTCACCCTTTTTTCCAAATGTAATGCACACTCCATTGCATTCAGCCCGCTCTTCCAGTCATCTCATTCTCGTTTCTTGATATCCTGAAGGAAGATGCGGTCACCTCGTTGGTTCTGCAGCTTCATAAGTTTCTCAGCATGTTCCCTCTCCTCATGAGATTGGTGAATAAAATATTTAGAAAAGTTCTTCAAAGCCACATCATCATGGTCAAAGTAGTAAGACATCGACAGGTAGATGTAAGAAGTATAGAGCTCCAGGTTGATCTGGAGGTTAATGACGGCCTCTGAGTCCTGGTTGTAGTTTTGGTGCACCTGCGACGGGGACGTGGTCATCATGGTGGGCGGTTCAAGAGAGGAGGAGGCGGCAGCTGCGCGGTGCTGGAGAGGTGGCTGAAAGCTGCTCAGAGTGGCCGGCCAATGGGGAGGAGGCGAGTGCTGGGTTCCGTTCAAGCACTGTTGAAGCAGGAAACCACAGCAACTCTCCGCGAAGACGTCTGCCACCGACTTTTCCTTTTTAATGTAAGCATTTGGAGTTATAAATTTCCCTCTCAGAATTGCTTTTGCTGCATCCTATAAGTTTTGATATGTTGTGCTTGTGTTTTCATTTGCCTCAGGCTATTTCATAATTTCATTTATGATTTCTTCTTTGACCTATTGGTTACTTAGGAGAGCATTGTTCAACTTTCTTATATGTGTGAATTTTCCAGTTCTCCCTGTTATTGATTTCTAGAAATAGTCTATCATGATTAGAGAAGATAAACTGTATGATTTAAATATTTGTAATATATGGAGAATTGTTTTGAGACCTAAGATATGGTCTATCCTTGAGAACAATCCATATGCAGTAGAGAAGAATGTGTTTGTCCTCTGTTGGGTGAAGTGTTCTATAAATTCTAGTTAGATCTATTTAGTTTACACTTTAGTTCAAGTCTTCTGTTTTCTTCTTTATCTCTGTCTAGATGCTATATCCATTATTGAAATTGGGGCAATATTTCTCTTACCATTAATATAGAACTGTCTATTTCTTCCTTCTAATCTGTCAATATTTCTTTTGTAATGTGGGAGCCTTTTCCATTTGATAGATATGTATCAAATGTGTAATATATATATATATATTTACAATTATTTACATATTCAGATATATATATTTACAATTATTTACACTTCTTATTGAATTGATTCCTTTATCAGTGTTTAGTGATCTTTTTGTTCGTTATAACAGCTCTTGACTTTAAAGTCTAATTTTTTTGATATTAGTATATACTTTAGCTCTCTTTTGGTTACTATTCACCTGGGACATTTTTCCCACCCTTCCACATTAAACCTACTTAGGTCTTTGTATTTGAGGTGAGCCTCTTATAAACAGCATATATTCCTGCCATGCTTTTTAAAAATCTATTCTGAGTATCTCTGTCTTTTTACTGGAAGTTTAATCCATTTATATATATAATGACTACTGAAAATGCAGAACTTTCTCTACCAGTTTGCTATTTGATCTTTGTAAGGCTTATTTTGTTGTCTCTCAGTTTTTCAACTAATACCTACTTTCTTTGATTTTTTTGTGGTCTGCCATTTAAAATCCCTTCTCCTATCTTTCTGTAAATATTCTCATTATATTTACTTTAGTTACTATGGGGCTTAAATTCAATGACCTAAATTTATAACAATCACTTTTGATTTGACACCAGCTTAATTTAAGTAGCATATGCATATGTATTCTTTTAAACCTCCATCCTCCTGCCTTTTGGTATTTGTTAAAAATTATGTCTTTTTGCATTCTATGTCCAAAATTATATATTTAACATTATGTTTTATGAGTTTGAATTTTAGAAAGTGTAAGAAATAAAATGTGAAGTTACAGACCAAAAAATACAACACAGTAGTACTGGCATTTATAATTACCCACAATGTTACATTTACCATGAGGTCTTTTTCTTTATGCCACTTTGATACCCTGTATTACAGTTCTCTAGATAAATAAAAATCAACAGGAAACACTTGCAAATATAAAATTTATAAAAGAGTCACATGTAACTGTGGGAACACAGAGTCAAAAATCCACAGGGCAGGCTGTGAAGCTGACGATTCTGATGAAGGGTCTGGATGAACTCCACAGGAGATTCTCGCTGGCCAAAGCAGGAAGAGAGACTGTCTCTTCTGAATTCTCCTTAAAAGGCCTCCAGTGATTAGATTAAGCATCACTCATTGCAGAAGACACTCCCCTTGGCTGATTACAAATGGAATCATCTGTGGATGCAGCTGACATGATCATGATTTAATTCTATGAAATGTCCTTATCACAACAGACAGGACAGCACTTGCTCAACCAGACAAACAGGTACCACCATTTGGCCAAGTTGACACATGAACCTGACCATGACAGTCCACCCCTTGTCAACTTGGCAGCTATACATATCACCTTAAACTATAATTAATTTCTAAATAAAAAATAATAAAACACACTTTTTTTTCTTTCACCTAACAATACTCAACTGTCCTGCATATAACCGGAAACACATTAAATCCAGAATAGAGTGCAAGTCCTTGGGTAATATTCATTCTTAAACTTGATCTCTTGCAATTTAAATATTATAATATAAACAAAATAGCATTACAGTCCTCATTTCTGTAACTGATCATGTGGTCATAGCTCATATTTATGAGCTACCTTCTTCCACCGCCATTCCACGTTTCCTTTGCCCTCAGCAAGCACTTCAGCGGGCCATGGTTCTTTGACTGGTGGGGTGACCCAAACTTTCATTCCTGAAGTTTCAGAGCCATTGGTAGTCCTGCCTGGATTGGGTTGTGCAGTTTTTTATTGATTTTAATCACAGGGCATGGTAGTATTAAAAGACACCCTAGGGGATCTCCTATATTCTAAGAAAACTCTTCTTTACCTCCATTGTGTAGTTGCAGTCCTATTTCTCCCTGATAGTCAGGATCAATCACCCCAGCCAATAATGTAATCCCCTTCTTGGCTTGTTGATCCAGGGGCATGAGTAGCCCAAAGTGACCAGGTGGCAGTCTTAACTTCCAGTTCACAGGAATCTTTGTTGTTTCTCCTGGTGGAAGCACTCCCCCTTTTGAAACTAAAACCTGTAGACCAGCAGAGCTCAGGGTTGCATGGACAGAAAACAAAAATTTTCCAATTGGATCACTAGGGGTACTAGTGAGTGGTACCACTCCCATTTCCATCCCTTGGTTCCTGGACCCATGGATCCTGGCTATGGGAGAAACAACACCATACAAAGGATTCTGATTCAGAGCATGTGCAGCTTCCTGGAAAACATTACCACAGCCCTTCAAGGTATTGCCAGCACTATAATTGAGTTTTCAAAAGGCCATTCCACCATTCTGTCAATACAGCTGCTTCTTGATGATGGGGAACTGGTAAGACCAGAGAATTCCAGGATCATGTGCACATTCCTGCAGTTCATTTGCTGTGAAGTGTGTTCCTTGATCAGAAGCAATTCTGGGTGGAATACCATGATGATGGATAAGGCATTCTGTAAGCCCATAGGTGGTAGTTTTGGCAGAAGTATTGCATCCAGGGAAAGCAAACCCATATCCAGAGTATGTATCTAATACATTTAAAACAAATCACTTCCCTTTCGATGAAGGGAGTGGTCCAATGTAATCAACCTGCCACCATGTAGCTGGCTGGTCACTTTGGGTAATGATGCCATATCAGGGGCTGGGTGTGAGTCTCTGTTGCTGGCAGACTGGGCCCTCAGCAGTGGCTGTAGCCAAGTCAGCCTTGGTGAGTGAAAGTTCATGTTTCTGAGCCCATGCATAACCTCTATCCCTACCACCATGACCACTTTGTTCATGAGCCCATTGGGCAATGACAGGGGTTGCTAGGGAAAGAGCCTGACTGGTACCCACAGAATGGGTCATCTTATCCACTTGATTATTAAAACCTTCTTCTGCTGAAGTCACCCTCTGGTGAACATTCACATGGGACACAAATATGTTCATGTTTTTAGCCCACTAAGAAAGGTTTATCCACATACTTCTTCCCCAGACCTCTTTGTCACCAATTTTCCAATTATGGTTTTTCCAAGTCACTGACCATCCAGCCAAACCATTAGCAACAACCCATGAGTCAGTATACAAACGTACCTCTGGCCAGTTCTCCTTCCAAGTAAAATGAACAACCAGATGCACTGCTCAAATCTCTGCCCACTGGGAGGATTTCCACTCACCGCTGCCCTTCAAGGACACCCCAGAAAGGGGTTGTAGTGTTGCAGCTGTCCACCTTCGGGTGGTACCTGCATATGGTCCTGAGCCATCTGTAAACCAGGCCCAAATTTTCTCTTCCTCAGTCAATTCACTATAAGGAACTCCCCAAGAAGCCATAGCCCTGGTCTGAGAAAGAGAAGGTAATGTGACAGGAGTGGAGACAATGGGCATTTGGGCCACTTCCTTATGTAACTTACTTGTGCCTTCAGGACCTGCTCTGGCATTATCTCATATATACCATTTCCATTTTACAATAGAATTCTGCTGCACACCTCAACTTTATGGCTTGATGGGTCAGACAACACCCAGTTCATGATAGGCAACTCACATCTCATAGCAACTTGGTGGCCCATGGTTATGCATTCAGTATGTACTAAGGCCCAGTAGCAGGCCAAAAGCTGTTTCTCAAAAAGAGAGTAGTTATCTGCAGCAGATGGTAAGGTTTTGCTCCAAAATCCTGAGGACCTGCATTGTGATCTCCTATAGGGGCCTGTCAAAGTCTCCAAACAGCATCTCTATTTGCCACTGACACTTCCAGCACCATTGGATCTACTGGATCATATGGCCCAAGTGGCAGAGCAGCTTGTACAGCAGCGTGGACATGTCGCAGAGCCTCCTATTGTTCAGGTCCCCACTCAAAATTAACAGCTTTTCTGGTCACTCGATAAATGAGTTGGAGTAGCACACCCAAATGAGTAATATGTTGTTTCCAAAATCCAAAGAGACCAACTAGGCATTGTGCCTCTTTTTTGGTTGTAGGAGGGGCCAAATGCAACAACTTATCCTTCACCTGAGAAGGGATATCTTGGCATGCCCCACACCACTGGACACTTAGAAATTTCGCTGAGGTGGAAGGTGCCTGTATTTTTGTTGGATTTATCTCCCATCTTCTGACACACAAATGCCTTACCAGTAAGTCTACAGTAGTTGTTACTTCTTGCTCACTAGGCCCAATCAACATGATATCCTCTATATCATGGACCAGTGTGATGTCTTGTGGGAGGGAGAAATGGTCAAATTCCCTGCGGACAAAATTATGACATAGGGCTGGAGAGTTGATATACCCCTGAGGTAGGATAGTGAAAGTATATTGCTGACCTTGCCAGCTGAAAGCAAACTGTTTCTGGTGGTCCTTACTAATAGCTATTGAGAAAAAAGCATTTGCCAGATCAATAGCTGCATACCAGGTACCAGATGTATTGATTTTCTCGAGCAATGATACCACATCTGGAACAGCAGTTGCAATTGGAGTTACCACCTGGTTGAGCTTATGATAATCCACTGTCATCCTCCAAGACCCATCTGTTTTTTGCACAAGCCAAATAGGAGAGTTGAATTGGGATGTGGTGGGAATCACCACCCCTGCATTCTTCAAGTTCTTAAGAGTGGCAGTAATCTCTGCAATCCCTCCAGAAATCTGGTATTGCTTCTGAATTACTACTTTGCTAGGTAGGGGCAGTTCTAGTGGCTTCCACTTGGTTCTCTTTGGCATGAGTTAGAGAACCAATGTGGGGATTCTGCCAGTTTCTCAATATTGTTATTCCAATTATACATTCTGGAACTGGGGAAATAACTACAGAAGCGGTCTGAGGGCCCACTGGATCCACTGTGAGATGGGCCTGAGCTGAAACTCCATTTGATCACCTGGCCTCCATAAGCCTGCACTCTGACTGGTGGACCAGAGTGATATTTTGGGTCCCCTGGAATTAATGTCACTCTCTGAACCAGTGTCTAATAATCTCTGAAACATCTGATTGTTTCCTTTCCCCCCATGCACAGTTACCCTGGTAAAAGGCTGTTGGTCTCCTTGGGGAAAGCTTGGAGGAAGATTAACAGTATAAATTTGTGGCAGTGTAACAGGGTTCTCCCCCAAAGGGACCTGGCCTCCTCTTCATCCAAGGGGCTCTGGGTCTGTAAACTGTCTCAAGTCTGGAAATTGATTAAGGGGCCATAACTCTGTGTTTTGTAATTCAGATTAGACTTCTGTTCACTTGACCTAGAACTCCTTTGTTTATATATCTCGAAAAATAATTTAGTAGATTGCTCATCTATTGTATTTCCACATACCCCATGATTTACTAGCCAGTGCCACAAATCCCTGTGAGTTCTGTAATTTTGACTCCTGCTTTGAGTTTGCTGTCTATTATAATAGCCATGTTTACCCTGTCTTTGATGATTAAGTGCTGCCACCTGGCTTCTGCCAACTTGGGATCTGGTCATCCCCATTGTGTTTAAGGATTCCAGCCAAGTGACAGCAGCTCCTACAGTAATATCTGACCTACAGAGAAGTGCAACTGCAGAGCTCTTCAGGGATGATGGTGGTAGTCTCACAAATTTATTTCTCACTATTCTGGTAAAAGGTGCATCCTGCAGACATTCCTGGGGTATAAGAGCAGGCTTTGCATGATAAATCCACTCTTACATTCCAATCTCTCTAAACCTCTGGATCCCCTCATCTACATTACATCAGGGTAGTTCTGGCATTTCAACCTCAGGTTATGTTGGACACCTTTTGATCCATGTTTCAACCAACCATCCAAACAAACTGTTAATACCTTTTCTAACCCCTCAAGCTATAACATTGAATGCAGAATCTCTGCTTAGTGGGCCCATATCAATAACTTCATCCTGATCCAGCCTTCTATTCCTCCCACCATTATCCCACACCCTTAAAATCCATTTCCACACATATTCCCCTGATTTATGTCTATATAAGTTGGAAAACTCACATAGTTCTTTTGGAATATAATGTACCTCCTCATGTGTGATACTTTGTATGTCACCTTTAGCGGCCTGTTAAGACTTTAGCCTAGTTATAGGTCTGGAAGAAATGAGGGGTGGTGGGGTTGGGCCATGAAAAGAATTAGAATTATCTTCCAAGCCATTTGCTTCAGGGCATTCAATTGCAGTTTCATCTAGTGAAACAGGATTAATCAGTCTAGAGCTAATCCCTTCAGGAGGAGGTTGAATAGCCAACTGCTCAAGGCAGGCTGGAGGTGGGGCAGCTATGTCCTCAGGGCAGGCTATTACAGCATTATCTAGAGAAGGCTCAGCATGACCTAGTGTTTCAACCTCACCCCTGACATTATTATCAATCCATATGTCGCCATTCTATTTTTCAGGGCCCCCTCCTTTCCAATCAATGCCCTCACTTTAACAGCAGACATCATGCAACATTGAGATTTCAGTTTGTGTTGTAAAGTTGCTACTCTAACAATAAGATTCTGAGTCTGATTTTCAGAGATCTCAAGTGTACAGCCTCAGGAAACAAGATTTACCTTCAGGATACTCATAGAAATATCTACATATGTCAGACAGTGCTTAAGCTTCTTGTTTGAAGCAGTAAGCCCATCCCTTTCACTCCTTAATGTATCCAGTGTGTCTAATAACAACCAGCCAACATCTTTATACCTCTCATTTCCACAAAACTCCATAAAGGTGTCAAAAACATTATCCTCTAGAGCTTGGATTCATGCATGGGAAGCATTAGGAGAATCGAATGGTGATATTTTGACTATTTCTTTTGTCAGCTCACTCCATGGATTGGAAATGTCATTCTGATTATGGGAATCAGAGTTCTGAGTGCCTTTGGGTCCAGTCATAGAAGAAAACCATTCATAAAATCCCATTTTTAAGATTCTGTTTCTTAAGAACCACTCCTGGTACCAAGTTTTATTAGTTATGGTTCTCTAGAGAAATAGAATCAACAGGAAACCCTCACAATTATAAAATTTATAAAATTGTCCCATGTAGCCATGGAAACACAGAGTCCAAAATCCACAGGGCAGGCTGTGAAGCCAACAATTCCAACGGAGGGTCTGGATCAACTCCACAGGAGGGGCTTGCTGGCCAAAGTAGGAAAAGAGCCTGTCTCATCTGATTCCTCCTTAAAAAGCTTCCAGTGATTAGATTAAGCATCACTCATTGCAGAAGACACTCCCTTGTCTGATTACAAATGGAATCAGCTGTGGATGCAGCTGACATGATCATGATCTAATTCTATGAAATGTTCTCATCACAGCAGACAGGCCAGCACTTGCTCAATCAGACAAACAGGTACCACCACTTGGCCAAGTTGACACATGTACCTGACCATGACATACCCTTATCAGTGTACTTTTCTTTCAGTCTAAAAGGTTTTCTTTAGTATTGCTTACAGGGTAAGCTGTGTGATGACAAACACCTTCAGCTTTTGTTTACCTGGGAATTACTTAGTCTTTCCCATTTTGAAAGATGGTCCTGCCATCTTTTTGGTTGGCAATTGTTTTCTTTCAGCACTTTAGATATTTTGTTCCATTGCTTTTTGCCTCCATCTTTCCTGATGAAAAATTGACAGTCAATCTTATTTGCATTCATCTGTACATAATATGTTACTTTTTCCTTGCAGGTTTTAGAATTCTCTCCTTGTCCTTTGTTTTTGACAGTTGACTACTATACATCTGGGTATGATTCTCTTTCAGTTTACCCTGTTTGAGGTTCATTGGGCTTCTCAAATATGCATATTCATGTTTTTCATTAAATTTGGAAAGTCTTCTGCCATTATTTGTTTAAATATTTGTTCCATCCTTTCTCTCTTTCATCTCCTTCTGGGACTCCCATAAAGCATATATTGGTACAGTTGATGGTGTCTGTTACTACAGGTCTCCTAGGCTGTTTTTGTCTTTTTTTCCAATTATTTTTTCTTTCTGCTCCACAGCCTGAATTATTTCAATTGTTTTGTCTTCATATTTACTGATTTTTTTCTTCTGTCAGCTCCAATCTGCTGTTGAAACCATCTTGTGAATTTTTCATTTTAGTTATTTTGGTCTCGAATTCCAATCTTTTTGGTGGGTTCCTTTTTAAATTTTCTATCTCTTTATTGAGATTCCCATATTTCTCATTCATTTTTTCCCAATGCCTTTAGTTCTTTTTTCGTGTTTCTGTTTATTTCTTTGAGCCTTTTGAGGATCATTTTTTAATAGCATTTTACTGATATGTCCACAATCTCTTCTTCATTGAAGTTTACTTGATTTTTATCTTGCTCTTTTGGATGGGCCATCATTTCCTGTTTCTTTGATTGTTTTATAATCTTTTGTCAAGCATTGTACATTTTAGCATTTTAAAGTATTCACTTTGTGATTTAGTCTCTGAGCTGAGCTGTCTGTTCTTTAAGCTTGCATCCAGATAGTCATATGAGAGAGATTTTTTTGACTGCCAGGAGCTACCAAAATCAAACAAATCAATGCCAAAAACACCTTTTACAGTCTTTTAAATTGTCTCTGCATTTGCTACTGCTTTCCTTCCCAGGTTAGCCCTCCTATCAATAATATCAGCCCAGATTGACTGTGATTGCTGATCACATCTTTTCTGAGCCTGAGTCTTGTCCCGGGATTGTGCTTGCCTCTGGTGTTTGGAATTCCCCTGTTTTGCAGGACTTCAAATGTTCCCTCTACTTTCTTTGAAACAGAGATTCTCCTCCTCTGGAATACTCACTTAAATGACTTAAAGTAGGTAATCCTTTGTTCCAAGCAGCTTTGACTTAATATTTTCTTGCATGCTTTAGCTTTTGACAAGCTGCTTCTACCTGCAGGGCAGGTTTTGGGAAGGGAACTTGAGGATGACTTTCCTGATTCAGACTTTCAAGCTTCCACCAGACAGATTGTTGCTAATTTACAGACACCCAGCATGTGCATAGAGGTTACTTTGCTCCCTTGGGACCAGAGCCATGGATTCACAATGGGACTGCAGACTGGTTCTACTCCGTGTCAGGGAGGGGGTGGTAGAGGGACAAGCAAGGGCACCACAAGCTTCTCCTAATATTTATAAATCTGTGTTTTCTTGTTTCAGCAGTCACCAAGTTAATGCAACCCTTCAACAGTTTTTGGAGTTTTGAGGAAGACGGATTTGCTGGTTTTCATAAGTTGTTCACAGGTTATGTGGGTGAATGACACCCTGATTGTCTTACACCTCCATCTTTGGCCCATGCAGGTTTTTCTTTTTCCCTTGTGCAATTTTATTTTGCCGAATTATCCCAACATTTAATTTGGGTAGTCAAGATTTTTAAAATGCTTTTCATTTGGAAATAATCTCAAACACATAAAATTTATAGGAATAAGTATAGTACTAAAAAATATAAACCATTTACCCAGATTCTTCTGTTGTCCAAATTTTATCCCATTGCTTTGTTAACCTCTCTATTTATATATATATTTTTCTGAATCTTTTGAAAGTAAGTTGCATATCTATTGGTCCTTCTTTCATAAATAGCTCAGTGTATATTTTCCAAGAATAAGGAAAATTTTCTAACAGTCTCAGGATGGTGATCTACTTCAGTACATTTAAAATATTGATGAATCATTTTAGCAAATCTGGTATCCATACTTCAGTTTTGTCAGTAAATACAATAATGCTCTTTATAGTATATGTTCCCCCCAAGACAGTATACAGTCTAGGGTCAGGCATTGCATGCAGTTGTCAGTTCACTGAATATAGTTGTAGTGACTGACTAGTTGCTGTAATGTGGAACTTTTCTAGTATCTTTTGGTCTTTTTATTCTTGATGTTTTAAAAGGATACAGTCCTTATGTGTGTATGTATGTGGTTCATCTGATGTTTTCTCATGAATAGATCCATATATATATACATATATCTATATATGCTTAACTATAATATGACAAAAGTGATGTAGTGTCCTTCTCAGATATCACATTTGGAGACACATCACATTCACCTGCCTCTCATTGCTGCGTTTGCTAATTTAGATCACACCTTAGATGTTTTGCCCAATTTTTCCACTGTATAGTTATTATTTTTACCCTTACAACCAATAAGCAATATGTTAAAAGAGGATTTAAGACCATGCAAGTACCTTGTAATTCATTAATAATTCTCTCATATTTGGCTGTGTGGGGCCTGAGGATTTGGGGCAGAACAACCAATTTACCATGTGATGTACACACTGAGAAGAGCCAGTTATGAAAATACATTCAATTCATCCTGTTGGCTAAGTAATTGGTCTTGGGTGTCCCTAAACATCAACCTATAAATAATTTTATTTTCATTTTGGATCAATGTCTTCTAGCTCTTGTCTAACTAACCTGTATTGATGTCTTTTTAATTAAACCATGCGTGATATGCTCACTCGGCAGTGGGGCATACTGAGTGTGCATGCTAGGAATTCAAGATAAGGTAATTATGCCATTTGTCTCTGTTATGATTAATGTGTGACAGCTGTTATGGCAGCTGTGCCACTGTTTTGTCACAATACTCCGTTCATCCATAACAAAATTAGCTGTCACTCAAAGGTACAAACTTGCTGCTATTTCTTTCTGAAGTCAACAATGAGAAAATTGAGAGGGAATATTACATGAACTCCATGACAAACAAGGAAAATGACATTTTTATATATTTTTTTCTTTAAACGATGATATACCTCCTGCCTGCATCAGAAATTTAGATAGCTACCTGTAGCACACAAGCTGTCACAAGCAGCCAATCTGCCAGTAACCTAACAAGGTCTCAGTATGTGAGGAGTTTGCTTCATAATTTGAATCTGCCTTGTCAGGCAAGTCTTTTAGATGTTACCCAAATTAGCATTGGCTGGAACTGTTTCTGCCTGTCAAGGTGGGAAACTGCAAATGCAGAGTTATAATAGGAAGTAGGAAATTGACTCACTATTTCCTTTTGGCACCAGTCAAGTGAAGCAAAACAGGTAGCTCTTCCTCCAACTCCATCAGGGCAGCTATCCTTCCCTCCTCCCACACTCCTGCATCCTTAACTGAGGAAGATGCTTGCAGGAGCTGACACCAAATAGAGATGTAAATTGTCAGATGAAAGGCAGATATTAATGTTAACCAATAT
Organism: Tamandua tetradactyla; assembly: GCF_023851605.1. Taxonomy (NCBI): domain Eukaryota; kingdom Metazoa; phylum Chordata; class Mammalia; order Pilosa; family Myrmecophagidae; genus Tamandua; species Tamandua tetradactyla. The sequence goes on from NC_135335.1 coordinate 25,297,580, forward strand.
TGTTTCTTACAGAGCCCTAAAAGTGGGCTATAAAACCATAGAAGACACTTATGTGAAGAGACAAATGCCTACAATAATAGCATCATTATTCTATAGCTTTGGGTGAAGTGGTTACTGCATATGTTCCATAAATTTAAAAGGGAAAAGAAAAGCCCATACAGATATCTGTTCATAATGAAAAAGAAATATTGTTAAATCAGAGCTCCTGAGCACCATAGAAAGAAAATATGTCACCTCAGATATGCATATCTAAGTGAACATATTTTGTCTTAAAAATTAAAGGAAAAAAATTAAAGGGAGAACATCTGTGACCATTATCATTTTGCAACAAATGATTAATTTTATCTACTGGCAATATATTTAAATTTGCCAATAACTTAACTAGCAAATATAATGTGCACTTTTAATAAGGATACTGTTTATAAATTAGGCCCATCTGCCCTGTCTCTCCCAGGCCTCTTCTCCATAAACAATCCTGGAATAGGAAACTGAATTATTTTGAACAATTACAATGATTACAAAGGAATTGTTACCACCTGCCACTGACTCTTGGCAGTCATCAGTCAGTGAAGGATTTAACTAGAATATTTATCAACAATAACCAAACCCCCTTTTGATTTGCCCCTGATTTCTCCAAGTAGGAAAAGTAAACTCTTTGCAAATACAAATAATTAAAAGACACTGGAAGACCTGAGGCCTGCTTAATAGATTTCAAATCTGGACTTTATTCAATTGCTCTAAATTTGATTTTCCCTGTGTGTGGTGAGTATGTGAGCCCTCGATGATTCTTTTCACTTTGGGCCAGTGTCTTCTTTCTAACTCAGTCAAAGCAGAATAAAAACATTCGTTGCTACATATTCTTACCAAGCACATAGTCCTTAGCTACCAGATCATACTTGTTTATTGGATGAAAGAAGTGACAGCTGTTTCTGTGTGCTGAAAGACAGCATCTTTAATTCTACCTCCATTCATCCTGAGAACTGCCAATTGAAAACTTAACCACCTTCCAGGCCCACCTCACATGGCATCTCTTTCCTGAAGCCCTCACTGAAATGTTGCCATTTTAATGTTGTGTTCTTGTCCTTCTTTTTCTCTAAACTCTCACAGCACTTAGTACTTTTTTGTTTGCTTGTTTGGGGCACCAAATGCATTTAGTTTCAGATAATAGTCAAGTGTTTTCCTTATCCAAGGTCTTCTGGATATCAGGGAACACTTTTTCTGAATCTTTTAATTCTTCACTAAATATAGTATACTGCCCTCACACACAGTAGGGTCTTTTGTTCACATATGATGTAAATCAATTAGTTGTAGAATTGCATGTTGAAGAGTGTTCATGTATTGTAATATTTGTAGTGAAATGATATTTAAGTATCCAGGAGCTATTTAATGGATGTAAATTTTTGTAAGTGAGCATGAAATATTTAAACAGACAAAAGCTCCCCAGAGATACCAATCACATCACTTTTAACATCAATTGCTATACCCAGGAGGGATGCCAGATAATGGGACACCAGAAATAGCCATACTAAAAAGGTTCCTGATTAAATGGGGTGCTCCAATCAGGGAGATTGGAGCCTATATAAAACCAAGGCAGTCTATGCAACACCTCTCTGAAGAGCTGAAAAGACATCCACAGCCATTCACAGGTAGTGCCAAACCGAATGCAATTTTTGCAGAAGGAGTTCTGAGGAAGGCAGTTTTTGCAAAAGGCAATTACACTGAAGGAGAATTGCACTTCCAGCATCCCACAGATCTGTGAAATTAGCAATTAAGCACAGAAATAGCTAGAGCAATAGAAATATAGTAGATGGGTTGTGGGGACCAATGGCAATCTGAAACTTCTAACTCAACAATTAGGAGATAAACTCTGTCTCCTAATTTAGTACTAGGAAACTAAAATAGAAAGATGGGATGCAGAGGTCTGAGGATGAGGCATGATTAGCACCAAGTAGGAGGAGGACCCAATTCAAATCTGGTCAGACTCTATACAGACTTCTCCCTCATTAGGAGAATGAGTAAGTACCAGAAGCCACTAGAGCCTTACTTGAACTTAATCTATATGTTTGTTTCTTTATCCTTAACTATTTATTAGTTTATATATTTTGTTTCACTATGTGAATTCTGTTCCTCTTGTAGCCTTTTAAAGGCCTAACTTAAAATTTAAATAACAAGGCATAATTACACTGATATTGTTAATGAGGTGGCACCAAATCAGCAAACTGAAGCGGTAATTTCTGAGAACTTGATAAAGTGATATCATATGAGCATATGAATAATGTCTTTTTCTATTACAACATATACCAGCCCTTGCATGTGCTCTGTGGGAATTAATCAGAGGGTTTCTTCACTGACCCAAGGACAGAAAAGGATTTTCAAATGGCATTACCTATCTGTGTTCTCAGGTTTTGTTCTAAGTTACAAACCAGAGGCCTCAATAATTGGTGAATCTAATTAAGCACTTGAAAACTTTGCTACTCTACCCAGACTCACCTGCCACTAATTTATCCTTCCACCACCTTGACAAAAAGAGATGGGCAGTAAATCATTATCTCACAGGAGAGCCTTTTCAGAAAGCTTTGTTACAGTCAGGTGGCATTTCAGGGATAATATGGAATCAATTAAATTATAAGGTTTATAAAAAGGAAGGACTAAAGAAACTGAGTGGGTCACCTAGCTTGAGATGGCTTGCTATCCCATACCTCAAATAATGAAATGGCTCTCAAAATTCACCTTTTTAATATATGCCATGCTGACCTTTTTAACACTTCTAATAGATCCTCTAGTTCTAGGGAACTTGTTCCCACTTGATAATGAGTATTCTATTCTTACCCTTAGAACAATAATATATTCAGTCCACCAGCTAGACAAGTGGTTCTCAACCCAGGCTGCACATTGGAGTCATTTACAGAGCCTTTAAAAATATTGATGCCTGAAGTCTCATTCCCTGACTTTCTGGGATACAGCCCTGGGCACAGGGAGTTTTAGGAGGGCCCCACAGGGCTGTCTAATGTGCATCCTAGTCTGAGAACCCTTGCTGCAAATTCAGTGCTTCTCTACCTTTACTATGAATACCAATCATCTGAAGATTTTGCTAAATTGCAGATTTTGGTGCAGTACATCTCAGGTGGGACTTGAGACTCGGTGTTTCCAACAAGACTCCAGGGGATGCTGATGTTCCTGGTCTTCAGTCCACATTGGATCTGGACAATTCTCACCTCCACTGGTATATGTCTATGTTAATGCCCATTACTGAGATGACCATTGTAATGATTAAGTGGAAAGATTTGTGTTTGCAATTATAGTCCACCAATCTTTTCAACTTAGAGCCCAACTAAATTTGAGTATCATAATTACAGAGACAATTAAGGACACAAAGGGAGGAAGCTTTAAAATGAAGATCTGTGGATATGTATTGGTAGTCATTTAATACTCCCCTCATTTGTGAAAATGGCTTGCTTTGATAATGAATTTTTATTCTTTATATCAAATACAGTTAGAAACTCAGGTTCTTTCCCCACATATATAGGGCATTTTGGCATACTTATTAATATTTTACTTGATTCCAAGGATGTCCATGTTTTTAGTTTTATGGGAAAAATTTTCTGTTTGTTTGTTTTTTGTTTTAAATTATAGAACAAAAAACTAAACCAGTAGTGTTCTGGTATGGATTCTTGATACAATCCTATTTGGAGTGGGGGTGCTGTTTTCTTCAAATAAATACCATTTTGAGAAGAGACATTTTTTCTTTGGAAACAAGAATTCTCTATATTAGTTGAAATCTGTAGATCTTAAGAACAAAGCTAGTTGGCTGTAAAAGGAAATTTCCAAAAGATGCCCAATGGTAAATTTTGACACAGCCCTTGTTAAAATTTCAGAATTCAGTAAATTTTAAAGAGGTGAAATTGTAATGAACACAAATGCTTTATTTGGGGAGGGGGAGGAGGATTGAAAGGGAAATATGCTCAACTAGTTACCATTTCATAGAAGAATAAAAAGAAATTCCCACATTTTCATACCACCCCAATTTAACACTCTTGTTTTTACCTCTAGTGCAAATGTCTGCAAACTATACTCTTATGGGCTGTATCTGGTCAACTGTCTATTTTTGTACAGCCCACAAACTAAAAATGATCTTTACATTTTTATGGTAGATAATAAAAAGAATAATATTGTATGTGACATACAAAGGTTATACAAATTTCAAATTTTGATATCCAGAAATAAAATTTTATTGAAACAAGTCATGCTCCCTTCATTTACGTGTTGTCTAAGCTGCTTTGTGGTACAGTAGCAGAGTTGAGTATTTGAAGCAGAGACTGACTGTATGGCTTACAAAGCCTAAAAATCTATTAGCTTGCCCTTTACAGAAAAAAAAAATTGCTGACACCTGCTCTAGGGATATGCTCACTTCCTTCATTCCTACTTGAAATGGAAAACGTACCTTGTATTATAGATTGCATTGGAATCCCAGGTTTTGACACATACCCCTACACACACAAATACACATGCACTCTTTTTTTTATCTCCCTTGCATTTTGCTTTCAGACTCTTGCTTAGACAACCAGGAAGTCTGAGCATCATTTGCTTTGGATATAATTCTATTTTCTCTTTTTAGCCATTTGAAACTGGAGTTCTCCAAGAAGGAAACTGATGCTGGAAAGCAGGGAAAATCACCTTTCCCATGTTACATGCTACCTCTTCTGGCCCAGCTCCTAGAAACTGGGGTCTCTAACATATGCCACAACTTTTCTCCCAGGCTTTCTTGTGTGGAAAGCATTTCAAAAGGGAATAGACTTCTGTTTATTTGTTACAATTTTCTATGAAGAAGAAGAAGCCTTGTGGCTAGAAACTGGAAGATAAAACTTTAAAATCTCTGAGCATATATGGAAAAGAGTCAGGATAACCTATCAAATCTACATAAGCTAATTTTAAAGAATAACATTTAAGGGGGTTCGAGGGTAGTTCACTGGTAGAATTCCCAGTCCATGCGCTTTCCAAAAAACAAACAAGCAAAACAAACATAGAAAAAGCAAACAAATAAAAATTCAACAAATGGTACTGCATTAATGGGTAACACATGGAAAAATAATGAAATGTGACCTGCCATGCAGTATACAAAAAAATATTAAGGAAAAAACAGTCACGGTATAAGGCTTAATGAAGAACAAGAATTTCTATGTCCCTTTTCTTTAGGAAAAGGAATTATAACACACAAAAACAAAACCCTCTGGGCATTTATAGAGAGGAAGGAGAAAGAAAGAGAAAATGTAAGAAATGACTTTAGCTTTCATGCTATTTGTAGAGGGAACTATAGTGATGACATAAACACATTAGGGGCTCTGAATTTCAGAACAGACATTCATTTTCCCTTACAAAGATATTCTGGGACTTTGGATGACTCTGGATAAAGACTAAGAAATTCTAAATCTCTGGCACCTTCAACAGCAGCATAGTGAAGTAAAAAAAACAGGCAGAATGGATTTGGGTTTTCAAGTTCTATTGCCAGGGACATGACCAAAAACATTTGAGTCTTAGCTCTCTCACCTATAGGAGGAGAATAAAAAAACTTCTCTAACTTGCCTCAGGAGGCTGTTCTGAGGTTTAAATGTAATAATGTATATTAAATACACTTTGTTAATTGTAGAAAACTCATTCCTCTTAAGATACTGCTTCTATCACCAAACAACTTGTGTTTTGAGTTTTATCTCCTCTTTCAATTAAGGTTTCCTACTTTTTGTATGCTGTATGGCAGGGTCACAGATCCCTCTTTCTCATATGAGCAGCCTGTTATTGCAGCACCATTTGTTGATTTTTGTTTGTATGTCTGTGTTTTTTGGTTTCTCAGCATGGGCTGAGAATAGAACCTGGATTTCCCATATGGCAGGCAAAAATTCTACCACTGAACTACCCTTGCACCACCTACAGTTTTCTTTTAATGCTGACAAAAATAAAACTTCTGAAAATCAATCTCTGTGTTGTAACAGGAAATTAATGTCCTTGTGTTCCAGTTTGCTAGCTGCTGGAATGCAATATACCAGAAATGGAATAGCTTTTAAAAAGAGGAATTTAATGAGTTGCTTGTTTATACTTCTAAGGCCAAGAAAATGTGCCAATTAAAACAAGTCTATAGAAATGTCCAATCAAAGGCATTCAGAAAATGATACCCTGGTTCAAGAAGGCCAATGAAGTTCAGGGTTTCTCTCACAAGTGGAAAGGCACATGGTGAACACGGTCAGGGTTCCTCTCTCATCTGGAAGGGCATATGGTGAACACAGCATCATCTGCTAGCTTCTTCTCCTGGCTGTCTGTTTCAGCTCCCTGGGAGGCACTTTCCTTCTTCTTCATCTCCAAAGGCTGCTGGTTGGCAGACTCTGCTTCTTGTCACTATATAATTCTGCTCTGCTCTCACTGAATCTCTTTCATTCTTATCATTACTCTCTGAGTAAAAATGTATACTCAGGTATGCAGGCCTAAAGTAGTCTCCTTTCTCCTCCAAAGTTTCATTGTCTCCTTTAATTTCAGTGTTCTCGTTTCGTTTTTGTTGTTATTATTTACAACCAGTTGTTGTAAATAATACAGGAAATTGTAAATTTCATACAGGAAAATGGGCATCAGGAGGTTAGAACATGGTTTTAAAAATTCCATGGTAAATATATGTAAATTTGATCCTATAAACTCAGGAATGCCTACAGAGGCTGTAATTTGTTTCCTGAGTGCTTGGTGTATATTCATTCATTCAAAGATTCAAAAATACAAACCAATTAGAGAACCAGAGTTTCAGTTTGAATGCTTCAATTAAGTATGAAAAATTAAGTTGAACAGTTCATATATTCATATAATTTTATATAAATGTTACCTTCTCCAAAAATTTTTTTTGCAACTTAATTTTCATTCAACAGTATATCGTGAATATTTTTCCAAAGACTGACATTTTTTAAAAAAAGAATATTTTGGATTGTCAAACTTCTGTTCAAACAAGATGGCAGCATAAGTCCTTCCATGGTTCTGTTCCCCACAGAACATCTTTGAAGAACTAAGAAAAAGTGGAAAAGACATCTTCCTCAAAATTCCAGAAAACAGCTGAAGGGTTGAAATAACCAAATCAAGTTGCAAGTGCCAAATCAAGAAAATGCAGCTTTAAAAATGGCAGGAGAAGCTCATGGAACCCTTGCTGGCCCTTCCTTCACTCCCTCTTTGGTGGTGTGCAACCCACCTGCACTCCCACTGTGGATCTCTGGCCCTATTCTGGAGGAAGAAGAGTAACCTCTATGCACATATTGGAGTGCTGGTTTGTTGGAACTAATTTATTGTGTGACAGCTTGTATAAATAAATCAGAACATTCTTCTCTGGCTCACCCTCCCGAAACTTGCCCTGTAGGCAAAGTGGCTTGCATACAGCTAAGGCAAAGTAGGAAACAATTAAGTCAAAGTAACATGGGGCAAAGAATTACCAGCATTAAGATACAAAATAGAGCATCTTGGAGGAAAGGTGAGTTCTATTTCATAGGAAGTAGAGGGGATATTGGGATTCCTGTGTAAAGGGGAATTCCTAAGATCAGGAGCAAGTACAAGCCAAGGACAAGAGTCAAGCTCAGAAAAGACAGAGAGAACCCTGCACTTCACTTTCACCTGTCTGACCTTCTCAAGACAAGAATTAAATGCTGAAAAAGAGCACCAGCCAATGCAAAGCCAATTTGAAAAAACTATGAAAGGTGTTTTTCTGTTAGTTTGCATTTTTTAGCTCCTGGCACTCAAGAAAATCTCTGTCATATCATTATCTGGATAAAAACTTAAGGAACAGACAGCTCAGGGACTAAATTCCAGAGTTAATAAATTAATATATTAAAATTAATAGACAGGGAAAGGAAATGATGGCCCATTCAAAGGAACAGGATAAAATTAAGAAACCCATCAACAAAGAATATGAAACTATTCACATAAAGAATTTTTTTTAAAAAAAAAGATCTTCAAACTGCTTAAAGTGCTACAGGAAGAAAACACTAAAGTATTTCAGGGAAATGATGAATAAGCAATATGAGAATCTCAAAAAGAAATACGCATTTTAAAAAGGAATGAAACAGAAGTGCTGGAGTTGAAGATCTCAATAACTAAAGTAGAAGATTCCCTAGAGGGTTTTAATAGCAGATTAGAATGGGGAAAAGGAAGAATTAGTGAACATAAAGATAACACAGTTGAAATGGTTCAGGCTGAGGAGCAGAAAGAAAAAGGAATGAGAAAAAGTGAACAGAGCCTAAGAGCCCTGTGCAATACCATCAGGCATACTGATAAATGCATTATGGGAGTCTCAGAAGGGGAAGTGCAGAAGGAATAGTCAAAGAAATATGCTAGAAAGCTTTTCAAATTTATGAGACATGAATATACACATTCAAGAATGCTACAAACCCATACAGCATAAACTTGAAAAGAACTGTACCCAGATACACAGTTGTCAAACTGTTGTTGAATGCCAAGGACAAGGAGAGATTTCTGAAAACTGCAAGACAAAAGGCATGTTTTATGTACAAGGGACCCTCAATAAGATAGAGTGCCAATTTCTCATTATAATCAAGGAAGCAAGAAGGAAATAGAATGAAGTACTTAAAGTGCTGAAAGAAAACAATTGTCAACCAAGAATTCTACATCAGGTGAGGCTGTTTTTCAAAAATAAAGAAGAGATTAAGATAATCTCAGATAAACAAAAAGCTGATGGAGTCCATCACTCCTACCTCTTACCATATATGAGATTAACTCAAAATGGATCAAAGACCTAAACATAAGAGCCCAAATTATAGAAATCCTATAAGAAAACATAAGGAAGCACTTTCAGGACCTTGTTTTAGGCAATAGTTTCTTAGACTTTACAGCAAAATCATGGGCAACAAAAGAAATAGAAAATGAGACTTCATCAAATTTAAAAACTTTTGTGTTGCAAAGAACTTCAATCATGAAAATAAAATTACAACTTCCAGAATGGAAGAAAATATTTGGAAACTATATACCCAATAAAGGTTTGATATCCAGAATATATAAAAAAACTTCTACTACTAAACAACTAAAAGGCAAACAACCCAATTAAAATATGGGCAAAAGACCTCAATAGACATTTCTCCACTGAAGATATACAAATAGCCAAAAAATTCACGAAAAGATGTTCATCTTTATAAGCCATTAGGGAAATGCAAATCAAAATCATGAGATGTTACCTCATTCCCAATGGAATGGCTATTAAATAAAAAACAGAAAAAGTGTTGAAGAGGATATGGAGAAGTGGGAACACTCATTCATTGTTGGTGGGAATGTAAAATGGTGCGGCCATACCATCTTTCCACTTTCTTAAGAGGAATGAATTTTCTTTCTTCATTCTTTTTCTTTCCCATTGTTATGGATTGCATTATATACTCCCAAAAGACATATTCATGTTCTAACCCTGGTGCCATTAATGTGACCCTTTTTGGAAATAAGAGCTTCAAAGATATTATCAGTTAAGATGGTATGCACAAATGATTCTCCAAGCCACCTTTCCATATCATGTCCATGTTCCTACCAACCTCAGAATCCAAGAAGAGAAGGAAGCTAACTTCAGCAAGTTTCAAAGAATAATGTTGTGTTCTACATGACTTGTTTTGCATTCTGGCTGCATATTTTTAACACCTAGGAAATATATTCCTGCTCCTACTACACTAAATATATTCCTGCTCCTATTACACTAATAGTGCTAGAACAAAACTAGGTTCTGTCAGAAATGCCTCATGCAAAAGACCTAAATGTCTAATAATGGATAAAAGAGGAAATAAAATACAGTCTGCTCTCTCAGGAGATGGCTAGGCAGCCATTAAAGATCATAATAACATGCAGCATTCTTGAATAATGGTAACTTGCTTCACCAGCCTGGAGGTATAAACATAGCCACAGCCTTTTTATTATTCTAATTAAATACTTAAAAATCCACGTCTATATTGGCAGGATCTGGTATCCCATAAGCACAATTATGTAGGCCAAAGGGTCTCAAACATTCAACAGAGATAACTAAGGGTCAGAGACAGCAGTGTTGGCCCTGCCACACTGGGGTATATGAACCTGAACCAGAGTTCCACAGGAGTAGTAAATCCCTAGTCCATTGGGCTCCCTCAGGCTATAGTGGAGCATGCCCTAGGTCTTAAATGCTCAACCATTCCACTGTTGCCTGTATTCCACTGTATACCACATGAATTGTTTGTATAATGGGAAAATAAATATTTTTAACTTTATTAATTCAAATGTCTCATACAGTTTGCAACTTAGAGCTAGAGAATAGGATCTGGGACACTCAAAAATCCATTTTCCTGCTTGCTACAAGACATCCAGTCTATAACTGGGTCATTAGATAGCTGCCAAAATGGCAAGGAAATTAAAGTCATTGAAAAGTGAGACTGAAATCAAAACAAAGAAGGTAGGCTATAAAAAATGGCCAAATAATTTCTTTTTTTAAGATTAATGACTACTTTGTCTTGCAGAATTAGAAATGAAGAATCCACATCATGTTGTGTAAATTCCAAAAACAAAACTGAGCACTAAGGAAGATAACTGCTAATGTTACAATAAATATACCCTTTGTAGAATCATTTTATGTGCATTATCTTATTTAATTATTGCATTGATGTGTGTGTGGTATAAAAATATCATGTGATACATAATTATATATATTATATATGATGTTTATATTATATATTTTTATTAATTATATAGATATATAATCACATGATAAGACTGAGAATTAGAAAAAAATTATTTTATCCTGTGTGCTGGATTGAAAGTATTAAATATACCCCAGAAAAACCAAGTTTTAATCTTGATCCAATCTTGTGGGAGCAGTCGTTTCTTTTAATACCAATTCAATTCTGTAGGTTGGAATCTTTTGGTTAGATTATCTTGACAGAGATGTTTCACACCCAATTGTGGTAACCTTTTTCATAAAATGGAAATGTAATTCCAGCTGTTCCAGGTGGGTCTTGATTTGTTTACTGGAATCCTTTAAAAAAGGAAACGTTTTGGATACAGACAGAAAAATGAAAGGATCCTCAGAGCCAACAGAGAGAGAGAGCCTACAGAAACTGCAAAGCAGGGCTGACACAGATATTGACACTTGAAGAACAGAGACACGGATTCTTGGAGATGCTTGGAGCCCAGCAGATGTTGCCATGAGATGTTAAGGAAGCCAGAATATGGAGAGAGCCAAGGGAAACCCAGAGATGAAAGCCAGCCCCAGGAAGAAAAAGTGAGGAGCCCCCACAGGAACAGAGACTGAAAGCAATGGAGCCCAGGAGCAAGGAACCAGCAGATGCCAGCCGTGTGACTATGGAGCTGACAGAGGTGTTTCTGACCAATGGACCTTCCTTGAATTAAGGTAACCTCTTGTTCGTGTCTTAATTTGATGTTTTTATTGCTTTACCACCATAAACTTGTAACTTATTAAATTCCTCCTTTAAAAAACCATTCCAGTTCTAGTATATCACATTCTGGCAGCTTCCAAACTATATATCCAGAAATAGCATGGGTCCTCCATATCTGGGTCAGAAATTTTTCCCTCTAAAAAAAAATCTAGATTTCTGGAGAAGATGGCAGCTTAGTAAGGCACACAGGTCTTAGTTTCTCTGCCAGAACAACTACTAAAGAACTAGAAACAGCACAGAACAGCTCCAAGAGCCACGACAGAGACCAGACACACAGTGTACCCCATTCTGGAATGGCTGGACCGGCTAAGAGACTCCACTGTGGTGAGGTCCCCGAGAGGTGTGCGCTTCCCTGGGCCACAGCGGCTGGTGGCCAGAACCCCTCCCTCCCTCCTTCCCAGGCCAGCTGGGAGCTTTGGATCAGCAGTTCCCCAAGCCATGGTGGCTGGCACCCCTCCCCCATGTGCAGCTTCCCAGGCCAGCTGGGAGCCTCAGATCAGCGGTTCCCCAAACTGCAGTGGCCAGTGAACACAGCCCCTCCCACACACGTGGCTTCCTGGGCTGGCTGGGAGCCTCAGAACAGCGGTTTCCCAAGATGCAGCAGCCAGCGACCAGAGCCCCTTTCACACACGTGGCTTCCTGGGCCAGCTGGGAGCCTCGGAGGTCCCCCAAGCTACAGTGGCTGGCACCCCTCCCCCACAGGTGACTTCCTGGAGGGAAAGGAAAGAGTTTCCAACAGTAGTAGAGACTGAGCCCAACCTAACACCAATAGTGGCATTAATGAACAACTTCTGACTACTAAAAATAGGCCCTCAGCTCAGGCGAAACTGATCAAAGCAGAAGTCGCTGATTGGGCTAACTGAAAAAGAGGAAAGGGGGCAAAACAGAGCCTTCTTTGGCTGTTTCTATGGAGGCTTCGTTGCCTCTGGCCTCAGTGCTGGGATTACACAGGTTGCAACTGCCCCGAACACAGAAACAGGCTGCTTTCAGGGCTCTCTACCACCTGAACCTTCCCTGCAGGAGGGGTGAAATGCAACTCAGGTGGAATCCCTCTCTCAAGGAATTCAGATCCCAGGACTTCACAATTTGAAGCCATTAGAACCAACCTACAACCTTTCCTCTGTCTCCACCACACACCCAGCAGCGAGAGTCTTCCAAAGTTAAAGGAGCCACAACATCTTTTGCTGGTGGGACCCACAGAGAGACAAGCACCACATACGGGGCAGGATAAGAAAAACAGAGCCCAGAGACTTCACAGGAAAGTCTTTCAACCTGCTGGGTCCCACACTCAGGGAAATCTGATTAAATGCCCAGACACCAGCAAAAAATAACAAGTCACACCAGGAAAATTGAAGATATGGCCCAGTCAAAGGAACAAACCAATAGCTCAAATGAGATACAGGAGTTGAGACAACTAATTCTGAATATACGAACAGAAATGGAAAACCTCTTCAAAAACTAAATCAATAAATCGAAGGAGGACATGAAGAAGGCATGGGATGAACAAAAAGAAGAAATAGAAAAACTGAAAAAACAAATCACAGAACTTATGGGATTGAAAGGAACAGTAGAAGAGATGAAAAAAGCAATGGAAACCTACAATGGTAGATTTAAGGAGACAGAGGTTAGAATTAGTGAACTGGAGGATGGAACATCTGAAACCCAAAAAGACACAGAAATTACAGGGAAAAGAATGGAAAAATTTGAGCAGGGGCTCAGGGAATTGAATGATAATATGAAGTGCACAAATATATGTGCTGTGGGTGTCCCAGAAGGAGAAGAGAAGGGAAAAGGAGGAGAAAAACTAATGGAAGAAATTATCACTGAAAATTTCCCAACTCTTATGAAAGACCTAAAATTACAGATCCAAGAAGTGCAGTGCACCCCAAAGAGATTAGACCCAAATAGGCGTTCTCCAAGACACTTACTAGTTAGAATGTCAGAGGTCAAAGAGAAAGAGAGGATCTTGAAAGCAGCAAGAGAAAAACAATCCATCACATACAAGGGAAACCCAATAAGACTATGTGTAGATTTCTCAGCAGAAACCATGGAAGCAAGAAGACAGTGGGATGATATATTTAAGTTACTAAAAGAGAAAAACTGCCAACCAAGACTTCTATATACAGCAAAATTGTCCTTCAAAAATGAGGGAGAAATTAAAACATTTTCAGAGAAAAAGTCACTGAGAATTTGTGACCAAGAGACCGGCTCTGCAAGAAATACTAAAGGGAGCACTAGAGTCAGATACGAAAAGACTGAAGAGAGAGGTATGGAGGAGAGTGTAGAAAGAAGGAAAATCAGATATGATATATATAATACAAAATGCAAAATGGTAGAGGAAAGTATTACCCAAACAATAATAACACTAAATGTTAATGGACTGAATTCCCCAATCAAAAGACACAGACTGGAAGAATGGATTAAAAAACAGGATCCTTCTACATGCTGTCTACAGGAAACACATCTTAGACACAAAGACAAACATAGATTGAAAGTGAAAGGTTGGGAAAGATATTTCATGCAAATAACAACCAGAAAAGAGCAGGAGTAGCTATACTAATATCCAACAAATTAGACTTCAAATGTAAAGCAGTTAAAAGAGACAAAGAAGGATACTATCTACTAATAAAAGGAACAATTAAACAAGAAGACATAACAATCATAAATATTTATGCACCGAACCAGAATGCCCCAAAATACGTGAGGAATACAATGCAATCATTGAAAAGGGAAATAGACACATCTACCATAAGAGTTGGAGGCTTCAATTCGCCACTCTCATAAATGGGCAGAACATCTAGACAGAGGATCACTAAAGAAACAGAGAATTTGAATATTACAATAAATGAACTAGACTTAACAGACATTTATAGGACGTTACACCCCACAACAGCAGGATACACCTTTTTCTTAAGTGCTCATGGATCATTCTCAAAGATAGACCATATGCTGGGTCACAAAGCAAGTCTCAACAAATTTAAAAAGATTGAAATCATACACAACACTTTCTCGGATCATAAAGGAATGAAGTTGGAAATCAAAAATAGGCAGAGTGCCAGAAAACTCACAAATATGTGGAGGCTCAACAACACACTCTTAAACAACCAGTGGGTCAAGGAAGAAATTACAAGAGAAATTAATAAATATCTCGAGGAGAATGAAAATGAAAACACAACACATCAAAACCTATGGCATGCAGCAAAGGCAGTGCTAAGAGGGAAATTTATTGCCCTAAATACCTTTATCAGAAAAGAAGAAAAGGCAAAAAATCGGGAATTAACTGTCCACTTGGAAGAACTGGAGAAAGAACAGCAAACTAATCCCAAAGCAAGCAAAAGGAAAGAAATAACAAAGATTAGAGCAAAAATAAATGGAATTGAGAACATGAAAACAATAGAGAAAATCAATAAGACCAGAGGTTGGTTCTATGAGAAAATCAATAAGATTGATAGGCCCTTAGCAAGATTGACAAAAAGAAGAAGAGAGAGGATGCAAATAAATAAGATCAGAAATGGAAGAGGAGACATAACCACTGACCTCACAGAAATAAAGGAGGTAATAACAGGATACTATGAACAACTTTACGCTAATAAATACAACAATTTAGATGAAATGGACGGGTTCCTGGAAAGACATGAACAACCAACTTTGACTCAAGAAGAAATAGATGACCTCAACAAACCAATCACAAGTAAAGAAATTGAATCAGTCATTCAAAAGCTTCCCAAAAAGAAAAGTCCAGGGCCAGATGGCTTCACATGTGAATTCTACCAAACATTCCAGAAAGAATAGTACCAACTCTCCTCAAACTTTTCAAAAAAATCGAAGTGGAGGGAAAACTACCTAATTCATTCTATGAAGCCAACATCACCCTCATACCAAAACCAGGCAAAGATATTACAAAAAAAGAAAACTGCAGGCCAATCTCTCTAATGAATATAGATGCAGAAATACTCAACAAAATTCTAGCAAATCGAATCCAGCAACACATTAAAAGAATTATACATCATGACCAAGTAGGATTCATCCCAGGTATGCAAGGATGGTTCAACATAAGAAACTCAATTAATGTAATACACCATATCAACAAATCAAAGCAGAAAAATCACATGATCATCTCAATTGATGCAGAGAAGGCATTTGACAAGATTCAACATCTTTTCCTGTTGAAAACACTTCAAAGAATAGGAATACAAGGGAACTTCCTTAAAATGATAGAGGGAATATATGAAAAACCGACAGCTAATATCATCCTCAATGGGGAAAAATGGAAAACTTTCCCCCTAAGATCAGGAACAAGACAAGGATGTCCACCATCACCACTATTATTCAACATCGTATTGGAGGTTCTAGCCAGAGCAACTAGAAAAGAAAATGAAATACAAGGCATCAATTTGGAAAGGAAGAAGTAAAAGTATCACTATTTGCAGACGATATGATACTATACATCAAAAACCCGGAAAAATCCACAGCAAAACTACTAGAGCTAATAAATGAGTACAGCAAAGTAGCTGGTTACAAGATTAACATTCAAAAGTCTGTAGTGTTTCTAGACTAGAAGGGATACAGACTGTGCAACAAGACTGGATACAAAAACTCAAAAATGGACAGCACAATACTACCTAATTGTAATGTAATTATGTTAAAACACTGAATGAAGCTGCATCTGAGGTATAATTTTTGTTTGTTTGTTTGTTTGTTTTTTATATATATTTTTGTATTTTTATTTTTATTTTTCTCTATATTATCATTTTATTTCTTTTTCCGTTATCTTGCTATTTCTTTTCCTAAATTGATGCAAATATGCTAAGAAATGATGATCATACATCTATGCGATGATATTAAGAATTACTGATTGCATATGTAGAATGGAATGATTTCTAAATGTTGTGTTAGTTAATTTTTTTTTTTTTTTTTTTTTTAAAGAGAGAGGGAGGAAAGGAAGGAAAGACAGAGAAGGAAGGAAGGATGGAAGGAAGGGAAACATTTTTAAACATTTTCTTGTTTTATTATATTTTGTTTGTTTGTTTGTTTTTTACATGGGCTGGGGCCGGGAATCGAACCGGGGTCCTCCGGCACGGCAGGCAAGCACTCTTGCCCGCTGAGCCACCGCGGCCCGCCCAGTTAATTTTTTATTAATAAAAAATCTAGTAATACAAATAAAGAAGCATAAAAACCTATTAGAGATTACACAGAAATATATTGTTCACAGAAATTGCAAAAAGTAATACATCTAATTCTAAAGTCATTTGAAACACTGCAAAAAAAGCCATGAAACCTGTCTTGACTTGGGTTCCCCCAAAGCAGACCCTGAGATAAATGTTGAAGTGCAAGTAAGTTATTTGGGAGGTTGTCCCAGGAAACAACAGTAGAGTAGTGGAGAAGTGAGATAAGAAAAAAAGGAAAGAAAGCCAGTAAAAGATGTGTTATCAAGCCATATACTATTGTGGGCATCTGGAGTAAAATCCCACTGGGGAGTTTGGAGAGACAGTGTAGAACACACCTTACAGTTCTCAGCTGAAGGAGGAAAAAGTTGGGTATTTATCCACCAGCATCCTTTCTGTTATTGGCTTGAGACTGATTCCAGGGGCATTAACTATTCCAAACTTCCACTTGGCCTTCATGCCACAGGAGTCTTCAGCCTGGAGAGTGAATGCCAAGGAGTTATGACCAGAACACTGACATTATCTATTACAGTACCCAATCAAACAGCTTTCACTGGGTAAGCCTCTGATAGCATTGAGCTCTTACATAGTATTTACCCCTAAGCATATGACATATGGCTCTAAGACTTAGGTACTATTACCATCCCCATTTAACAGGTGAAAAAACAGATACAAGCTGGAATGTGAAAGTAAGCACTCTGATTCCAGTGTCCACACCCTAAACCACCTTGATATATCACCTCTACTGTGGTATGGCTGGCCATTCCACCTGAAAAACAGTTGGGGAATTTACATTCTTCAGTTTTAGGATAGCTTCTCATTAGGGCCCTGAGCTAAGGTGAGCTGGCTCCTTCCCCAGCAATTCTCACTTACTCCAAATGGGGTAACACATGGTCTATGTTGACCTTTTTACCAAAGGTCAGCAAAGGCACAAAGTCAGCAGCAAAAAATGAAGACCTTCAGGAAAGTTTTTCTCCCTATCATCTGCTTCCCACATGCTGTGCAGAAACCTTTAGATTTCCTAGAATTTCTATTCAGAATCCAGATAGCCCAGCAGTCATTTTGAAACATCATAATTTTCACTAACAGGCTCAATTCTATTAGCTTCTAAGCCTGTCTCTCCACAATGCCATAATAGCCCAGGGATGGAATCCGTTTGACCAGGGACTGGGAGAAAATTGGCAATTTAGCTCTATTTCAACTGACTGTGTAACTGTCATGTACACAGCATTAGGCAGGTGGTAAATTAGCTACTTGGAGAGGTCCTTTCTTTCTTCTAGGCCACTGAGGCATTAAAACCTCAATAAGCATCTACCAGGCAATGGTGTAATTCCTTTCAATGCTCTACTTGGATACAATTTTAAGAAAACCATTTATTATGGGTAGCCTAATTAGAAGAAGTAAAGTATACTAGGCTTCTTTAAGACCATAAGCTTGAATATCCATCTGAGTTTGGTAAGCAAAATTTGGAATTGATTCTGATAGGTTTAGACAGTAAGCACTCCCTGCCAATTCTTTCCAATTAAACAGAGAATAGAAACAGATGAGAAATCAATCAAAATAAAATGAAACACCTTTGATCACTTTGGGTGGGATTTGAGGATAGGCCCATTTCTTTGTCTTATATTATATTGTTGCATTATCAAATTCTTCATGAGACAAACTATAAAGCAGAATGGGCTCAGAATTCCTCAGCAGAATGAAAGAGAAGGAGGATATAATTACATTTAATCTCTTCCATTTCAAGAATCTTATGGACATGATTTAGTTCTCTGCAATTTTAAGCAGTAACATAACAAATATGTCCATACAGGAGAAAAATGTAGTTTACATCAAATAATTTCTTTTTACTATTTTTTTTAATTAAAATTTTTACTATGCTTTTCCTAGAAATTCTGAAAATTTCCCATATAGGCAGGGCAGAAAAGCAGCATATTGCCAAGTTGGACCCTACAAGCATTTCTTCTTCATTATTTTAGGTATTATCAGGGCAATATATCTTCATTGTCTACATATGGCAAGATTTCAATCTATGCCTAGTTTTTCAGACATAGTTGAATGTAGCAGAAAAGGTGTGGAACTCATGAACTGGCAGATTTGCCCATTCCAATTTCAAGTCAACTGCTACATTTCCCAAAAGTTGTGAGATAGCTTAAACATCGCTGATATGACACCTACCCCATAGAGTTGCTGGGAGTATTCAGTGGTGTGCTATAGCCAGCTCTTACTGGCTCATAAGAAATAAATTGTGATCTCTTTTAAACTCAATATTTATTACCATCATTTTGGTAGTCTGAAATCAGCTATGGTGGGAATATTTATACCATAGAAATTAGTAAAAGCTAAAATCAGGCTTTTATTTCCAGAGATCCAGTTTGCTAGCTCATTACTGAAAATTAGATAACATATGCAAAGTATTTAACATAAGATCCACCTCTTTTCTATCTCCTTTCTTTCTACATATAGACTATTTTTTCATTATGGTAATTATTTCACTCCATAATCAGAAATTTGTTAAGGCTCTGCCCTTGCTGTTGTTTTTGATAATCATACAAACTTGGAAGACTTTCTAATGTGTGGGGGCTGTGAAAGGAGTAATGGATAAAAGACATCTGAGGTTCTTATTCTTCAAGGGGCTGAGGACAAATTTGTTTATGAAATTCTGTAGACACTTGGCACATAAGACTATGAATGGTGACTAGGAAACTTCCGTATATAAAATGTTGGAAATATTCTTCTGGATTATCCCTTTCTTCACCTTTAAAAAGTAATGGAACTAGCACACAGCTGAAATTCCATCTCAGAGATGCTTTGGATTAGTTACAGTCTTTACTGGTCAGTGGTAACAGCATGCTGTATTAGGATGAATGATGAGTTGTTGGCAAAAACTGTGGTCCAAGTTTTAATTCTGCATTAAACTGCATTTGCAAATTTGCATGCAAACTGAATTTGCTGTAACCTTGGGCATGTTTCTTGATTTCTTTAAAAATTAAGCTTTTCTAAAATGTTATTACTTATGCATTCTTGGTCACATCCCACAAAAAATAAAGTCTTCTAGCCAAACTTCTAATTTGGCATTAATAGGAAGTCAATCTCAGAATAATTCTGGAATGTTAAACCATGGATCAAAGAAAGAGGCAATATTCCTGGTAATTAAGAGCTGGGCTTTGGAATCAGGCAGAATTGGATGCTAGTCCAAGGTCTGACATGCTCTAGCTGTGAGGACTTAGACAACCCATTTACTTGTCTAAGCCTCAGTTTCCTCTTCCTTTTAATGATGATTATGATAGGAACAACCTCATTAGATTGTTTTGTCAGTTGGAGAATGCATATAAAACTGATCGGGTCCATAGTTAGTCCTTAATAAATTTTATAATGTTTGTACTGTTTGTTTTAGTTTATAAGCTACCAGAATGCAATATGCAAGAAACAGAATGGCTTTTAAAAAGGGAATTTATTAAGTTGCAAGTTTATAGTTCTAAAGCTGTGAAAATGTCCAAATTAAGGTATCCAATGAAAGATATTTTAACTCCAAAGAAACCACCAATGAAGTTTAGGATTTATTTCTTAGCTGGGAATGCACATGGCAACATCTACTAGCCTTCTCTCCTCATTTCATAAGGCTTCCCCCAGAGGGTTTTCCTTCTGTATTTCCAGAGATCTCAGGCTGTGTGGCCTCTGTTGGCTCTGTTGGTTTGGTAGCTTTCTCCAAAATGATTTCCTCTTAAAGTACTCCAGTAAACGACCCCACCTTGAATGAGTGGAGACACATCTCCGTGAAAACTAACTAATCAAAAATTACCACCCACAATTGGGCAGGTCACATCTCCATGGAAACAATAAAAATGATCCCACCCAGCAATAATGAATGAGGATTAATGTACATGGCTTTTCTGGGGTACATAGTAGCTTCAAACTGGCACAGTGTTGTTGCTATTGCTTTTTGTATTTTGATATTACCTAGGCAGAAAATGTTCCTAACACTAAGAAGAATCCAAAGTTGTAGATAAAAGAGTTTGACAGAAAGTCACAGAGCCTCAAGCTCCACAATTTAAATTAGTATCCTGTTGTAGCAGCTAGCTTTGGCCTGCAGAGGTAAAGCAAACCAGTCTCATTTCCCTCCAGTCTCTTCATTTGAACTGTCTTCCTTTTAAGCTTTAAGAAATACCAGCAGGGATACAACTATATTTGGGTCTAAGTTCTTTTCCTAGGTAGGAGAGGCACTATGGGGTAAAATTCTACCAAAGGCTGAAGTCCCAGCAGCTGATGCTACATATGCAACTGGTTTTAAGCACCAGCCATGGAACATGAAAAAGGGCTAAAGGACATTTTAAGGCACAGGCAAAGGTAGAACAGGGAAGAAAGGAGAAGTTTACAGTCTAAAACCCAAGAACAAAAATAGGAGAATAGAAACAATAGATAGCAAAGATAAGCAGTGTTTACATGCTATGTGGATAGGCAGGATAGAAGAAGGGGGTTCAGGTGGTCAGGCCTGAAGCCACAATAACAGAAAGTTTGTAAGCATAACTAAGTCCTATTTTGCATGTAACATGCTAGAAATGAATTTAAAGTAGGTGGTAAGGAATATTTGAGAATTGTGGACTTAAAAATTTTTCCTCCTCCCCTCAAGGGAAAAAAATAGGCTATCTCTTAAGAAAACAAGATATTCTTTTTGCATATAGGACTAAGTTTTGGGTAAATTTCAGAAAGTTCTAGTTCCAGAAAGCTTATAATTGACATGTAACTCAAGTCTTTCCCTGCCCAAAATTCCCCAGGTTAAACCACTTTATAAGGTACATAAGTCAACCAGGCCTCTGTAATAATGATTAGGAGTGATTACATTCTTCCATGTACCGAAAAGTACTGCAAGGCCTAAAAAAAGTGATGCAGGTTAGCACAATGCCTAACAAATTAGAAGTGGCCAGCCACTATTTTTTTAAAATCTAAAACAAAACAAACTGACCAACAACCAGAAAACTCAATGCACTTTCTAATGTCAATTTTAACTCCTGTCTCCAAAGATCAAAATCCTCAAACAATGATTGCTTTTGTTACCAGGCAAAATCTTCAAGTAATTTTCAATGCATAAGCAAAAAGGAAGGCTTTGCAGTGTGAGTCAGAAATAACTCATATATAATAATGCATAGTGCTCCTTAAAATGGGCCAAGAGCCAGCTACCTGTGGAAGAGAACCCAGTGACTTGGGGCTAAAATTTGTGACAGAATCACTTTTCTCTTTCAATTTTCCAAAATTTCCTACATCTATCCAAACCCTCCATTATAGCTTTGTTCAGCATACATTTAAATGTTTTCACTCATTATCTCTCATAAAATCAGGCACACCATTTAAGACAGGGGCAGCCCATGTAATTGAATATTATATACCTTTTTTAAATAAAAGTATAAAGTCTTATTTTAAACAAAATGCAAACCAAGTTTCTATGAAATGTCAACTATTTTACCAATGACAGTAGTTTGGTGTATGAACTATATAATGAAGTTTGCTCTATGGATTCCTTTTCACTATCACATTTCCAAATTCTAGTTTAAAGAATAAAAGATAAAATATTAGATCCTGTGAAAGAGATTTTAAGGCTTATCTTTCCAACTCTATTTCAAATGCTATGAAATGAAATCTTGGGAAATAAAGTGACTCACTCAAGGCCTCAGAGCTGTTAAAGTGAAGGAGAGTAATAAGAAAACCCGGGATGAAACACAGTTGAATGGTAACCAATATAACAGCTGAGAATTGTGTGAACCACAGTCTAACTATGTCTCTGATGATAAAAGAATTAAGCTTGAAATTAATTGCAAAAAGCTAGGTAAAAAAAATCTCCAAATGTTTGAAATCTAAGCAATATACTTTTACAAGTAGGCTACACATCCAGAGAAATTAATTGAAAATTAGAAAATAATCTGAACTACATATAAATAAAATTAAGGTATTTGAAAATTTGTAGAATGCTGCTATGGTTTGTGTTAGAAAAATGAAAAAATAACTATTATCTAAGATATCTCCCCAAGTAATTACAAAAAGAAGCAATACATTAACTTTGAAAGTGTAGAAGAAAAGAATAGCAATAAAAGAAGAAATTAATGAAACAGAAAATAAATATATTCTAAAAAGGTCAATAACACAACAGTTTAGTTATGTGATAAGAATAACAAAACTTATAAATATCCTATCAAGAGTGACAGAGGTAATGAAGAAAGAAGGTAGAAAAGAATCAATACATTACAGAGTTAAAAACATGGTAAGGAGATGTTGTGAAAAAGTTTATGCCAATTAATTTGAAAATTTATTTCAAACCAACAAATTCCTACAAAAACACAACAGATCATAACTGGCACATAATAATTCTATATTTATGAAATAAATCTATAAAATAAATTCTTCCTAATGCCTATAAATAAATAATATATTTTATATAAATTATTCCAGAGGCATGAACAAAGAGAAAACACTTCCAACTCCATTATGTGAACCAGATAGACTTGATTATCAAAATATGACATGAACTCTACAGGAAAATAAAGTTGTCGTCCAATCTCTCTGTGAAGCATAGATGCAAAATCCTAATCAAAATATTCACAAATTCAATCCACCCTTACAAATATGGATACTATTTTATAATAAAGTAGACTTCATTCCAAGAATGCCATGTTGTTTAATATATTTGAAAAGTTGGTAACCCAATTACTAAAAAAATGTTCCAAAGAATGTGAACATGAACCTTACAAGCAGTAATACCCAGTAAAAAATGAAAAGGTGCTTGACATAATTAGTCATTAGGAAAATGCAAATTAAGAAAAAATGCAATGAGATACAACATTCTCAGATTTGCTAAAAGAAAAAGAACTGATCATTTGAAGGGTTGATGAGGATATGGGACAACTGAAACTCTCTTACACTATTGGTAGGAATGTAAATCTTAGCAACTTTGGAAAACTTTTTTAACTGTACCTATGAAAGGGGAACAAATGCATACCCTATGGTTCAAAAAACCCACTTCTGGTTATATATGTAAAAAGATTCACATACGTGGTCACACATACAAAAACAATATTCATAACTGTATTATTCAAAATAACCCCATATTGGAAACAGCCCAAACATCTGCCTGCAATAGAATGGATAAACTGCAGTATATTCACACAAATAAATATTACTTATTCTCACAAACATTGTATTAAACAAAGAAACCCACATGTAAAAGAGTATATTTTGTATGATGCAATTTATATGAAGTTCAAAACCAGTCTGAACTAATGGAAGTGTTAGAAATCAGAATAGTGGTTACCTTTGGGCATAAAAGAGGAGTGACAGGGAAGAAAAACAAGGGAAGTTTTTGGGGTATTATAGTGCTCTATAATTTGATCAGGGCTGCAGTTACTTAAGTGTGTTCACTTTGTAAAAATGTATTAAGCTGTACATTTATAATATGTATGCTTTGTGGCACATATATTATTTTCTGTAGATTTTTAAAATTCTTAACTTAAAAAATTTTTAAATTCCTAATTTTAAAAATTGGTGAAAAAAAGGAGACAATAGTAAAATTTGGAGACTAGTAAACAGTCAGCTGTGTGATAATTGAAAAGACCTGAGAAAGGACATTCCTAAGCCATCAATGGAGAAACCCAAGACCCTCATTAGGCTCAGTAATTGGCAACATCTAGTGCTTCTGGAAGTGGGGATGAGTGTGGGCTAATACAAGAAGGTGTGGTTGAAAGGTGTTGAAGAAGTAGTTGTCTCACTGGTCCACCTTATTCCCTTTCCATAGCATTTTACCTTGGCAAAAGACTGATTTATTTTCTGGAGAAGATAAAATAGAAGGTCTCTGGAATGGGGAAGCCAGCACACTTAAGAACAGGCATGCTTTACTAAAAATGCAAATTGAACACAAACATATTGAACACCCAATCTCTCCCTTGCTTCCCCCACTCAGCTTTCAGATCTTGGCTGCTGGACCCTCACCCTTCAGGCAGGACACTGAAAGAATACTTTCTGGAGAAACTTCTCAGCCATTGAGAAAAGGCAAAATGATACTGAAATGAGTTCTTCAACATCAACTCATCCAGATCACCCTACAATGATTGGACTGCCAATTAGTCCCACTCACATGCTCAAAGTTTCCAATGAGTCTTACATCCCTAATGAAAAGAAACAAAGGATTGTCAAATATCCAAGGAAAACAAATGGAAAAAAAGCAACTTGAAGAAAACAGAAATTCTGCAAGGAAACCTTCAGAACAGAGTACATATATATTTGATAAAATTGAAACTTTTAAAAATAAGGCAAGGGTAGACATTAGGTGAAATGTTAAGGGAGGAGGCACATTATTAATGGGGAGTGCCATGGGCAACAGCATGTTTCAGTGGAGGCAACATGCAGAACCATGTTGCTAGAACATTATGTCTGACTTATTGGGGGTCTCTAGATCTCTTCTTCTATATGACTTCCACTTCTTTATCCATGACAAGCATTGGAAAGTGAAAAGGGTCCAAGGATGTTGAGAAACAAAGATGTTAAGAGAGTGTGGTAGTTAGATTCAGGTGTCAGCTTGGCCAGGTGAAGGTGCCTAGTTCTGTTTGCTGTGGAAATAATCCAATGGCATGTGAACCTCATTTGTTGCTAATTATATCCAAAGTTGACTAGGAGGCATGCCTGCTGCAATGAATGATGTTTGGTTTAATTGGCTGGAAGCTTAAATGAGAGAGCTCAACATAGCACAGCCCAAGCAGCTCAGCATACCTCATCTCAGCACTCACAACTCAGCCCAGGCTTTTGGAGGTGCATAAAGGCATCAACCAGGGAAAGTTGTTGGAACCCAGAGGCCAGGGAGGCCAGCAAAGATTACCCAGTGCCTTCCCATAAGAAAGACTCTCAGTTGAAAGCTAGCTGCCATTCCTCTGAAGAACTATACATTTTTAACTAAATAAATCCCTTCTATTAAAAGCCAATCCATCTCTGGTGTGTTGCAGTCCGGCAGTTAGTAAACTAGAACAGAGTGCATAGTGTTCTCCCAGTCCAGCTCAAACCAAAATGGTTTGAACAAGCCACTATGTTTGTAAATAACTTATTAACAGAGTTATAGAAATCCTGGAAAAATCTTGCTCCAAGCAAGAGCCTCCAGAACAAAGCAAGCCAAAGTGAATCCCCAGTTGGAAGTACCAGAATATGTAGCAATGCTGGTTTTGCTGAAACCTGTAAGGCATCCAACATACTCACACTAGCAGGGATGAATGGAAAGACTATGGAATGACCTCAGCACCTCAAAACTTTTGTGTTTTTGCTGGTCACTTAAAAGCAAATCATGGGATTACAAGGGGATTTAGCAGTTAAAGCCAATATAAAATAGGAGAAGTGATTTCTCCTGGGTATTAAATTACCCATATTGTGAAAAACAAAAAAAGCTAAAATAAAACAGCATCAGTCATTTAGGTAACAGAAAAAGTTGGGGTTATAAAGGGGAAAATGAAAACAAGCAATCAAAAATTAAAGGAGGAAAATTAAACAGAAAGCACTAAAAATAGCAGAATATTGTAACCATGAATTAAAAAAATGTTTAGCAAGCAGTATGTGTTTTTAAACAGAGAAACATCAAGGAATAAACTGTGCGCACTTACAATATTAACAGGGAATAAGAGATGATGGAAAAGGAAACAGCAAAGACACCAAACAATTACTTGCAGCTGCCTTTACAGAATAAAAGACTAGAGATTTATCCCATTTGAGGATAAGATTTCTTTCAATGAAAGCATGAGAATTCGAAAGTGGTTAGATAATAGTGGTACTGCTGATAAAGACAAGAGTAACTTTCATCTGATAAATCCAGACAAGAAGCATCAGAGGGAAATGGAAAAGAAAGTAAACATTTTTAAGAAATTCGTTTTTGAATTTGTGTTACTTTTATAAAAAGCAAGAGGTTTAGATAGTAACTGTACTACCTGCATGGAATTATCCTCTGCTTCAAGGAAGGTAATGCCAAATAGGCAGTTTAATTTTGGTAAAAGAATTTTCAGAAAAGATGCAATCAGAAATGAAATAACAGATGCAGGGCCTTTTGATATATAAAATGAACTATTATATTAGAATCTTCTCCAAGTTCCTATCTGAAAATGGCAAAACCATACTCACATAATTGCAACTAACCAAAGATAAGGAGGATATCCCTGGCCCTACCCCATAGTTCTGAAACTTCCATTTTATTTAATTTTTTTCTGACTTAATCCTTTCTAAGGAATCATTTTACCCACAGTTGAATACTGGAAGTGTGTAAAATCATACTTTGTTGAGAGTATAGCATGCTTCAAAAGGCCTCATTATCAGTCATGATCTCTAACTTTAGTTTCCTTTAGCAAATGACTATATAAGCCATGCAAGTGTCTGGCCTTGCTTTTCCCAAAAGGATAGCTATAGAGAGAACTCATCACTTTGGGAATTTGTTTGGAGTCCTTGAGTTGATTCATTTTTTGTTTTAAGTAGTCTTCTCTACTTTGACCTGTTCCCACCCATCTTAAAAAGGAAACAGTAAGACTGACTCACTACACAGGAATTTTAGGAAGATAATTGCCTTGATTTCTCTGTTTGTGATTTGTGAGGAAAATTTTTTTCTTTTGACAGATCTTGTATCACCTTTCATATTTAAGTTTCAAAGCTATAGCAACCCTGACAATGAAACTACCCCTGTTGAAAAAGAATTTGGAATGCACAGAATAGCCAATTTTACTATTCTTTATCAATGAAATAACAATCTCCATTCTCTCTCTCTCTTTCACACACACACACACACATACATATGCACAACAACTCAAAATGTCCTAATTCAGTAATTAGGCTTAAATATTTAAATAAATTCTTATTAGGCTTAAAATTTTAATCTTATAATAAATGTATAAAATTACTTATTCAATTAAAAAATATTTATTATATTCTGAAAAAAACCCAAATAGGAAAATGATGATAAGAATTGCTATAAATAGGAGTATAGGAGGTAACTGAAAGAGAATTCAGGTGTAGAACCAAATATTTATGGGAAATTAACATAAATGTGGCATTTTTAATCAATAAAGAAAAGCAGATTATCTATAAATGAGGTTGAGACAACTGGATAGCTGTGTGGAAAAATGAACCCTTTTTTTTCTTTACACCAAAACAAATTCCAGATTTGTCAAAGATTTAAATGAGGAAAAAAATGAATCCTTAAAAGCCCTCAGAGCTGGGAGAATTGGAGAGGCGGTCCCCTCAAGCAACAGCGGCTGGTGCACCACCCCCCCCACGCACAGTCCCCCAGACAAACTGGGAGAATTGGATCGGAGATCCACAAGCCATGGAGAACGGTGACCGGGATCACTTCCAAACACGTGACTTCCTGGTTCAACTGGGAATGGTGCACTTTCTCGGGCCGCAGGGCTGGCACCCTCCCGCCTTGCATGGTGCCCCGGGCTGACTAGGAGATTTGATAGGGCCCACTCCCAGGCTGCGGCGGCTGGCGACCCTCCCCGCGTTTGGATCCCCGGGCCGGCTGGCACTCTTCCAAGCCCCTTCGGCTGGCGAACCTCCCCACAGTGAGAGTTTTACAAAGTTAAAGGACCCACAGCACCTTTTACTGGTGGGACCCACATACAAACGTGTGCCATGAGCGCCACCTACTGGGCAGGATAAGAAAAAGAGAACCCAGAGATTTCACAGAAAAATATTTCAACATGTTGGGTCCAACATCCAGGGAAATCTGATTAAATGCCCAGACACCAGCAGAAGATAACGGATCATGCTCAGAAAATTGAAAACATGACCCAGTCAAAGGAGCAAACCAACAGTTCAAATGAGATACAGGAGCTGAGACTACTAATGCTGAATATACGAACAGAAATGGAAAACCTCTTCAACAATGAAATCGATAAATTGAGGGAGGACATGAAGAACACATGGGCGGAACAAAAAGAAGAAATAGAAAAACTGAAAAAACAAATCATAGAACCTATGGAAGTGAAGGATAAAGTAGAAAAGATGGAAAAAACAATGGATACTTACAATGATAGATTTAAAGAGACAGAAAATAGAATTAATGATTTGGAGGATGGAACATCTGAATTCCAAAAAGAAACAGAAACTATAGGGAAAAGAATGGAAAAATTTGAACAGGGGATCAGGAAACTGAAGGACAATATGAACCACACAAACATACATGTTGTGGGTGTCCCAGAAGGAGAAGAGAAGGGAAAAGGAAGAGAAAAACTAATGGAAGAAATTATCACTGAAAACTTCCCAACTCTTATGAAAGACCTAAAATTACAGATCCAAGAAGTGCAGCGCACCCCAAAGGGAATAGACCCAAATAGACGTTCTCCAAGACACTTACTAGTTAGAATGTCAGAGGTCAAAGAGAAAGAGAGGATCTTGAAAGCAGCAAGAGAAAAACAATCCATCACATACAAGGGAAACCCAATAAGACTATGTGTAGATTTCTCAGCAGAAACCATGGAAGCTAGAAGAGAGTGGGATGATATATTTAAATTACTAAAAGAGAAAAACTGCCAACCAAGACTCCTATATCCAGCAAAATTGTCCTTCAAAAATGAGGGAGAAATTAAAACATTCTCAGACAAAAAGTCACTGAGAGAATTTGTGACCAAGAGACCAGCTCTGCAAGAAATACTAAAGGGAGCACTAGAGTCAGATACGAAAAGACAGAAGAGAGAGGTATGAGGAAGAGTGCAGAAAAAAGGAAAGTCAGATATGATATATAAGGTACAAAAGGCAAAATGTTAGAGGAAAATATTATCCAAACAGTAATAACACTAAATGTCAATGGACTGAATTCCCCAATCAAAAGACATAGGGTGGCAGAATGGATTAAAAAACAAGATCCTTCTATATGCTGTCTACAGGAAACACATCTAAGACCCAAAGATAAACATAGGTTGAAAGTGAAAGGTTGGGAAAAGATATTTCATGCAAATAACAACCAGAAAAAAACAGGAGTAGCTATACCAATATCCAACAAATTAGACTTCAAATGTAAAACAATTAAAAGAGACAAAGAAGGACACTATCTACTAATAAAAGGAACAATTAAACAAGAAGACATAACAATCATAAATATTTATGAACCGAACCAGAATGCCCCAAAATACGTGAGGAATACACTGCAAACACTGAAAAGGGAAATAGACACATCTACCATAATAGTGGGAGACTTCAGTTCACCACTCTCACCAATGGACAGAACATCTAGACAGAGGATCAATAAAGAAATAGAGAATCTGAATATTACTATAAATGAGCTAGACTTAAAAGACATTTATAGGACATTACATTCCACAACAGCAGGATACACCTTTTTCTCAAGTGCTCATGGATCATTCTCAAACATAGACCATATGCTGGGTCACAAAGCAAGTCTTAACAAATTTAAAAGATTGAAATCATACACAACAATTTCTCGGATCATAAAGGAATGAATTTGGAAATCAATAATAGGCAGAGTGCCAAAAAATTCACAAATACATGGAGGCTCAACAACACACTCTTAAACGTCTGGGTCAAAGAAGAAATTGCAAGAGAAATTAGAAAATACCTCAAGGCAAATGAAAACAAAAACACAACATATCAAAACTTATGGGACACAGCAAAGGCAGTGCTAAGAGGGAAATTTATTGCCCTAAATGCCTATATCAGAAAAGAAGAAAAGGCAAAAATGCAGGAATTAACTGTCCACTTGGAAGAACTGGAGAAAGAACAGCAAACTAATCCCAAAGCAAGCAAAAGGAAAGAAATAGCAAAGATTAGAGCAGAAATAAATGAAATTGAAAACATGAAAACAATAGAGAAAATCAATAAGACCAGAGGTTAGTTCTATGAGAAAATCAAAAAGGTTAATGGGCCCTTAGCAAGATTGACAAAAAGAAGAAGAGAGAGGATGCAAATAAATAAGATCAGAAATGGAAGAGGAGACATAACTACTGACCTCACAGAAATAAAGGAGGAAATAACAGGATACTATGAACAACTTTAGGCTAACAAATACAACAATTTAGAGGAAATGGATGGATTCCTGGAAAGACATGAACAACCAACTTTGACTCAAGAAGAAATAGATGACCTCAACAAACCAATCACAAGTAAAGAAATTGAAGTAGTCATTCAAAAGCTTCCTAAAAAGAAAAGTTCAGGACCAGACGGCTTCACATGTGAATTCTATCAAACATTCCAGAAAGAATTAGTACCAACTCTCCTCAAACTCTTCAAAAATTCGAAGTGGAGGGAAAACTACGTAATTCATTGCATGAAGCCAACATAACCCTCATACCAAAACCAGGCAAAGATATTACAAAAAAAGAAAACTACAGACCAATCTCTCTAATGAATATAGATGCAAAAATCCTCAATAAAATTCTAGCAAATCGTATTCAACAACACATTAAAAGAATTATACATCATGACCAAGTAGGATTCATCCCAGGTATGCAAGGATGGTTCAGTATAAGAAAATAATTAATGTAATACACCATATCAACAAATCAAAGCAGAAAAATCACATGATCATCTCAATTGATGCAGAGAAGGCATTTGACAAGATTCAACATCCTTTCCTGTTGAAAACACTTCAAAAGATAGGAATACAAGGGAACTTCCTTAAAATGATAGAGGGAATATATGAAAAACCCACAGCTAATATCATCCTCAATGGGGAAAAATTGAAAACTTTCCCCCCAAGATCAGGAACAAGACAAGGATGTCCATTATCACCACTATTGTTCGACGTTGTGTTGGAGATTCTAGCCAGAGCAGTTAGACAAGAGAAAGAAATACAAGGCATCAAAATTGGAAAGGAAAAAGTAAAACTATCACTGTTTGCAGATGATATGATACTATACGTCAAAAACGCGGAAAAATCCAAAACAAAACTACTAGAGCTAATAAATGAGTACAGCAAAGTAGCAGGTTACAAGATCAACATTCAAAAATCTGTAGCATTTCTATACACTAGTAATGAACAAGCTGAGGGGGAAATCAAGAAGCGAATCCCATTTATAATTGCAGCTAAAAGAATAAAATACCTAGGAATAAATTTAACTAAAGAGACAAAAAAACTTATATAAAGAAAACTACAAAAAACTGTTTAAAAAAATCACAGAAGACCTAAATAGATGGAAGGGCATACCGTGTTCATGGATTGGAAGACTAAATATAGTTAAGATGTCAATCCTACCTAAATTGATTTACAGATTCAATGCAATACCAATCAAAATCCCAACAACTTATTTTTCAGAAATAGAAAAACCAATAAGCAAATTTATCTGGAAGGGCAGGGTGCCCCGAATTGCTAAAAACATCTTAAGGAAAAAACACGAAGCTGGAGGTCTCACGCTGCCTGACTTTAAGGCATATTATGAAGCCACAGTGGTCAAAACAGCATGGTATTGGCATAAAGATAGATATATCGACCAATGGAATCGAATAGAGTGCTCAGATATAGACCCTCTCATCTATGGACATTTGATCTTTGATAAGGCAGTCAAGCCAACTCACCTGGGACAGAACAGTCTCTTCAATAAATGGTGCCTAGAGAACTGGATATTCATATGCAAAAGAATGAAAGAAGACCCATGTCTCACACCCTATACAAAAGTTAACTCAAAATGGATCAAAGAACTAAACATTAGGTCTAAGACCATAAAACAGTTAGAGGAAAATGTTGGGAGATATCTTATGAAACTTACAATTGAAGGTGTTTTTATGGACATTAAACCTAAAGCAAGAGCACTGAAGAAGGAAATAAATAAATGGGAGCTCCTCAAAATTAAACACTTTTGTGCATCAAAGAACTTCATCAAGAAAGTAGAAAGACAGCCTTCACAATGGGAGAAAATATTTGAAAATGACATATCAGATAAAGGTCTAGTATCCAGAATTTATAAACAGATTGTCCAACTCAACAACAAAAAGACAGCCAACCCAATTACAAAATGGGGAAAAGACTTGAACAGACACCTACCAGAAGAGGAAATACGAATGGCCAAAAGGCATATGAAGAGATGCTCAATGTCCCTGGCCATTAGAGAACTGCAAATCAAAACCACAATGAGCTATCATCTCACACCCACCAGAATGGCCATTATCAACAAAACAGAAAATGACAAGTGCTGTAGAGGATGTGGAGAAAGAGGCACACTTATCCACTGTTGGTGAGAATGTTAAATGGTGCAACCACTGTGGAAGGCAGTTTGGCGGTTCCTCAAAAAGCTAAATATAGAATTGCCATATGACCCAGCAATACCATTGCTGGGTATCTACTCAAAGGACTTCAGGGCAAAGACACAAACGGACATTTGCACACCAATGTTTATAGCAACGTTATTTACAATTGTAAAGAGATGGAAACAGCCAAAATGTCCATCAACAGAAGAATGGCTAAACAAACTGTGGTACATACATACGATGGAATATTATGCAGCTTTAAGACAGGATAAACTTATGAAGCATGTAATAACATGGATGGACCTAGAGAATATTATGGTGAGTGAGTCTAGCCAAAAACTAAAGGACAAATACTGTGTGGTCCCACTGATGTGAGCCGACATTCGAGAATAAACTTGGAATATGTCATTGGTAACAGAGACCAACAGGACGTAGAAACAGGGTAAGATAATGGGTAATTGGAGATGAAGGGATACAGACTGTGCAACAGGACTAGATACAAAAACTCAAAAATGGACAGCACAATAATACCTAATTGTAAAGTAATCATGTTAAAACACTGAATGAAGCTGCATCTGAGCTATAGGTTTTTGTTTTTGTCTGTCTGGTTTTTTTTGGTTTTTTTTTACTATTATTATTATTTTTATTTTTTTCTCTATATTAACATTCTATATCTTTTTCTGTTGTTCTGCTAGTTCTTCTTCTGAATCGATGCAAATGTACTAAGAAATGATTATCATGCATCTATGTGATGATGTTAAGAATTACTGATTGCATATGTAGAGTGGAATGATTTCTAAATGTTGGGTTAATTTCTTTTTTCTTTAATTAATTAAAAAATCAATTAAAAAAAAAGTCCTCAATAAGAGTGCATATGAAAGTACTATCATCTTACAACAGAAAAGGCCACCCAGACCAGAATACATGATTATGAGCACATAAAAGAAAAATAATAAACTTATCAGTACAAAAATAAAACAGGATTCTATATAACAAAAACATAAATAGAAAATGGAAAAAAAATTGTAATACCTATGATATATGCAATAATTTTCTTAAATTTCAATATCTGCAGTATAAACATAATTTTCTTAGCTTACAAAGAAGTTGTGCAAATCAATAATTAAAAAGGAGTAGCTGAATGAAAAAATAGGCAAAGGATGGTCACAAGAATAAAATACATATAAATGAACAACAGTTACATAAAAGAGGCTAAACCTTACTCCAAACTCAAAATGTAAATTTGAAAAATGTGACATGCCATATTTACTCATTAAAAGGGCAAATTAAATAGATATAATGAACAGATGGATTAGATCATAGATTATTCTGTATAAATAAAGGAACATATGTTTTATATGTAAAAGCATACATGTGTACATATACTCATGTATATTGCTGTTATAAAGAGAGAAATTATGAAAAAAGGAACCAAAGAAAATACTGGAGCAGAAGACCACAATAACTGAAAAAGCAATTCTTGACAAGGTTTCAACAACTCATCAGACCTGGCAAAAGGAAGAATCAGTGAATTGGAAGCTATGACAATTGAAATGATTTAGGCTGAAAAGAAAAAAGAAAAAAATGGAAAAAGCAAACAACCTGAGACACTTCTGGGACACCACTGAACACACCAATATATGAGTTATGGAAGTCTCAGAAAGAGAATAAAGAGAGAAAGGGAGAGAAGAAATAGTCAAAGAAATAATGCAGATATCTACACAAATTTAATTAAATATATATTGCTATGTCCAATTAACTCCCAAAAAGAACAAACTCAAAGAGAACTACCTTCTGACAAGCAGTAGTCAAACTCTCAAATGCCATGGATAAGAAGAGAGTTCTGAAAACTGCAAGAGAAAAGCCACATTTTATGTACAAGAGAACCACAATGAGATTAAGTGCTGATAGGCAGTGGGGTGGAATATTTAAAGTACTGAGAAAAAATAATTGCCAACAAAGAATTTCAAATCTGGGGAGACTGTCTTTCACAAGTGGGGAAATGATTAAGACATTCCCAAATCAACAAAAACTGAGGGGGTTCCTCACTAGTCGATCTTCCCTACAAGCAATACTAAAGAGAATTCTTCAGATTGAAAGGAAAGGGCATTAGGCAGTAGTAGGGGCCCCATATAACCAAAACCATCAAGGAAAAGAACAAAGTTGGAGGATTCACATGTCCCAATTGTAAAACTTATTACAAAATACAGTAATCAAAGCAGCATTGTACTGGCACAAAGACAGGCATATAGACCAAGGGAATGGAATTGAGAATTTGAAAATAGATGTTCACACCTTTGACTAATTGATCTTTGACAAGGGTGCCAAGCCCACTCAATTGGGAAAGAATAATATCTTCAACAAATCGTGCTAGGAAACTGGATATTCATAGGCAAAAGAATAAAGGTGAACCCCTACATCATAAAAAATTCAACTAACTAAAAATGGATCAAAAACCTAAATATAAGAACAAAAATTATAAAACATCTAGAAGAAAACAAAGGAAAGCATCTTAAGGACCTTGTGTTACACTTGGTTTCTTAGACTCTACACTAAAGCAGCACCAAAAGAAAAATTAGACAAATGGAGTTTATCAAAATTAGAAACATCTGTGCTTCAATGGACTTCACCATAAAAGTAAAAAGACAATCTACAGAATGGGAGAAAATATTTGAAAACAATATATCTGTTAAGGTTTTAATATACAGAATATTTGAAGAACACCTACAACTCAACAACAAAAAGACAACAACCCAATTTTAAAATAATCAAAAGACTTGAATATAAATTTCTTTAAAGAAGATATACAAATGGCCAATAAAATCATTAAAATTTTTTCAACATCATTAGCCGTTTGGGAAAAGCAAAGCAAAATGTAGTGACTGTTTAACCACTAGAGTGGCCATTATTAAAAAAAAAAAGAAAGGAAAGGAAAATAACAACTGTTGTAGAGAAATAGGAACATTCGTGCATTGTTGATGGGAGTGTAAAACAGTGCAGCCACTGTGGAAACCAGTTTGGTGGTTCCTCTTAAAGTTAAGTATACATTACTATATAACTAGGAATCCTACTTCTAGGTATATATCCGAAAAACTTGAAATCAGGGAGTCAAACAAATAATTACATACCAATATGAATGGTGGTATGTATTCATTCATATTCATTATTCACAATTGCCAAAAGGTAGAAGCAACCCAAGTGCCCATCACCTGATGAATGGATAAACAAATGGAACATTATTCAACAGCAAAAAGGAATAATGTTCTGATATATGTGACAACTTGAATAAACTTTGGAAGACATCATGTTGAGCAAAATAAGTCAGACACAAAAGGACAAATATTGTATGATCTCACTTATATGAAATAACTAGAATTTGCAAATTCATAGAGTCAGAAAATAGAACACAGGTTACCAGGGGCCAGGGTGGGGTCAGAAATGGGGAGTTAATGCTTAATTGGTAGTGTCTGTGATTTGGAAAAGTTTTAGTAATGAATAATGTGCTGATAGCACAATACCGTTAATATAATTACCACTGAATTGTATACTTGAAAGTGGTTAAATGGAAATTTTTAGGGTGTATATACGTCACCAGGATAAAAATAATACAAAAATTATTAACTTGATGTAAATTACGGACTACAAGTAACACTATAGTTCAATTATAATAACATGGTTTCATCAATTGAAGCAAAATATCTAAAGCAAAATATTAAAAATATGGAAACTTTGAGAATGAATGGGTTAGTGCATGGGAACTCTGTATTTTCTACATGATTTTTGTGTAAACCCATGACTGCTCTAATTTTTAAAACATGAAAAAATATCCAATCTTAGTTGGACAAATATTTTTATTTAATTTTCTCCAGGACCTAATAATTATGGTCACATATAGCAATAGGATATCTAAACTCTATTACTTTTACTGAACAATTCTGTGATAAAAAAAAAAAAGCCTGCAACTACTAAATTCACCTGGGAATACTTCAAAGATTACTTCAAATCTATAGATCAGTTTGGGAATAACTGATATTTTAAAATGATCACATCTTCTAATCCATGAGTATGGTATATATTTCCATTTAATTAGGTGTTCTTTAATTTCTCTCAACATTGTTTGCAATTTTCATTGTATAGACACTGCACATATTTTGTTAAGTTTATCTGTAAGTATTTTATGTCTTTGGTATGCTAAAAAATTCATTTCTAGCTGTTCATTAATAGTATGTAAAATACAATTGAGTTTTGTATATTGATCTTGTATCCTGCAGCCTTGTTAAACTCACTTTTTAGTTTTCTTAATCATTTTGTAGATACCTTAAGATATCTTTATAGACCATCATGTTATCTGAGAATAGAAGCCATTTTACTTAAAACAAACAAACAAAAAAACCTTGAGAAGTACTACGGTACAGAAATCTGTTTAATTTCACTTAACACAGTTTCCCACAATTATTTGATCATAGAATACTTTTTATACATAACTCCTATTAACACCTGGAAGAACACATTTTGAGAAATATTGTTCTATCTCATTTAATATACATTATCTCACTTGGAGCTAATAATAATCATTGGCATAAATTTTATTCTCCTCATCTTATTTAAAGTCAAAGTAAAAACAGCAGAAGCAAAACACAGGATTTGAGACTCATGAAACCATAAATTTCAAAGTATAAGATGCTTGCATGGGCTCAGCTATGGCAAACTGAAATGTTGTGATTCTCTCTGGATCAAATTAACTTTCTTACAAATCATCTATGTTTGCTGACTCTGATAAGGTTTTGAGGATTTGTCCAAATCACCCATAAAATAGAGGTAGTCTGAATCATTGTTAGACCCAATCCTAACCCTAATGTGTTCTCAGACCCCACAACTGACACTTCTGTGGCAGAGCACATGGCACAGAAGGGGGAGAGGAGGAAGAAAATCTGACCATTATTCTAAATTTCCTTTCTTGTGTGGGTTTTGATCAGATAAAACTCAAATTATTTTTTCTGAATCAATTTGCCTTCCAGTAAAGTGGTTATAGAATATACTTCCAGTTAAAGCTTTTAGGATGGACCATTGCTCACACCATTTTCAACTATATTGGAGAAAGTATTTGAAAATATGCCATGGAGAAAAATTCAGATATGGCTCTTGGGGAGTAGTCAAGATGACTTAATAGGTCTCCTCACCACCCACCCGACTTCTGTGATTGAATTAATAGGGGATAATGGGGGGGGCAGGGGATGGAAATATGAGTTGCAAACATAATTTAAGCTGTGTGCAATTACATCATGGCATCAGTTTCCCCACTCAAGCTGGTAAATGACTACACCCAGAAATATTTGAGCCTTTTCTGATGAGATATAAATCAGTTCAAATTGTGATCCATTTCCTTCTGGCAATGAATTGAAAATACATCTTTCCCCTTCCATCAGCCTTTTGTTCTCCTTTTATTTATGCCTCACTGTGGTATAAGCTCAGTTTTTTAGGGATTTGATGTAGTCACCTGACAAAAATTGTTTGAAAGTCCAAACTGTCAAATTCAAGGACCTGGCTGAATGGAGTTTGCCATAGGATAGGGAAGGCAGAGGGCACAGAGGTATGTCTCACCTAACTGGACCATAAGAGAAGTTTAGTGGATCTCTTTATCAATATAACTATTGCTGTTCAGCAAAGTACCCCTGTATTTTTGGCCTCGAATGATTTGTATTTTAGTGTCTTCAAGTTTTGGGGAAGGCTGTCATCCTGTCTTGTTGTCAAGGTAGCTCTTCTGGTCTCAGCTAGGCTCACTCATACTCGTGTGGTCAGTGCATGGCAGACAGGCACTCTGCTATCTTAATTGGACCCTTCACTTATTTAGGGGTTGGCTGTCGGCTAACTGAGGATGGCCTCAGCAAGGATGTCTCATCTCTGCTTCATGTGGTCTCTTAGCCTCCAGGAGACTAGCCCAAACCGAAGTAGGGAACCAAAAAAGAGCTAGAGCAAACAGGTCTCTTGAGGTCTAGGCTCAGAATCCTCACATCATTACTTTGTTCACATTCTATTAGCCAAAGCAAGTCACAAGGACCAGATTCAAATGGTGGATAAATTGTCTTTACCTCTAGGGATGAGTTTTAGAAAGCACTGATACAGACAAGAGTGAACAATTGGGGATGCCTCTGTAATCAATTTGATCTATTTCCTTTTCTAGCTGAATCTGTCACATGCAAAGGGAAAAGGGACATAACAGCATCTAGGGCAGGAGAAGCTTACCATCTCACCTAGATTCTTCCTTAGGTTCTCCATGAGTAGAACTCAAGATCAAATGATTCCTCTTCAAATGCAAGCTTTATAAAGGTAGGCAGAATCTCGACCTCATATTCAACCTCAACTCAATCTTGCTGTTCCTGTATTTCTGTATTCCCAGCACACTGAACAATGTCTGGCTTAGATGTTCAATAAATATCTGTGAATGAAGAAATGAATAAGTGGAAGAAAGAGTTGAGTTACATAAGAGATGCAAAAGCATATAAGGGAAATCTACCATGGATAAGAAACTCCTGAACCCAAGTAGTGTAAGAATGGTGATGGTGTTTTTGAAGTTCCTGCTGCTTCTCATATGGCATGTGGGAACATTTAAATGATCATAGCAAGCACAGTAGACAGAGAAGAATGAATCCGCTGCAGAGATCAAAGTTTAGCAAGAAAAAACAGGAGGTAGTACAATTAAAAGAAAGCAGATGATGTCAGGTGGTAAAGAATGAAAGGATAGGGTGAACTGCTCTGAGGTAGAACTGGGTGGGTTTCACCCATTGGCCCGGGCAGCCTAAGAGGTCCCCAACAACATGTAGATCTGTCAATAAATGTCAAGGCCTCTGACACTGGCTATAGTTTAAGGACAAACTTGTGGCATTCAATTGCAACCAACTGGAGAGAGAGCATAGCAAAAATGACAAGAGATAGGCCCTGGGAATCTGAATACAGCAAAGAGAGAAGCTGATGGCAACAACCAAGGGAGAGTCAAGGAGGGACAAACGGCTGGTGCATCAGGGATTCACTGACTTATCAAGGTCATGCACATATTTGACTCCCTTGTCTTTTAGCAAGAAGAGATGTGTTTTATCCCATCAGTGAAATCTCATTTGCTGGGATGATAGGACTCAGTTTCTGCAGGGTGCTTAACAACTCTCTGACATATCAGAATGTGTCAGGTTGAGTTACTGTGATTCTATTTAATGAGGACATGACACATGAAGCCATTACTAGTGATTCAGACACTTCCTGTCAATGTCTGCCACTCAGGAATGGATTTGTGATCAAACTCCAGTCACAGTTCAGCTTTTTGCATGAGAGTCATTTCCAAGTTTTACTTTTAATACCTGAAGTTTTGTGTTACCGATATTAAATAAAAACTCTTTGCAATGAATTTTAAATGAGGTAAAATCTCTCACCAGAGATTTGTTAAAAGCAGATGAACAGCTGTTCTCTTTTCCCCCTTTTTAGTAAGAGGGCTTTAAATTATATATTAACCAAAAAGGTAAACAGAATAAAATGGGCAATTAAATATTAATGGAAGATGTAGTGGAATTGTCCTGTGTTGTACTCAAAGCAGCCTGAATGTTTGAGCTGTGAATTGCTCTCCCTCAGGTATTGAAATATTCATCAGTGATATTTAATAAATATTCATATTCATAGGCACTCCTGTTTACACTATAGCACTTGGAAGAGAGTGCTTACCAAAGAAAACACGCTAATGGAAGGTGAACTTTCCTGTACGGTGAGTCACTTTAAATTATACAGAGTGTGCCACTGAGGAGACAAAAATGTCTCCTCTGACAAATGAGAAGCTTGCGTAAGAGAGGAATGTCTTTTGTTGAGAAAATAGCATTATTTTGGCATTGTCAAGGTCAGATAGAGTCATCTCTATGATTCTATGAAGGTGTGATGGACAGCTATTGGACAACTACAGATTACTGTATTTCTGTTTATTAATGTATTTTAGAAAGGAGACACCATGCTATTAATGCAACATATAAGTTTGTACATTAAAACATGCTCCTTCAGGGAAGGACATTACCTTTTACTTAAGTTTAAAACATGGGAGCTTTCCTTGATTCTCTTTCTCCTTTAACATAATCACTTAAAATGTTCACAAATATCTGTCAATTTAAGTATTTGAAAACATCTTTTTTACTCCCCATTTCCATTCCCACTGCCTATTTCCAAGCTCTGTGATTTTGGTTATTATATTATCCTACTCATCTTCCTTTCAATTCTATATTTCTATCAGTCATATAACAGAACACAGGAAATGTCTTATCTGATTATAATGTTTCCCTCTCTAAATCATTTTAATGAACAAAATACCTACCAATGGTTTCA
This sequence comes from Tamandua tetradactyla, assembly GCF_023851605.1. Classification (NCBI taxonomy): domain Eukaryota; kingdom Metazoa; phylum Chordata; class Mammalia; order Pilosa; family Myrmecophagidae; genus Tamandua; species Tamandua tetradactyla. The sequence goes on from NC_135335.1 coordinate 25,338,729, forward strand.
CATTGACTGTAAATACTTCAGAATAACACTCCTTGCCCTCATTATCTGTCCTCAATTACTCATCTAATTCTCTAGCCATCTCTCCTCAGTCTTGAGTTTAGATTATGGCAATCCCGGGTCCATGGCTTTTTTTCATGTTCCTCCTTTTGCCGAAATTGCCTGTCTCACTGATTCCCTGTAATCCTTTAATTTCCAATGTATTTTAGATCATTCTTCTCTCTGTACTACAATAAGATAATTAAAAGAGTATTTGTTACATTTTATTATAACCATAAATGACCTATCATCTTCCCCCTTAGACTATGAGTTCTTCAAAAGTAGGAGGAAAGGAACCTAGTACATAGTAGGTGCTCAATGAACAAGACTTCTTGAACTAATTCTTTCTAAACAGCAGATTCCTATTTCTACAATGCTTAAAATTGGGGGAAATCAGTAGCAAGAAGAGGGAACTGCTTAGATAAAGAATAGCAATAAATTGCTTCTTTCTGGAGTTAAAATAATTAAGCAATAACTCAGGGACAAGTGCTTTTAAATTTGTATAAGTGACATAAGAGAGGATAAGCATAGTAAAATCCTGAAGTTTGTAAGTATAATTTACCTTTTTCTGGTTGTTGGATTTCAAATGGACATGGGTAAGTAGTAGAAGAATCCCTGAGGTTATATGAATAGGCATAGAAATTTCAGGTGTAAGGCAGAAACAACCCAAATGTCCATCACCTGATGAATGTATAAACCAAATGTGATACATCAATTCAGCAGAATAGTTTGCAGCCAGAAAAAGGAATGAAGTAATGATACATGCTACATACAACATGTTTGAACCATAAAAATACTATGCTAATTAAAAGAAGTCAGTCACACAGGAGCACATAAGATTCCATCTATAAAAATGTCCAGAATAGTCAAATTTATAGGGACAGAAAGTATCTTAGTGGTTGCTTAGGACTGGAAGAGATTGGGGGATGGGTGGGTGATAGACTAACAAATATAGATTTCTTTTTGAGGTGATGAAAAAGTTCTAAAATTGACTGCAGTATTGGTTATACAATTCTCTGAATATACTAAAAAGCACTGATCATACACTTGAAAAGATGAATTGTGTGGAATGTGAATTATATCTGTATATCACTGTTACAAAAAGAAAATTAAGGTGAGGTTGAATGTGGGCAAATTTCAGAGAGCGTCTTTGAAAAAGACCTATTAAGTCAAACATAATAAGAGGATAGTCTCTGAATTCCTTTATATGCTCGTGAAAGCACTTACATGGCATTATTAGACATGCTTTGGACATTAGATGAGTCCTGGAATAAGACCCAAAGTCAACTCCTCTAGCCTAAAGGCACCACAAAACACTGATTATAATGAGAAAGTGAACTAAAACCAAGCCCAACATTTTAAATGACTTACTATGCTTCCACTGCTGGCACAATACATGGAACTCCAGTCATAACACCAAAATCAATTATTAAATAACCCCAGAGAATATATTATGAGCTCAACTCTGATAAGTATTTTAGAAACTATAAAACATAATTAAGATATGGTGCCTATACCCAACAAGCTTACTCCAGTTGGAAAGACAAGAAAACACACATGAACAATTAGCAATTACTAACTATTCAACTATTGAATAAACATAAAGAGATGACATGAGTTATTCATTAAGTCTTTGAGCTATTTGGCCATTTAAAAAAAACAAATCTCACTAAGATTTGTATGAAAGCAGTTATGAAAATTGGGTCCATTAGGATGACCCACAAATCATGATTTACTATGGTATTTCTACTCAATAAATGATCTTGTGCCATCATGTAGACTTTTCTCTTTTTTCCCAGATTTGCTAGGTTGTGCTAGAATTAACAGAAATTGATTTACCCTTGAGTGAAAGTACATAGGAAGAGTTGTGAATTTTAGTAAGACTACTACATGCTAGGCTGGTTAAGATTCTAGAAGCATAATACAAGCATGGGGGGCTTTGACTTAATAAAGAGATTGAAAAGAAATTAAAGGAAATACTATTACAACCAGGAGGAAACCTAAGTTATTTTAAACAATATATAATAGTGATAAAAGTACTAAATTATATCCAGGTACTTGTTTCTTTACTAGTTCCCTCTAGAGTTCCCTCTATAATCCTTCTCAATATCTACTTTTAGAACTAGAATTAGATTTAGTTGTTTTAAATGAAAATAAAATTAAATTTAAAAATGCAGTATTATTTCTTTGGGGAAATTTATAAGAATCCTTGCTTCTTACATCATGAGACCATTGTTCAACCAATGCCAAATACATTCAAATTATCAGGGAAGAATACCATGAGTATAAACTTATAAAGCAACAGCAGGCATCACAGTTACATATAAGAATTTAACCTTTGAACTTGCCATGTAAGAATGTAACCTTTGGAATTGATCTTATAAACACAAAGCAACCAATAAGCACAGAAGAATCAGTTCTTCCAATTACTTTTTTTTCCATTCTACATATATAATCAGTAATTCTTAATATCATCACATAGTTACATATTCATAATTTCTTAGAACATTTGCATCGATTTAGAAAAAGAAATAAAAAGACAGCAGAAAAAGAAGTAAAATGACAATAGAGAAAAAAAGTTATACATACCATACCCCATACCCCTCACTTTCATTTACCACTAGCATTTCAAACTAAATTTATTTTAACATTTGTTCCCCCTATTATTTATTTTTATTCCATATGTCCTACACTTTTGTTGATATGGCAGATAAAAGGAGCATCAGACCCAAGGTTTTCAAATTCACAGAGTCACATTGTGAAAGCTATATCATTGTTCAATCATCATCAAGAAACATGGCTACTGGAACACAGCTCTTCATTTTCAGGCAGTTCCCTCCAGCCTCTCCACTACATCTTGGACAACAAGGTGATATCTACTTAATGCATAAGAATAACCTCCAGGATAACCTCTTGACTCTGTTTGGAATCTCTCAGCCATTGACACTTAGTCTCATTTCACTCTTCCCCCTTTTGGTCGAGAAGTTTCTCTCAACCTCTTAATGTTAATTCTCAGCTCATTCTAGGGTTTTTCTCAGTCCCTTGATGCTGAGTCTCAGCTCATTCCAGGATCTCTGTCCCACATTGCCAGGAAGGTCCACAGCCCTGGGAGTCATGTCCCACACAGAGAGGGGGAGGGTGGTGAGACTGCTCATCATGTTGGCCAGAGGGAGAGGCCACATCTGAGCAACAAAAGACTCTCTTGGGGGTGACTCTTAAGCCTAAATTTTAAGTAGACTTGACCTATCCTTTGTGGGGTTAAGCTTCATATGAACAAAGTCCAAGACTGGGGGCTCAGCCTATAGCTTTGGTTGTCCACACTGCTTGTGAGAATATCAAGAATTCAACTTGAGGAAGTTGAATTTCTCCCCATTCTCACCATTCCCTGAAGGGGACTTTGCAAATACTTTTCCACTCACTGATCAAATCACTCTGTGATTCATTGGGGCATCACTCTGGACAAACCAACAAAATCTCATGTCCTACCCAAGGTTCCAAGTACTATGGTGTGTAAAAGAACTTTATGTTCTACATTTGAGTTGATGTAAGGCAAGAACATTGTGTAGGAAAGATAGATTGGAAGCCACCTGCAATCCTGAGAGTATAAATGTCTGGGAACAAGCAAAAATTCCAGGTAATCCTTCATACTTATAAGGCAATGGAATTGGTGGGCTTCAAGGTGTCCAAACAGTAAACTGGGATTCAAGTAATAACTGAGTTTCAGATAGAACAAACAGGGAACTTTCACTAAGGTAAACAGGGTATGTAATGGAAAGGATGGAGTCCCAAGACAGGAACATAGAGGCCACAGTGTGGGGAAGATGGTGGAGGAAGGCCTCCCTTCCCCCACCCTCACAACCCCTTTGTGACTCTTCAAAGCTCTGTGATGTGGGCCTGGGATTATAGCTCTGAGCGAAGACACTCTGTGCTCAGTAGCCTGAGGCAGCAGCATGATCATGGACGGAGTTCTTACTCTTCCAAAGGATCATGCTGAACCTTGGCTGAGCTGCGATTGGACTTGCTTGGATACTGATCACAACTACAGCACCAAGTGCGGGTTGTGGTTGCTCCTTCTGTTCCTGTGCTATGGAGCACTGCAACTACATTGGATTCTTCAGTGGAAAAGCAAAGACAGCCAAAAAGTAAGGAATCCTGGGCCGGTTTCCAGCAGAGACTCTCTGTTGCTCTTTCCATTTCCATTTAAGCATTTCTAAATAAAATATTGTGGCTCAGAGAGACACCTGAGATAGGAAGTCTGAGGAGAAAATGTAATGTTAATTTTCCAGAGGAAGATGGGGACTAAGAATTCTATGTGAAACTCAAGATCTGAGTCTGGGGTAAGGGTGGGGTTCCAGGATAAGATCCAAGCACAGTGATTCTGTGGTCCTGGACTGGATTGTTGAGAATTCTGTGTCCCTGCAGGAGAACAAGGTCCACCAACAATTGATTATCAGCCACATTCTCTTTTTGGGCTTCCTTCCTTCCTTGGAGTTGGGCTACACAGGAGAGCAGGGCTGAACTTCTGAGAGCCTGTGAGCAGAGGCTGGAGTCCACGCTCTGTCCTCAGCACAGGGTTTTATCTGAGGGAGCATGTAGGTGACTGTTGGTCTCAGCTTCTAGGCCCTCCTTGACCAGAGGACTGCTGGCTGAGGTCATCAGTTGTGGACCTCATAAGCATGATTTTTTATTTTTTCAAAGTAAGAAATAATGAAATATTGAAAATATTTTATCCCTTTTAAAAATAAACAAAAGAAACACAGAGTTCCATTAATTAAAATAATCATATTGTTTATGAATAGTGAATGTTTGCACTTCCCAGAGACAGGAGTGGGAGAACTGAGTTCCAGCCCTTACTTTTTATCTTTTTCTTTTTCTCATCTTCAGGGCAGAGCCAAGAGGAGGAGAAAAGGTGGAACACTGAGAGGTAAAGGTCTGCCTATTCCTCCTGAGCTTTCCAAGGGGGATCCTTTCTCTGTCTCCAAGAGGCTCAGGTCTACATTCTCTGAGGATCTCAGTTGCTAGATACAGTCTCACTCAAAGGCAAAGCTCTCAGAGGAGAGGCTCATGGGAAGAAAGTCAGAACCTGGGATACTTATCAAATTCCCTGCTCTACCCACCCATGGGCATGAAGCAATGATGGACGTGAGCAGTGATTTTAGCCAATAGGTGGCTATGTGAGATGTAGAGAAATGACTACTGGTTAGTTTGGAATCAAAACTTCCGTTTTCTATCTTTAGACAAGTACTTTAATTTCCTGAATGCTTAGATTCCTCTTTGAGATAACCACTGCTCTCTGTCCTTCACAGAACAATTTTGGGTATAACATGGGTTAATGTATACAAAGGCACCTTGTGAATGATAAAGCAGATTACACATGTGTGCCTTCTTACTATTTTCATTGACCACTTGATTTTGTCTACTGACTCTTGGAGATTTCAGAGTCTAAATCACAAAAGTCTTCCATGAAGGGACATCTACTCTGCTTCCTGTATGAGCCCTACCTTTCTCCCTTCACCATGCATAACCTTTCTCTCCTGGTTTCCCAGGCTGGAAAGCTTAGTAGAAAGAAGAGGAGACAAGGAAACTGCTCTCCATTCTGAGAAGGTGATCAGTCTTTCCCCTTCTTTCCTGGTCCCCTTTTCTCGCAATATCTATGCCATTCCAGCACTTCAGTGAAGCCTGGGGTTGACACGGGAAGGGGTAGCTGTAGGAATGTGAATGTGAATGAAAGCCTTGGGGAGAGGGCCATATGGCAAGGTATATTGCAAAGTTACGTTTGTGGCCCCACCCCTGGTAGATGAACAGGCCCTCCTTTGCTTGTTCTGGTCCTGGCTGCAGCTTTGTGCTTCCTGTATCCTGCAGCCCCCTGGGCCAGTATCATGATACCACCTGTTTTCATCAACTGTTATGCTCAAATCCCTTTTGTGAAGTGTGTGAATGAGCAATTGCTGAGGTCGATTGGCTACTGTTTGGGGAGCCCCTAGAAGACGCTGCTCCTTCTTGGTCTTCTTTGACTTCCACAGTTCCTGAGACTGAGTCACCGATCACTCTGACCTCTGACCTCTCAGCAGACCCTGAGGCAGACTTAATACCAGACCCCCTGCCTGAGCCCTCTTCACCCTTTACCATTCTCTCACCTGACTGGATGACCCCCTTAGTTGACTTTCTTTCACCCTCACCACCAGATAACAATCTGCCACCACAGTCTTTTCTCCCCTTGAATCTCCCCCAGCTTCCAATGGGCTATTTTATCTCCCAACCACCTGCCTTTTCGCCTCTTCCACCATATCACACTCAAAGAGTGGATCCTCTTCTTCAGCCACAGGCTGCTTTGTCTCTGAACAGCATCTTTGCACTTGAGCCCACCATCTCTCAATATACCAACGTTGCACTTGAGCCCACCATCTCTCAAGATACCAACGTTGCAACAAATTTGTCCCATGCAATGAATCCCACTGATTCATTTCCTTGTTATCATGCACCACCAACCCTGTCTGCTTCACCACCACCAGACTGTGCTTTAACTGTGACTCAACCTCAATCAACTTCAATCTTACTGAAGCCTCTCCCAGAGAATTCATCTCCAGATAGCCCTGCTGGGTTGACTGCTTATGTTCCAACAATCACAGGCATTGACCCTTCCAACCTGCCTCTTTCAGAATTCTCCTGGTGGCAGGCTCATGCCCAGAACTCTTCCCCTTCTACCTTGGCACAATGTGATTTCCAGCCAGGGCTGCTTACTGTCAATTCTCCAGAGGTCCATTTAGGAGGAGATACAACAACTAACTATGTGGAAGCTGGTAGCCTCTCTTTTCTTTCCCCTGATGTCCTGGACTTTCTGGAAAGACAAGTCAAAAAGAGAGGGGATTTCCTGATGTGGAAGGAAAAAGAAAACAAAAAGAGATCTCTTCTAAAACAACTTAGGGCACACTTCCAACTAAATTCTTCAGTGAAAATGTTAGATTCAATTGCTGATAAGCAAGACACAGCAGCTTCCCTACACTTCTGGAGCACCGAAGGCAAACAGGAAGAGCTGATACATCAGCAGCCCCCATATCCTAATACCCTGGGAGGCCATTTGCAACAGAAATATATCCAGCTCTTCTGGGGTCCCCCTACTTTGCACAGTGAGTCCTTGATGCCTGCTGCCCTGGTATCAGGTGGATGTCTTTCAATCTTTGTCTTCAATAGAATATCAAGTACCCCTGCAATCCAAATTAAGGGTGGAGAATCCCCACTACTTTCCCATCCCCTATCTCTGTCCCTGTCTGAGAGGAAGCTTCAAACCTTGCCTGAAACTCTGTCTGAATCCCAGCCCCCACATCTCACTCAGGTCCAGTCCCAGGCCCACCTGAAATCTGCACTCCAAAATCTACCCCCTTCTGTCTCAGCCCACAATAAGAGCTGTAGAGTGTCTTTCCATAGACTCCAGAATGAGGCACAGAGTTTTGATCCAACTGAAATTAACTACCTGGAGTGGCACGTGTTGCAGAAGCAACAGGATGGTTTGTGGGGTTTACCCATTGTGGTCCAAAGATCTCAGGAGGCTTTTTGTTCTCCAGCTCCCAACTCTTCTCAGTACCACCAGGCCTCTCAGGTCCATGTTCCAGTCTCTATCATTCCTGGACATTTTCCTCTCAATAGTGAGATGCAGAAGAAACTAGAACACCACCTTCGAAAAAGGCTCATTCAACATCGTTGGGGCCTGCCCCACAGGATCCACGATTCTCTGTCTCTAATGAAGCCTCCAGACGAACTTTCAGAGGTATCTGAGTCAAAGAGCAGTTATGGACTCTCATGACTCTCTGTGTTTAAGTGTGAGAACAACAAAGATCTAAAGAGTGTTGGATTGAGCCTCTCAGAAAATGTCTATGAGAAAAACTCAGAGATACTTCAGCTAGAGGAGGGTCAGGGACATAGCCTGGAGAATGGCCCAAAAGACCATTTGTTGAATGACTCAGAAGTTTCCTTCATTAAAGCTCTGGAGTCTGACTCTGAAAATGACTTAGAAGGTCACATGGTGAGTCTTTCAGGGAATAACTCAAGGGCCTCAAGCGTGAGCCTGGAGCAGAGGAAATTGGAAAATATTCTGAAAGTACATTTGAGCAAGTTTGAGCAAATCAATGTGGGTAGGATCCCTGTGGCTGTACGCTCTGCATGGCATGCTGTCAAGCAGACATTAACTCCTCCTGCAAAATTCCACACCCAAATGAAACAACAAAATTTGACACAATGGGTGGTGGGTGATTCCTGCCTGAATACCTCTCAGGAGCTTTCCTTCATTGATTCCAGAACACAAGAGATACTAGAAGCCCATGTTAAAAGGCTTACTTTGAGGAGGTTGTGGGGCCTTCCCAACAAGATCCTTGAATCCATAGAAATCTTTAAATTGAAAGAGGCCTCATCATGCTCTTCTCTCCATCCTAACATTCCCTCTTCAATCACCATTGTTTCTGGGAGGGACCCCAAAGCTAAGGCTTTTGAAACCTTTGAAAGAGCACCCAAACTTTTCAGGTTGATGAGATGCTAACAACAACTTCAGTCCCCATTGTAGATCATTCTCTCCCTGCCACCTCCCCTGTCAGCAAGGAAGGACGGGGCACCAAGAGACGATCACCATCTGATGTCAATCATGAGCTTGCACAGGACTTTCAGACAACAGAAGATGGCAGTCAGTCGCTTCGGCCCCTTACATATAGCACCAAAGACAGCATGAGTCATAGTGAGACTGTCACAACCAATAGATGCAGCCCAGAGCTGTCCGTAAGTCAAGACAGGGCTGGACATGAGCCAAGGGACCAGCAAGTGAGTTTCAGTGATAGAGGAGAAATGCTACAGGACAAAGGGATGGGAGAGAAGAATTTAAAACAATTTTCCATTTTCAATGTGTCCAGGGAGATATTCAAGGCTGAGGAGCTCTATGCTGAGCAATCACAAATGAGTGATGACTCTGAAAAGATAAAAATGGATACCAGTGAAGGAGAAATTCCCTTGACCACTGAATGTCCCCCATCACCAAAAATACCAGTTCCCCATGACCCTGATATTTCACACCTTAAAAAACAACTGTTTGATGAGTTGAAGTGTAAAGTGGAATCCAAGGAGCATAGACAGTCTCAAGGCTATTCCACGGATATGTCTCTTGCCTCAGAGAACTTGTCTTTGAAGGCCCCACTGACTCCTGCCCAGAGCATATCTAGTGGGAACGTGTCAGATTCCCAGGTGTTGCATGTCCACTTGGAGGACAAAGGGACGCAGCAGCAGGAGCCTTGGGTACCTAAGCATGTTTTATGGAAGTGTCAGGATAAGAATTTTCCACCAGATGCAAAAAGAGTGAACCCTCAGAGACTTGAAACAGGGGAGTTTTGTGGGGGGGATGCAGAGTTGGGGACTGCCCAAGTCAGAAAGAGTTATCGTGCTCAGGTCAGGAAATTAGAGGAGACTCTTGGGAGCAAGTCCCCTCAGTGCCTGTTACAGATGCAACAGTCTCCTTCTGAAAGTCTTTTCAGAAAAACAATGAAGCACCTTTTGCAATGGCTTCATCCTAGTACACAATGTAAAGAGCAGGGAAGTTTCCTGGAAAAACGTAGTTCCATGTCAGCTTCTGTGCAGAGCAGAGGCTCAATTAAAAGTGGAGCAAGGGTGACTGAAGCTCAGAATCTCATGGCAGACATCGGAAAGTTTGTGGAGGAGAAAATGGGGCAAAGACATGGAAGAGATATCACCTGTTCTCAAGCATCCCTTCCCTCCTTGAAGAAGTTTGAGGAAATTCAGTACAAGGCAAGACTGAAGACCCAAGCAGAGCTCATCCAGGGGCATCCCTTCAACTATAGGGCTCCCCTCCATAAAGTGACAAATACTGATGGCAACAGCCAAAAAACTGTGTGTATTGGCCAGAACCATCCTACATGTGCTAGAGACAGGAACAAACACCCCCAGAAAGTTGTAGGATGCAAGGACCAGCTATTGTGCCAGAGTTATTCCCCATCCACAACCATCAAGGAGTTGGAGTTCCTTCCAAGCCCCACCTGCATGCCTCAAGAATGCCAGGTGCCTCAGGCTGCCTTCCCCTTTACTGAAGGCAGCCACAGAGATTTGTCTTTCCTATTGAGGCAGGAAATGTTTCACCAGCACTTCCAGGGAGGAAAATCCCCCCCCCCAAGAATAACTCATTCTTTGTTGAGAATATAGATTCTCTCCAACAAATGTTCCTTCTAAGAATGCTGTCTTCTCTGTGTACTGTGGGGCATGGTTTTTGGGTATCTCAGGGCTTGTGTTTAGGAAATGGAAAGAATTAGTTTAGCTCTTACTGATCACCTCCTTTGGTTTCTATAAAGGGTGACCAGTTCTCTGGTGCTCTTGGTGAAGAACAGACATCTCCTTCTTCAAACATGAAGAACAGACATGTTTGATATTCTCAAACATCCCCTCCCTCTCTGATGAAATATTAGGAGAGGGGATCTGTTTTCCATCTTATTTTAGCCATAATGAAAATGTATAGAAACCCTCACCTTCCTCTTCTTTAACAGCTTCATATCTTTTGGAGCAGTAGTGAATAAAGCTCTTCCATATCTGAGAAGAGTCAGGGACAAGTATATTTCCCCAGAAAATAGTGGCTTAATTGTTTTTTTTTTTTTTTGGAGAAAGTTGTCATTTTTCCACAGGATCACAGGTGGGTGAACATTGAATTGGGGTGTCTGGAGAGGTATTGCTTTGGTAGATACTGGGATGGTTGGGATAGGGCCTAAGAACAGGGTAGATGATACTTATGAATCTGTTCTATGGGGCATGTTCAAGTACTTTGAACTTGACATTGAGTTTTCCCCATTAGTATAGTACCTTGAGGAAATTGTTCTCCATCCAGGGTAATTCTTCAGACTGCCTGGATTGATGGCATCTTTTCCAGGCAAAGGGATCACCCAGTCATAAGAGTGAGAAAAGAAGAATAGAATAAAGAGGTGAAAGAAAGACCTTGCCAGTGGAACAAAACAAAGGTCTCTGCTCCATCATCCCTGTATCGTGATCTTGTCCTCCTTCCTTTTCTCCTGTCTGAACCAGGCACCACCCTGAGGTTGATCAGGGCACTGTAGAGCATACTGATGCCGTTTTTGGTGGAAGTCCACATGGGGCTGTTCTTTGAGAAATCAAAAAGTAGCAGCAAGTATGTTGTCAGGCCTGGCATCACCCGCTTTAGGGAAGATGATCTTGGTGCCTTCCTTCCAGCTACCCTTGATGACAATGTGCAAGATCCTTGCTCTTAGTGTTCACAGTTTTCTCCACTTTGTGACCTTCATGGACTTGGTGGAGGACAAGGCACCCAAAACTGATGCAGCACAGGTGACTCCTAGATCATGCACCATTGTTACAAAGACATTTGGTGGCTCACCATGGATCTTTATGGAATGTTCTTTAGATCAAGACTACACACATACCAGCCCTTAAAATAGGGGTCCAGGGGGAAGGAAACTTCGTTTGCATGCAGACTAGATTTCAAGAATGGGGTGTGTTTCCAAGAAGGCACTTTGAAGTAGTGTTTCCAAAAAGGCTTGCAAATGCTGGATGTCTAAAAGAAAAAAACAAGATGTCCATTAGAGCCCTTTCTCACTACCACACTTCTGCCTTCTTTCCCAGAGTTATTGACCCTTCAGTGCCTGAAGCTTAGGGTTGCAGAAAATACCAATTATATGGAGGCCCTGGGGAGGGACACAAGGTTGGATGAGACCGAGGGCAGGGAAATTGAAGCAGGGAGACTTCAGTGGGAGACTCCAGCATCCACGAGGAAGGACCATCCAATAAATTAGCCCCGCAAATACTACACCACCTCATTTTAGGGTCCTTTATCTCCTTTCCAGTTCAGTTATGCCCTCAGTCTTTTTGGAAATTATACCAAGAACACAAACAAACAGAAACCCCTGTTCTGGTGATGCTTAGATAATTGATTCACTTTCCTCAAACTTGGGTGATTTCGACTTGCTTATCAGATGTGCTAGACTCACCATTCACAGAAACTGTCATCTCACCTGCGGGTAAGGAAAGACAGGGTGCCAAGAGACAATCACCCTCTGATGTTGATCATGGGCTTGCACAGGACTTCCAGACAATTGAGGCTGGCAGGCAGATGCTTCTGCCCCTCACATATAGCACTGTAGACAACATGAGTCATAATGAGACTGTCACAGCCAATAGACAGAGCCCAGAGCTGCCTGCAAGTCAAGACAGAGCTGGGCATGAGCCAAGGGATGAGCAAGGAAGTTCTAGTAACAGAGTAGAAATGCTTCAGGATAGAGGGATGGTGGATATAAATTTAGTACATTTTCTCCAGGCCAATGTGTCTAGGGAGAAATTCAAGGCTACGGAACTCTGTGCTCCAGAATCAAAATCTAGAGACAGCTTGACAACCAACAAGCTGGGAGACTCCCAAGTGAAGAATGTAGGTATGAATAAATCAGAAACTACCTTGATCACTGAATGCCCCCCATTGCCAAGAATATCAGTTTCCCAACATACTGGACTATCAAACTTGCAAAAGCAGCTGATTAATGAGTTAAAGTTTAAATTTGAAAGTGAGGAGCCTAGCCAGGCTCAAGATCACCCCACTGGCCTTTCTTTTATGCCAGAAAACTTGTTTTTATAGTCCTTAGCTTCTCAGGCACTGCATGCCTCCTTGGAGGACAGAGCAATCATCATGGAGCAGAAGCAGGAGTCTTTGTCCCCTGTGTGTGTCTCAGGGATGTGCCAGGATAAGAATTTCCCACCAGCTGCCAAGAGAATGAATCCTCAAAGACCTGAAGCAGGAGAATGTGGAAGAGAAGATTCACGATTAGGGACATCCAAAATCAGAAGGGAGAGCCACCCTTCCCAGGATGGTATTTGAGAAGAGACACTTGGGAACATGATTTCCCTGTCCTTATCACAGAAGGAACAGTCTATTTCTGAAAGTTACTTCAGAAAAAAGATGAGGTAATTTCTTCAGTGGTTCCATTTCAATAACAAAAGCATAAGTCTAGGAAGTTCCCTGTAAAAATCCAAGTCCATACTGACCTCTGTAAAGCACCAAAGCCCAGTTGAAAATATGAATTGTGGGACTCATGAAGCTCAGGAACTCATGACAGCCATTGGGAATATGGTAGAGGAGAAGCTCGGATGTAGCCTTAGACTTGAGGCCTCAACATTAAGTCAGCACAAGGCTGAGCAGGAGCAGGCAGAGTCTGAAGAAGGGCCTTCCTCCAGTTACAGCAGCCCCTTCTGCAAAGTGTCAAGTACTGACTCCAACAGCCAAGAATCTGTGTCTTCTGACCCCAGTCATCCTACACACATTACATGGATCAGAGGCAAGGGAAAAAATCCTCAGAAAGTTCTGGGATTTGAGGGCCAGCTACTGCATCAGAGTTATCCCCCATCCATGCCCCTTAGGGAGTTTAAGTCTCCTACAAGCCCCACCTGCATGCCCCAAGAAAGCAGGTGCCTCAGGCTGCCTTCACCACTACTGATGGTAGCCTCAGTGATTTGTCTTTCCTATCCAGGAAGAAAATGCTTCTCCAGCACTTCCAGGGAAGAAAATTTCCCCAAGAATAATTCACTCCTTGTTGAGAAATCCTCTCCATTTTTCTTGGCAGCACATCCTTTGATAAGAACAACGTTTCTTTAGCTCAACCAAGAATACTGATCTTCTTCAATAAACATTTCTTCTAATATGAGAATGATGTCTTTGGTGTGTACTGTTGTTGAGGCATGGGTTTTGGGAATCTTGGTGTTTGCCCATAGGGAAAGGAAGGCATTAATTCAGCTCTTACTGATTGCCTCCTTTGGCTTGAAATAGTTGACCAGTCCCTTGGAGGCAGCCTGACAGTGGCTCTCCCAATTTTATCCCAGGTTCCTTTATTTGATCTTGCTCATAAGGTTTGTGTTTAGAACACTTTCTTTCTTCATCATATCATTATAATACAGTTTCTTCTAAAATACTGAGGCCTTTTGAACATGAGAAAAATCCTTTAATCCAGAACTTGGCTTACTCCATCTTTTCTGCTGCTCCCTCACTATCCTGAAGTATATACAGCTGTCTTAGGTGGAGGTGGGGGGATGAGGGACATGGGCAAAATAGAGCCAGAAATTCCCTCTCCTCTAGGATGTTTGGGAACTGGAAGCAGAAGTCTGGGGGTTGGGGGTGGGGAGGGGAGCGGCTAGTCTCTGAAGTCAGCGATAAGGAGAAATCTTATTCTGTGATCTTTTGGTGAGAAATAATGTCGCTGCTCCAACAGCTCCTTTTCTCCCTTATTAGGTTTTAAGAAGTAGGTTATGTTCTGCACCTCTTGCCTTACCCTAATGAAAATGGATAGCAGCTCACCCTTTCCTGTTCTTCTACTCTGTCACATACTCTAGAGCAGTAGGAAGACTGAGACTTGCAGCTCTGAAGAAGGTCAGAGATAGGAACATTTTCCTGAAAACAGAGGTTCCAGGAGATCTCACAGGTGGGTAGTGATTGCATGGAGTGTATGTGGATAGGTATTGCTGTGGTGGACACTGGGTTGGCTGGAGCAGTCTAGGAGCTCAGGAAGTGCAACAGAGGAATCTGTCAAGTGTTAAATGTTGCGCTTTCTGGAAAGCAAATTTTGTGCCCCCTGCCTATGAAGGAATCTTGAGGAAAAGGAAGAGATGCTCCCCAGAAGGAAAAAAGTTGACTTTCCCCCTTTGTCTTCCAGGAAGTTCTGGGCCTCCAATCCTAGGAGTTATTAAAGGCTTTCACGTTTCCTGGCTGAAACAAAAGTTGGGAACCACATATTATACATTCCTAACCAGACTCTCCTGTAGGAGGGGTATTGAACTAGGTGTTCCTAGGAAGGAGATAAGCGTTGACGCAGATGTTTGATTGAAAGAGGGGGAGTTGCCTAATGGTAACATAGCCTCCTATGACTTGAGAAAAAAGATGTAAAGAGGGTTCCCTGCAGTGGAAGAGTCCCATGTGAAGTCTTCTAGGAGGCAGGAGGCAGGAGGCAGCAGGATTTCTAAAGAGATGAAATATTTACTGGGATGACTAATCATCAAACCCATTATGTTGAGAACTGCAGTCAAACAATGCAGTGCTCACACTTGATAGAGATTGTGCAGCCAACTGACCTTTTCTTTTTTTTTTGCCACTGTCCTTTTAATGGACCAAATGAGCTTGGACAATGAACATTCCAAAGGCAACCATGACAGACTCACATTCAGAGGACTTTTTCCTGCATAGTGGTTTGACAATGTCAACACCAAATGAATTATTTAGTTGTTCCCCACTAATGACTAATATTGCGTGTCTTCGTAACCCTTTACATGGAGACTTTGAGCCAGATTTAATATAATTTGGTTTTTTAGTGCTTTTTAAATTAATTTTTAAATTTTTAAAAAAATATAACAAACGCAAATTTTCTTAACATGATCATTCCATTCTACATATATACTCATTAATTCACAATATCATCACATAGTTGTATATTCATCATCATGATCATTTCTTAGAACTTTGCATCTATTCAGAAAAAGAAATAAAAAGACAACAGAGAAACATTCATACATACTATATCCCTTACCCCTTCCTTTCATTGATCACTAGCATTTCAATCTAAATTTATTTTAATATTTCTTCCCCCTATTATTTATTTTTATTCCATATGTTTTACTCATCTGTTGATAAGGTGAATAAAAGGAGCATCAGACACAAGGTTTTCACAATCACACAGTCACGTTGTGAAAGCTATATCATTATACAATCGTCTTCAAGAAACATGGCAACTGAAACACAGCTCTACATTTTCAAGTATTTCCCTCCAGCCTCTCCATTACATCTTGACTATCAAGGTGATATCTATTTAATGTGTAAAAATAACCTCTAAGATAACCTCTCAACTCTGTTTGGAATCTCTCAGCCGTTGACACTTTATTTTGTCTCATTTTGCTCCTCCTCCCTTTTGATTGAAAATGTTTTCTCAATCCCTTGATGCTGAGTCTCAGCTCATTCTAAGATTTCTGTCCCACGTTGCCAGGAAGTTACACACCCTTGGGAGTCATGTCCCATGTAGATGGGGGAGGGCACTGACTTTGCTTGTTGTGTTGGCTGGAGAGAGAGGTCACATCTGAGCAACAAAAGAGGTTCTCTTGGGGGTGACTGTTAGGTCTAATTTTAAGTAGGCTTGACATATCTTTTGCAGGGTTAAGTTTCATATGAACAAACCCCAAGATTGGGGGTTCAGCCTATAGATTTTGTTGTCCACACTGCTTGTAGAAATATCAAGAATTCAACTTGGGAAAGTTGAATTTCCCCCCTTTCTAACCATTCTCTGAAGAGGACTTTGCAAATATGTTTTTGTTCCCTGTAAAAATCACTCTGGGATTTATCGGGACATCACTCTGGACAAACCAACAAAATCTCATGTGCTACTCAAGGTTCCATGTACTTATGGTGTTCAACTAAGCTGTCTACATAAGTTATATTAGGAAATGCACTAGTCAAATAGGAATTTTGTACCAAATAAACATTTTTGTTTTAGTCTCACACATAAGTTAGAATTTTAAAGTATTAATTACCATCTATTTCCAACACCCTGCAGTAATGACATTCTTTTGTTCTTCCTCATGCAAAAACATTTTTTTAAATTTGTACATTTAGTCACTATCATCATACACACTAGGCTTTCCTATATTATGCCATCTCAGTCTTTATCATCTATCTTTCTTTCTGATTTCATTTGTGCTCCCAGCCCTCCTCCCTCTATCATTCTCACATTCAGCTTCATTCAGTGTTTTAACGTAATTGTATTACAGTTAGGTAGTATTTTGCTATCCATTTCTGAGTTTTTGCAATCAGTCCTGTTGCACACAGATTTAATATAACTTAGAAAAATTAAGTACTGCTTGCTGCACTTCAGTATTGTGGAACAAATTCATGCTTTTCCATATACTATCCCATTTAAACTGTCAAAGGAATAGTGGCATTGAACATTGTTAAATAGGCAAGACGATTTTATTCAAAACTATGTGCAATAGGGAAGAGAGAGAGAGAGACCAGAAGGCTTTTGTGATAAGAGTAGAAGGATACTTTCAATAGGGGAGAGAAAGAGAGCTCAACTCAGTTGAAGCAGAGGGCAGGAGGTTTTTAAGGACTGGCATGAGCTTGTTAAATGTACTGAAGAGAGAGGTAAACAATAAGGGTTGTCAATTACATGGAGTTATCTCCTAAGTTTACTGCTGAGGTCAGGTTGAATATGTTCATTCTATCAAGGCTATCTGCATTCTGGAAGGGCCAAGGTGAGAGGGAGGTCAGGAACCTAGAGTCAGAAAAAAGCCCATCTAAGGTTTAGTCAAGCTGAGGAGAAGTTAAAGGTGCCTTGGTTAGTTACACAAAGGAGGGGGAATTCCTAACCTTTGCTGTTCTGCTGGATCACAGGGTTCACATGCAATTCAACCCTGCCGAATCTTTACAACACTTTGAAGTAGATATCCCTTTTACAGCAGGGCAACCTGAGGGACACAGAAGGTGACAAAGGTGATACATATTTAGTGAACTGGCACAAAACAAGGAGCCAGGATGGAAAGTCCTCTTTATTAGGAGGAATCATTTGGATATACATGATAGCAAATACAATTTCACTAATTTAAACAAAAAGAGATTATGTTGATTCCTGAAACATCTAGGAGTAAAGATGGCCTCAGGCAGCAGGAGTAATGCTGGATTCAATTGCTGCCATCAAGATTCCATTTCTATCTATTTCTTGGCGCAACAGTCTGCACTGGCTTTACTTAAAGACTGTATGGCAAGTACATAGCCATATCTTTTAAGTTTCAAGTGCAATTGAAAATGGGTTGCTTCTTCTGCTAGTCCCTTCCCAAGCGTCACTGTGCCTTATGGCCTTCAGTTGAATTGCATGATAAAACCCATCCATAAAATAAGAGTGTTGGAAAAAAAACTCCATTTGCACAGAGGCTGAGATTAAAGAATGGGAATTGTTTGAATATTACCAGAAGGTAAGTGAATGTCAGGAACAAATCTGCCTTCTGAACAAATGTCATATACTCCACTCTTTGATTTCATCCCTCTATCCTTCCAGCTATGCCCTCAGTATGTCAATTCTGCAACTTAATCAAGAATTACAAGCCACTGCTATTTACTGTCCTAAATCTCTTGACTTCATTTCCTTCCTCTCCAAGGTAGACTTCATGGTTAATCACTTAGCTACAAACCTAAGTAGTTCCACTCTGAACAGCCTACCCCCTTCTCCTATCATCTTTTCTGCAGTCAAAATTCAACTTTCTACCTTTTCTAGAACTGCCTTTTTATTAGGGGTTGGTTCCTCTTGGATAGATTCACACAGTTAATTATACTGATATTACCATAAATCCATGTTCCACTAGCAATGGTCAGCTCCAATAGTGCCTGGAAATAAACCATCCATTCCTATAAAGCTTACTATGCTATGTGCATTCTTCCAAGAATTCGGAACACAGTGGTGGAGGAAACAAACGAAGCTCCCTTTCCTGGTGGAGCTTATGTGAGTCTTTACTTAGTAAACTCACCGATCTACTCAAAGCTATTTCACTTTCCTAAAACAATTATACCCTCTCACCTGTTAAGCATATGTATTGGATAACCACTTCACAGAGACATTGGAAGCCATCAGAAGAGAACTTTCCATCAAAAACTTCAAAGCAAAAACCAAAACAAAACGCAAAAAAAAAGAAAAACAAACACCTACTTTCCTTTCCTCTGTCTCTCCTACTATTTTAAAAGAGGCTTCCCTGAGATGCCTTCCTTCCTGAGGTAGGAGCTGTCTTTACTTTCGAATTCACAGCACTTTTCATATGTGTTGTTACACTTGTCTTATCTAACTTCCCTGAAGACAGAGGCAACAGCTATTTCCTCACTTTTCTGGCCCATCCTCTGATTAGCATCTAGTGGGTCATTGGAGACTTCCGGAACACAAATGAGTGATGGGCGGGACTTCCCCTGTGTGCCCTAAGGAACACACCCAATGGGCGTGCCCATGTCTAGGGGCAGAGCCTAAGAGTGTTTAGCCCTTTGGTTTCCTAGTGGCATCCATGGCCAAAGGCCTTGCTTCAAGCTTCTGTACTCTGTCACCTTGCTTCCAAGAATTGAGATTCGTTTCAAAGATAAAGTCTGTCGAAGGTTTCTGCGTGACTGAGTGATGTCTGTCCATCCTGCCTGGAGTCTCCTTCCCTTCCTCCGCTGGTTCCACCCAGCTGAACCGGGCCTCACGCTGGGCCTTCACACCCCTACTAGCCCCTTGCAGGGCCGAGACCTCAGAAGATGCTCGAGGCTCAGCTTCGGCCGCTGGTACTGCTGGGAAGGGGGCCTCTTCTCTCTGTGGGCGCTCCATGGAAGTCACATTTGTAGGTGGTGATAATAACTAGAATCAAGTTGATGACTATTTTAAGTTTTCACCTTCACCAGCTGCCTGCCTTGCAAAAGTGGCTTACCTGCATCTCAGATCTCATCTAGGATGTGGTGAGAGACTGATATCTGCTAACAGGTTTGGCTCTGAGAACTGGAATGAACAAGAGCTTTGTTCAATATTAAGGGTCTATGTTAAAGAATGGGCCAGAGCAATAATGCTGTTACCACGTGGATGTTGCCAGCCCTGGGAGAATCCAGTACCCTGAAAATATCTGCACCGGTCAGGTCAGTGAGACTTCATGTCACCATACCACACACGGAATGAAAAAATCGCTATCTCTAACCACAAGGCCAGTATGTAAAGGGATGCACAGTCCACTGGGAGTTGTTTCCAGAGGAGCCAACAAAAGCAGTCTTGAGTTAATCTCTCTGGGACCTAGGAGTGGGTCTGGAATAGTTCTGGGTAACTCAGGTAAAGACCTATTATAGTGTTAGTGGATAGAGATGAGGCCTCCTGAGGGTAGATGGAGAACTATTTGTCACCCACTGCAAGATCCAGAACAGAAAAGACACAAGGCTCTTTAGCAGACAGGTCTGCAGGTTTTTGACAGCCAGAAAATCTCAGGTAACTTCCCTCAGTTACTGAGATTTCCATACATTCATGTCTTTACTGAAGACCTACTGCTTGTTCTGTTACCTGTTAAATAAACATCAATTTGTAACATTTTTCTGTTACAGAGTATTATATAGCAAATTTTAAAGATATGGAAAAGTAGAAGGAAGAGCCCTGTAGATTCCCACTCCCAAAATGATTGCTATTAACATTTTGATTTATTTCTTTCCAGATTTTTCTATGCTAATTTTTAAAATTTTATATGCTTGTTTTTATGTTGTTTAAATAATGTGTAGTTTCTTAAAAAGAAAAACACATTCTGTTATAAACATTTTAAGTTTTGCAAACTTTCCTAAATAACATGTTTTATGATAACATTCTCTTAAGTGGTAGTTCATTAAACTCTACTTTTGGTTGACATTTGGGTAGTTTCTAATTTTTTGATATTTTGATACTTTGTTTAACATGCTTGTTCATAATTGTACTTGCTTATAATCTGCTCTATTCCAAACAGCATAAAGTGTTTCCTAAATAACTGATTATTTCCTTACTCAGGATCCTTCTCTTGGCTTGCTGCTTTTATCTTTCTCCAGCTTCTTCAGGAGAATTATCCACTAGTGTGGTTACCTATTTCAGTCTGATTTCACCTCTGTGTTCAAGCCAAAAAAGCCAATGGGCAAACATCCTCAACTGAAAATCTTCCAAACTTGACCCGTTGTCTTCCTTAGTCACCAATCTGTTTTTCCTCTTGTAGTCCAAATATCAATTAGTAGCACCTGGACACCTTTATTTCCTCCATAGCTAGTCAGCCATTATGTGAATAGAATGGAAAATACACTGGGCAGAGAAATTCCTAGAGTTCTCACTTTCTGCTACACTTCCCATAGAGATTGTAAGCTCCTTCAGTTGTTTAGCTATATTTTTTAAATTAATTTTAAATTATATTAGTGGTATACATTTACATTCTCTGAGTCAAAATTAAACATTCCCCACAAAGCTAAGTATCTCCTGTCATATTTATCATCTATCGTGTACTTACTACTTACTATTTGTCAGTATGGAATCGTGGTGTCTTACTTGATTCAATTGATAATAATCTGTTATTATCAATATTTATTTTGGTGTCTAAATTGTCATAGATTTAGTCAGTACCTTCTATCTGACATTGTTTTCTTTTGATATATCCTTATCACTTCTTACTTTCTGCCACTGAAAGATATTTCAGGCTCATATTAGCCTTTCCCTGCACTAACCCTGGATTCAGTCATTTCTGTAAGTAGCCCCGATTCCTTTCATGGAAAATGGTATTTAGAAGCTAATCACAGAGTGCTAGTTGTGCTTATTATTATTATTATTATTATTATTATTATTATTAGTGTGTTGTTGCTCTTAGGCCATCTCATTGGGCAGACCTAGGGTGTGTGTGTACACTTATTCTCATATTTACACCTCAACTTATTTCTCTCTTTATATATGTTGAAAATCTTGAGTTCACAACAATACCTCCAGTTGCATTCCAATACCACAGGGTTCATTCTAGTTCTCCCCTTTTAATTTGTAAATTCTTCCATAAACAGTGAGAAATCTTTTTACCTTTTTCCTTAATATCTTTACTTATTCAGTCAACCCTTCTGTATGTAAGAAATCTCTTATCACCACTACTGTCCCTTCCTATGTGTGAATATCCTCTTTTTCCCATCAGCATAGCTGGCAGCTGTGGTATGTGGATGTCCTCCTCAGCTTACTTGGTATCCTACACCCCACACCAGGCAACATTTCTGGGCCAAACCCCTTTGTCTGGGCTCTGATACTTCACTCTGGGACTGAACAATACCTCTTTTTTCAATCCCCATTGGTGTGGATGCCTATTTAGTGAAACCCATGTAATAGGCCTAATTGACCATTGCACTATTTGGAAGGGAAAGAGAAGGAAAAGAGAAACTATGGTATATAGCATAATTACACAACCAGAGTGTTCTAGTTTGTTAGCTGCTGAAATGCAATATACCAGATATGGAATGGCTTTTAAGGAGGTGAATTTAATATTGCTAGTTTATGGTTCTAAGGCTGAGAAAACATCCCAATTAAAGCAAGTCTATGTGAATGTCCAACCTAAGTCATCCAGGAAATGATTTACAAAGGCTGATGTAGTTCATGGTTTCTCTTTTATGCGGAAAGGCACATAGTGAACACAGGGTTTCTCTCTCATCTGGAAAGGCACGTGGCAAACACAGCATGATCTGCCAGCTTTCTTTCCTCCTGTCTGTTTCATGAAGATCCCTGGAAGGTGTTTTCCTTCTTCATCTCCAAAGGTCATTGCTTGTGAACCTGCTTTTTGTGGCTATGCCATTCTCTGCTTTCTCAGAATCTCCAGCTTTCTCCAAGATATTTCCTCTTTTACAGGATTCCAGTAAACTAATCAAGACCCACCCAAATGGGTGGAGACATGCCTCCACCTTATCCAGCTTAACAACTGCTCTTGATTAAATCACACCCCCAGGGAGATGATCTAATTACAGTTTCAAATGTACAGTACTGAATATGGATTAGAAGCAGCGGCTACCTTTACAAAGTGGGATTCGGATTAAAACATGGCTTTTCTAGGGTGCATACATCATTTCAAATCAGCACACAAGGTGTTTGGCAATGTAAAGGTCAGTACACAGAACATTTTCCATCATTGCAAGAACCCTTCATGCTGCCCTTTTATAAACACACCTACTTTTCTCTGAACAACCCTTTTCTTAATTCCTGAGAACCTCTATAATTTCTAAGATTTTGACATTTTAGGAATGTTATGTAAGTGGAGTCACAATATGTTATGTTTTGGAGTTTTTTGTGTCTTTTTTTGACTAATCTAATTACCTGGAGATTCACACAGGTTGTTGCATGTATCAAATAGTTTATTTTTTTTTCTCACTGAGTGTATTCTGTTGCATGCATGTACCACAGTATGGTTTGACATCTGGGTTGTTTCCAGTTTTTGGCTCTTAAGAATAGAGCTGCTAAACATTCATGTACAAGTTTTTGCATAAACATAAATCTTCATATTTCTTGCATGAATGTCTAGAAGTACAGTTACTGAATCATACAGTAGTTGTAGATTTAGTTTTTAAAGAAACTGTCAAACCATACCTTTATATATTCTGGATATTAACCATTTATCAGATAAAGCATTTTCAAATATTTTCTTCCTTTTTACTTTCTGAATAATGTCCTTTGATGTAAAAAGTTTTTCTTTATTTTGATGAAGTCCATTTTATCTTTTCTTTTTTTAATTTCTCTTGCTTGTAGTGTTAAATCCAAGAATCTGTTTTTTACCACCAGGTCCTGAAAAATTGCCTCTATATTTTTTCTAGGAATTCTATGGCTGTAGTTCTTATATTTAGGTCTTTGATCCATTTTAAATTAATTTGTATATGTATGAGGTAGGGTATTTCCTTGGTTTTGCATGTGAATATCCAGATAGCACAATTTTTTGAAGTGACTGGATTTTTTTCTTATTAAATGGAGCTTGTATCTTTGCCAAAAATCAATTGGCTGCAGATGTGTGGGTTTATTTCTGAACTTTCAATTGTATTCCATTGTTCTGTGTGTCCCTATGCCAGCACCACACTGTTTTGATTACAGTAGTTTGTTTTTCTTGTTCAAGATAGTTTTGGGTGTTCAAGCCCCATTGATTATACATGTGCATTTGATAATTGACTTTTCCAGTTCTACAAAAACACTGTTCGAATTTTAATGAGGATTGCATTGAATCTGTAAATTGCTCTGAGTAGTATTGACATTTTAACAATATTATATTCCAATTAATGGGCATGAGATATTTTTCCACTTTTTTTAGGTCTTCTTTAATTTCTTTTAGCAGTTTTGTAATTTTCAGTGTACAAATCTTTAAAACCTTTGTTAATTTTATTCCTAGATATTTTATCCTATTGGATGTTAATTTAATGGGTTTGTTTCCTTGATTTCCTTTTTTGATTGTTTGTTGTTGTTGTGAGGAACACAATTTTTGCATACTGATCTTGTACCCTACAACTTTACTAAATTTTTTCGTTAGCTCTAGTAGCTTTCTTGTGGCTTCTTTGTGATTTTCTCTATATAAGATGATATAATTTCTGTATATAATTGATTTTACTTCTTACCTTCCAATTTGGATGCCTTATATCCCATTTTAGTCATATTTGGATATATGTTTCAGTGCTGTTAATTGTGTTCTCAATGTTGTGTTACCATCACCACCATCCATTACCAAAACATTTCTAAAACTCCAAACAAGAAGCCTTAAATTCCCTACCGAAATGCTGTTCCCTGGTAACCTATATTCTAGATTCTGATTATGAGGTTCTTTATCCTCTACCCTGAGAGAGTTGAGCTAGATCATATGCTAGTTCTATACTTAGCTTTCTGAGGAACTTCCAAACTGTCTTCCAGAGCAGCTACACCATTTTACATTGCCACCAGCAGTGAATGAGCATTCCTATTTCTTGGCAGGCTCTGTAACACTTGTTATTTTCTATTTTTTTAAATAGCAGCCATTCCAATGAGTGTAGAATGGTATATTTTTTGTTTGCTAAAGCTGCCAGAATGCTATATATCAGAAATGGATTGGCTTTTGCAAAGGAAACTTACTAAGTTACAAAATTTACAGTACTAAAGCCATAAAAATGTCCAGATTAAGGCATTAAGAAGAGGACACCTGGACTTCCGGAGAAGATGGCGGCTTAGTAAGACGCGCGGGTCTTAGTTCCTCCTCCAGAAAAGCAACTAAAGAAACAGAAACAATACGAAACAGCTCCCGGAGTCACGACAGAAACCAAAAAGACAGTGTACCCCATTCTGGAACAGCTGAACAGGCAGGGAGAATCTGCTGCGGTGAGATACCCAAGGGGCGCGCATTTTCCCGGCCGGGGCAGCTGGCAACTGGGGTCCCCTCCACGCACGTGGCTCCCCGGTCTGACTGGGAATGTTGGATAGCGGGGCCCTCCTGTCACGCTTGGCGTTTCGGGCCAGCTGGGAAATTAGGACCGGCACTCTCCCAAGCCCCGGCGGCCAGCGACCCCCGCCTCCACGCGCGGTTTCCCGGGCCGAATGCCATGCAGACAGACGAGCGCCACGAGCGCCACCTACTGGGCAGGAAAAGAAAAACAGAGCCCAGAGATTTCACAGAAAAAGCTTTCAACCAGCTGGGTCCCACACCCAGGGAAATCTGATCAAATGCCCAGACACCAGCAGAAAATAATGGATGACGCTTGGAAAATTGAAGATATGGCCCAGTCAAAGGAACAAACCAATAGTTCAAATGAGATACAGGAGCTGAGACAACTAATGCTGAATATACGAACAGAAATGGAAAAACTCTTCAAAAACCAAATCAATAAATTGAGGGAGGACATGAAAAAGACATGGGCTGAACAAAAAGAAGAAATAGAAAGTCTGAAAAAAAAATCACAGAACTTATGGGAGTGAAGGACAAAGAAGAAAAATATGGAAAAAACAATGGATACCTACAATGGTAGATCTAAAGAGACAGAAGCTACAATTAGTGAACTGGAGGATGGAACATCTGAATTCCAAAAAGAAACAGAAACTATAGGGAAAAGAATGGAAAAACTTGAGCAGGGGATCAGGGAACTGAATGACAATATGAAGCGCACAAATATATGTGTTGTGGGTGTCCCAGAACGAGAAGAGAAGGGAAAAGGAGGAGAAAAACTAATGGAAGAAATTATCACTGAAAATTTCCCAACTCTTATGAAAGACCTAAATTTACAGATCCAAGAAGTGCAGCGCAACCCAAAGAGAATAGACCCAAATAGGCGTTCTCCAAGACACTTACTAGTTAGAATGTCAGAGGTCAAAGAGAAAGAGAGGATCTTGAAAGCAGCAAGAGAAAAACAATCTGTCACATACAAGGGAAACCCAATAAGACTATGTGTAGATTTCTCAGCAGAAACCATGGAAGCTAGAAGACAGTGGGATGATATATTTAAATTACTAAAAGAGAAAAACTGCCAACCAAGACTATATCCAGCAAAATTGTCCTTCAAAAATGAAGGAGAAATTAAAACATTTATAGACAAAAAGTCACTGAGAGAATTTGTGACCAAGAGACCAGCTCTGCAAGAAATACTAAAGGGAGCACTAGAGTCAGATACGAAAAGACAGAAGAGAGGGGTATGGAGTAAAGTGTAGAAAGAAGGAAAATCAGATATGATATATATAATACAAAAGCCAAAATGGTAGAGGAAAATATTATCCAAACAGTAATAATACTAAAAGTTAATGGACTGAATTTCCCAATCAAAAGACATAGAATGGCAGAATGGATTACAACCCAGCAATACCACTGCTAGGTATCTACTCAAGAGACTTAAGGGCAAAGACACAGACGGACATTTGCACACCAGTGTTTATAGCAGCATTATCTACAATTGCAAAGAGATGGAAACAGCCAAAATGTTCATCAACAGACGAGTGGCTAAACAAACTGTGGCGTATACCTACGATGGAATATTATGCAGCTTTAAGACAGACTAAACTTATGAAGCATGTAATAACATGGATGGACCTAGAGAACATTATGCTGAGTGAGTCTAGCCCAAAACTAAAGGACAAATACTGTATGGTCCCACTGATGTGAACCGACATTCGAGAATCAGCTTGGAATATATCATTGGTAACAGAGACCAGCAGGAGTTAGAAACAGGGTAAGATAATGGGTAATTGGAGCTGAAAGGATACAGACTGTGCAACAGGACTAGATACAAAAACTCAAAAATGGACAGCACAATAATACCTAAGTGTAATGTAACTAGGTTGGAACACTGAATGAAGCTGCACCTGAAATATGGTTTTTTGTTTGTTTGTTTGTGTGTTTGTATCTTTTGTTTTTGTTTTTTTTCTTTTTCCTTTTTATATATATATATTATTAGTATTATTATTTTAATTCTCTTCTCTATATTAACATTCTATATCTTTTTCTGCTGTTTTGCTAGTTCTTTTCCTAAATCGATGCAAATGTACTAAGAAATGATGATCATACATCTATGTGATGATACTAAGAATTACTGAGTGCATTTGTAGAATGGAATGATTTCTAAATGTTGTGTTAATTTCTTTTCTTTTTTTTGATTAATAAAAAAAATGAAAAAGAAAAAAAAAAAAGAAGAGGACACCTGCACTCAGGGAAAGCTGATCACATCTGGGGTTTCTCTGTCAGTGGGAAGGTATGTGTCTGGCATCTCCTGTTTGTTTGCTCCTGGGTCACATCATTCTCATCTTCTGATTCAGGGGCTTTCCTCTAAGCACCTGTGGGTGCGCACTTAGCTTTTCTGGGGTAGATTCTGGGTTTCATCTCTTAGCATCTCCAAATGTCTGTGTCTAAGTGTCTGCTCTCTGTGTTGGTTCTCCAAGCATCTGTGCTTTCTTCAAAATGTCTCCATTTTAAAGAACTCTAGCAAACTAATTAAGACTAATTAATTTAATGGGTCAGGCCACACCCCAGGAAGTAATCTAATCAAAGGTCCTGCCCACAATGGGTGGGTCACATGGTCATGGAAACAGTCTAATCAAGAAGTCTCACCTTACAATAAGCCAGTCCCCACAAAGTTGGGTTAGGAGTAAAAGAACAGGCTTTTCTGGGGTACATACCAGTTTCAAACCAGCACAGGTTTTGATTTGTATTTCCCTGATGGGTGATGATGTTGAGCATCTTTTTGCTTTAGGTAGTACTGACATCTTAACAATATTTAATATTCCAGTCCATGAACATAGAATGACCTTCCAGTCATTTAGGTCTTTTTTTTATTTTATTTATTTATTTTTTCAATTTTTTTTAACATGGGCAGGCACCGGGAATTGAACCCAGGTCCTCTGCCATGGCAGGCAAGAATTCTGCCTGCTGAGCAATCGTGGCCCACCCATTTAGGTCTTTTTTATTTCTTTTGGCAATATTTTGTGCTTTTCTGTGTACAAGTCTGTTACATGCTAGGTTACATTTATTTCTAGATATTTGATTCTTTTAGTTGTTGTTGTAAGTGGAATTTTTTCTTGATTTTCTCCTCAGATAACTCACTACTAATTATAGAAACACTATTGTTTTTTTACCTTTTGATCTTATACCACACCATTTTGCTGAACTGGTGTATTAGTTCTAGTAGCTTTGTCATATTTTTTGAGGACCTTCTAAATTTAGGATTATGTCTGAAAATAGGGAAAATTTGACTTCAGTTCCAAATTAGATTTCTGTATTTCTTTTTTTTGCCTAATTGCTTGAGCTAGAACTTCTGGCACAATGTTGAATAACAGTGGTGACAATGGGCATCTTTGTCTTGTTCCCAATCAGATTTCATCATTGTGTATGATGTTAGCTATTGCTTTTCCATATTTGCCCTTTTTCATGTTGAAGATTCCTAACTTTTTAAATGTTTTTATCAAGAAAGGATGCTGGATTTTGTCAAATGCCTTTTCTGCATCAATTGAAATGATTATGTGTTTTTTCCCTTTTGATAAGTTAGTGGTAATTTATATTAATTGATTTTCTTGTGTCAAACTACCCTTGCATACCTGTAATTAAACCCACTCGGTCACAGTGTATTATTCTTTTACTGTGCCATTGGATTTGATTTGCAATATTTCATTGAGTATTTTTGCATCTGTATTCATTAGCGAGATAGGTCTGTAGTTTTCTTTTCTTGTAGTAGCTTTATCAGGCTTTGGTATTAGAGTGATGTTAGCTTCATAGACTTTTGTTTTTTTTCTTTTTTTTAGCATTGGCAGGCACAGGGAACTGAATCTGGGTCTCTGGTTGGCTTCATAGACTTTTTTTTTGTATGGGCAGACACCCAAAATCGAACACAGGTCTCCAGCATGGCAGACAGTAACTGTCTGCTGAGTCACTGTAGCCTGCCAAAAACAGATGCTATTGGCAGGCTGTCTCCCATCCAAACCTGAACCATGCCTGACCCTGCTTAGCTTCTCAGCTCAACTGCGAGCATGCACACTGAAACCATTTAGGAACTTGAGATGGCTTCATAGACTTTAAAGTAATGTTCCCTGTTCAATTTTTTTTGAAGAGGTTTAGCTGGATTTTTACTAATTCTTCTTGGAATGATTGTAACACTCACCTGTGAAACCATCTGGTTTTGGGTTTTTCTCTTTTGGGAGGCTTTTGATTCAGTCTTTTTTCTTGTAATTGGTTTGTTGAGGACTTCTATTTCTTCTCAAGTTAATAGGTTGTTTGTGTATTTTTAGGAAATTTGGTCCATTCATCTAAGTTGTCTAGTTTTTGATGTACAGTTGTTCATAGTATCTTCTTATAATCTTCATTTCTATGCAGTCTATGGTAATGACCCCTCTCTTATTTCTGATTTTATTTATTTGCTTTTTTCTCTTTTATTGGTCAGTCTAGCTAAGGGTTTGTCTATTTTATTGATTTTCTCAAAGAACCAACTTTTGGTTTTATTAATCTCACTATTGATTTTTTTCTCCATTTCATTTATTTCTACTCTAGTCTTTCTTTTGGCTTGCTTTGGGATTAGTCTTATGTTCTTTAGTTTTCCTGGGTGTTCAGTTGGTTCTTCAATTTTAACTTTCTTCCTTTTCATTGTAGGCATTTATGACTATAAATTTTCCTTCTCAGCATAGCCTTCACTGGATCCAATAAGTATTGAGATTTTGTGTACTTGTTTTATTTATCTTGAGATATTTACTAATTTATTTTGCAATTTCTTCTTTGACTTCTGATTGTTTAAGAGCACATTGTTTAATCTCAATGCATTTGTGAATTTTCCAGTTCTTTGGCTTTTACAGATTTCTAGCCTCATTCTATTATGATCAAAGAATGTGCTTCATAGAATTTCAGTCTTTAAAAATTTATTGGGACCTTTTTTGTGCCCCAGCATATGGTGTATCCTAGAGAATATTCCATGACCACTTGAGAAGACTATACATCATGCTGCTTTGGGGAGCAATGTTCTATACACATGTTAGATCTAGTTCGTTTATCATATTATTTAGGTTGTCTGTTTTCTTTTTTATCCTCTGTTTAGATGTTCTGTTTATTGACTAGAGTTGTATGTTGAAGTCTCCCACTATTATTACACAGACTTTTATTACTCCCTTCAGATGTCCCAGTGTTTTCCTCATGTACTTTGAGGCACCTTGATTAGGTGCATAGATATTCATGATTGTTATTTCTTCTTGGTGAATTACCCTTTTTATTAATATATAGTATTTTAGCTCTTATAACATTTTTGCATTTAAGGTCTATTTTGTCTGATATTAATATAGCTACCCCAGTTTTTTTTTTGATTACTGCTTGTTTGGCATCATTTTCCACCCTTTAACTTTCAGTCTATTTGTATATTTGGGTCTAAAATAGCTCCCTTGTAAACATCATATAACTGAGTCATTTAAAAAAATACATCCTGCCCAAATCTGTCTCTTTTTATTAGGAAGTTAATTCATTAAGATTTAATGTTATTACTGTAAAAATGGTTCTTCAACCATTTTATCAGTTCTCTTTTATTTGTCAGATCCATTTCTCCTCTCTTTTTATCCTTTTAAAAGAGTTAAAAGAATCGTCTTCCTTTCTCCTCAAAGCCTCTGCCTCCTCTCTTTTCTTTTCAGCCATCAGAACTCCCTTTAGTATTTCTTGTTGGCTGGTCTCTTGTTAATGAACTCTCTCAGCTTCTGTTTATCTGTGAATATTTTAAATTTTCTCTTATTTTTGAAGTTAAACTCTCCCTTATATTTGAAGGACAGCTTTGCTGGATGAACAGTTCTTGGCTGTCAGGTTTTCTTTTTCAGTTTCTTAAAGATTCTTGGTTCCATGGTTTCTGTTGAGAAATCAGCAATTAGTTGGCTTCCCATATACGTGGTGCATCACTTTTCTCTTGCTGCTCTCCGAATCCTCTTTATCTTTGGTATTTGAAAGTCTGACTAATATGTGTCTTGCAGTGGGTCTATTTAGATTTATTCTGTTTGGAGTATGTTCGAGTTCTTGGATTTGCATATTTATGTACTCAGGAAATTTTCAGCCATGATTTCCTCACATATTCTTCCTGGCCCTTTTAGATCTGCTTTTTTCTGTTTTTTCTTTCAAATTCCTCTTTATGCATACCAAGTGTCTTCTAATATCTTTTACCTCTTTAGCCATCTCATTTAATTTATTTAGATTTGTTTGAACATCTTTGATTAGTTCCAAATTCTGTGTCTTCTTCAACTTTTTAATTAGTTCCTTTGATTGTGCCATATCTCCCTGCATAGTGAATTTTATTTTATTTTTTGGTATGGGCAGACACCTAGAATTGAACCTGGGTCTCCAGCATGGCAGCTGAGAACTCTGCCTTTGGAGTCACCATGGCCCACCCTGCCAAGTAATTTTTTGTTGATATTTTCTCATCTGATAGCTAGATGGATTTATTCTGAAGGCTAGTTTCTTTCTGTTGTATAGGATTTTGTTGTTGATTGGGTTTGTATTAAGGCTCTTCTTTGACTGTTGGATTATCAGTATTTTGCAAACAAAACAGAGCCAGGTACCTATGCAAGGGGCATAAACCAGATTTAGTGGGCCATGATAGAGGGTGTGGAAAGAATCTAAAAATAACATTTTTCCTACACTTTCTGGTCTGTCCAGCTGATCATGCTTTTAGCTACTTATTCCCCTCAGTCCTAGGAAGGCAAGTCTTAATAGGCTTTTGCCAAATCCATCTCTAACATAGTTGAAGGTGTTGCCTGTTGACATCTGATGGGGAGGGTCTGAAACTGCAGGGATCCCATGTTCTCACTTTGCCAGCTAATATCTGGCTCAATGTGGTCTGTGTCCCCATCTTTGCTTGGCATAGAAGGCTTCCACAGCCATCCCAGTCCACAGCCATCCCTCAGGCAAAATCGGGCTGCCCAGATCTGCTTCTTTTGAGGATGGGGGATAAAGCCATGGAGGGAGTTACTCACAGTCTCTTACCATGGTTTCTCAGTCTCTTTGTCTCATACCTCCCTGGGTATTGCACTGTCCTTAGCTGGTCCCTGTATTCCCAAACAGTTGATTCAGGCAATCCCTGCTTGGCTACTCATTGTTTTTGTAAGACAAATAGGTTCTGCTGCTCCCTCCATAATCCTCCATTTTCAAAGCTTCTTCTGGAGGCCCTTTTGTAGTTAACATTTCTCAGTGGTTTGTGTTCTCCCCTGGGTCTTGGTGGACTTGTTTTTTTTTTTTGTGCATGGATATGGATGGGGATCTGACTCACTGCTATTTGTGATTTTATAATCTGTGTCCCCAGTGGGAGGTTGGGGGTGGAATCCTGGCTGTTGTCTCTGAACACTTCCCAAGCTGCTTGAGACCAGGTGAGGGGGAGGGAAGAGAACAAGCCAGTCTGGGACAGAAATTTTTTACTTGGGATTTTTCTATTTCTTTGATTTAGTGTGTGGAATCCTTCTCCAGTCAATACCTTCCTCCAAAGTTCTAAGCAAGTGAGATTTGTCCTTTTTTTTAGCTGAAGCTCTAGGGAGGTTTTTTCAGGAGATGTCTTATGCCACTACGTTTATGATATACTTAGGTTGATGTATATTTGCTCCCCTTTTTCATTATTGTAATTAATGCTATCATGAACATCCTTGTGATATGCCTCATTATGCTTATTTTCAAGTGCTTCTCCAGAGTATATACCTAGATATAGAGTTTCCAGCTCAGATGTTCACAAGTTTTTGTTTTTGTTTGTAACTCCTTATCCCTCCCTATTATAAATTTATTTTTATCCTTTTTTTACTTATCTGTACATACTCTGAATAAAAGGAGCATCAGAGAGAAGGTTTTCATAATCATAGATCACATTGTAGAAGCTATATAGTTATACAATTGTCTTCCAGAATCAAGACTACTGGAGTACAGTTCAGTTTCAGGTATTTCCCTGTAGCCACTCCAGTATACCATAAGCTAAAAGAGGGTAACTATATAATGCATAAGAATAACCTCTAGGATAAACTCTCAACTCTGTTTGAAAACTTTATTTTCTCTTATCTCTCTTTTCCTCCTTTTGGTCAAGAAGGCTTTCTCAAGCTGATGATGCTGTGTCCCAGCTCATTCCTGGAGTCCCTTCTCAAGTTGCCAGAGAGATTTTTACTCCTGAGAGTCATGTCCCATGTAAGGGGGAGGGCAGAGAGAGTTCACTTGCCAAGTAGGCTTATATAGAGAGGCCCCATTTTGGCAACCAAAGAGAGGTTCCTTGGGGGTTATACTTAGGCATAATTATCAGTAAGCTTAGCTTCTCATTTGTAGAAATAAGTTTCATAGGGACAAACCCCAAGATAAAGGGCCCAGTCTATTGAATGTGTTGTCCCCATTGCCTGTGAGAATATCAGAAATTCCCCAGATGGAGAAATTTAATACTTCCACCTTTCTCCCCAGTCCCCAAGGGAACTTTGCAAATATTTTTTTATTCTCTGTCCAAATTACTCTGGGATGTATTGGGTCATCACACTAATCTGTACAAAACAACATGGTCTCACATCCTATTCAATATTCTGTGTAATAGTGATGTTTGAATAAACTCACCATCCATGTTAAATTAAATAATGTGATACCAAAAATATAAATTTTGCACCAAATAAACATCTTTCCTTTTGTTCTCATACAAAGCTGAAGTTTTAAAATATGGACCACATCAGCCTTTGCCCTGTATTCTGATTTACTGTAGTCCTATCCAGAAGAGCTTCATTCATATCTCTAGTCAAGTCTGATCAGTTTTTCAACTTTTTTTAACAGTTGTTAAATGGGATAATGCTGACTTACTCTTCAGTGCTCTGAGTCTCAGGTGGCACATAAATACCCAAAGTTTCAGGGAATGATCAAGTTATACACAAATAGCTCAGTATCTCAGAATTTAGAAATAAAAATTACAGCTCCTGAATATATGTGACTGCTGTAAGAGTTTACAATCTAAGACCCTTTACAATAGGCCCGAAGCTATTAACCTGTGCTCTCAACTTAAATTCTCTGAGTTTGCATATTATAGTTTGTCCATATGAGTGAGGCATGGTTTTGTTTCTCACATTTCATTCAACTACTGTCCTCAAGTTTTATTCACCTAGTTGCATTCCTCACTTCACTCCTTCTTGCAGATGTTCAGTAGTCCATTGTTTGCATACACCAAAGTTCTCCCTTCCATTCCTTAGTCATTTTACCTTTAGGCCATTTCCATCCATTGGAAATTGCAAACACTGCATCCTTAAACACCAGTGTGCAAATGTCCATTCGTGCTCTCACACTCAGTTCCTCCAGATATATACTTAGTAGTGAGGTTTCAGGATCATATGGCAACCCCACCCCTAACCTTCTATGGAACCACCACACTGGCCACTGGAGGGGCTGCACCTCTCAGTTTCCCTACCAATAGTGAATAGGTACATCTCTTTTTGCACAGTATCTCTAAGATTTGTTTCTCTCTGTTCATTTTTAAACAGTTATATTTTCACAGTATATAATCCAGCCTAAGTAAATAGCCATGCCTTTGACACTATAATCTATATGAAGACAGTTCCTTTTCTTCTACAAAGAATTCATATCCCTCCCCATATCCCTTTCTTGTTGACTTTTAGTTTTGGTGTAATGCCTTTGTTACATTCAGTGAAAACATATTATAATGTTACTGTTGACTTTAGACCCTCACTTGCATTGATTGTATTTTCTTCTATATATGATCCCATTTTCAACTCCTTGCAATGTTGATATTCCTTTGTTCTATTTCGTGCAAAAAAATTCGTATATTTATTCATTTAATCACCATCATTGTCTATTCCAGGCATTGCTAAGTTATCCTCTCTCAGTCTTGATCCTCTGTCCTTCCTCTTGGTGTCATATATGCCCCCAGCCTTTGTCCCTCAACCATACTCACATTCAGCTTAATTCAGTGTACTTATATTATTGTGCTACCATCAGATACTATTGTGCTATGCATTTATGAATTTTTACAATCAGTCTTGTTGCACATTCTGTAGTGCTTCGGCACCAAATTCCCAGTCTCTAACTACCCTTTTTCTCTCTCCTAATAACCCTTGTTCTTAAGTTAAACTCTCACAGTTCACTCAGCAATGTTAGTTCATATTAGGGAGACCATACAGTATTTGTCCTTTTTTTTCTGACTAATTTCATTTAGCATAATGTCCTCAAGGGTCATCCACGTTGCTACATGCCCCATCACTTTATTCTGTCTTACAACTGCATAATATTTCATCATATGTGTATACCACAGCTTGTTTAGTCACTCTTCCATTGATGGACATCTGAGCTATTTCCATCTCTTGGCAATTGTGACTAATGCAGCTATAAACATCAATGTGTGAATGTCTGTTTGTGTTCTTGCCTGCAGTTCCTCTGAATATATACCTAGTAATGGGATGCAGGATCATATGGAAATTCTGTACTTAGTTTCCTTAGAAACTGCAAAACTGCCTTTCAGAGCAGTTTCACCATTCTACATTCCCACCAACAATGAATCATTCTGATCTTTGTCCACATCCTCTCTTGCACTTGTCAGTTTCTGTTTTTTGATAATGGCCATTTTTAGGGATATTTGACATATGGTATCATGTCATCAGCAAACATTGAGAGATTTACATCACCCTTTCTAATTTTGATGCTTTTTATTTCTTTTTCTTGTCTAATTGCTCTGGCTAGAAATTCCAGTACAATGTTGAATAACAATGGTGACAGTGGGCATCCTTGTCTTATTCTTGATCTTAGAGGGAAAGCTTTTAGTCTTTCCCTATTGAGGATGTTATTAGATGTGGGTTTTTCATATATCCCCTCTATCATTTTGAGGACATTCCCTCTTCCTGCCCTTTGAAGTGTTTTCATCAAGAGAGGTGTTGAATTCTGTCAAATGCCTTTTCTGCATCAATTGATATGATCGGGTTTTTTTTTTTCATTTAAAACTTTATTCTTTCAAGTAGCAACCTGGGAAACAAAGTTCACATCAGGATTCATAGAGGCAATGGCAGAAGCCAAAAACTAGTTGTTTTTCCTAATTTGTCAGACTGGGACAGAGTTTAAATCAGGCCTGACTCTCTCCACAGCCGACCATGAGTTATGTTGACTGTAAGTTAGCTTCTCTGCCTCCATGAGTCTAATTCCAGGGCATTCATGGCTTTCTCAAGTCTGAGTATCCCTTGCTCCTGTTGCTGGCAGTGCCAGTCAGCCACTTGGTCTGAAGTTTGTACAAGTAGTTGCTGTAAACCATGACCCCAGTAAGGTCTGAGGATTCCAGAGCTTTCAGCTCAACCATGGCCTTACTCACCTCCTCTATGTATGGGACTCAAGATTCATATGGGCCAAACACAGCTTCCAGCAGCCACATCTGGACCTGGAACACCTTAGGATCTTTCAAGTCTTCTGGAAATTTCACCCATGGTTGGATGTAATTCTGTTCCCATCTTGAGTTCTTGAGACCATGCTCCAGCCCTGACTAGGACTAACCATGTCATCAATCATGTGGTTTTTCTTCTTTGACTTATTGATATGGTGTATTACATTAATTTATTTTCTTGTGTGGAACCAGCCTTGCATACCTGGAATAAATCCCCCTTGGTCATGGTGTATCATTACTTTAATGTGCTGCTGGGTTCAATTTGCAAGTATTTTGTTGAGGATTTTGCATCTATCTTCATGAAAGAGATTGGTGTGCAAATTTCATTTGTTGTAGCATATTCGTCTTGCTTTGGTATTAGTGTGATGTTGGCTTCATAGAATGAGTTAGGTAGCTTTCCTCTTCTTCAGTTTTTTTGGAGTTTGAGCAGGATTGGTACTAATTATTTCCTGAATGCTTGGTAGAATTCACATGTAAAGCTATCTAGTCCTGGACTTTTTTTTTTTTTTTTTTTTTTTGGTACTTCTTGATAACTGATTCAATCTCTTTACTTGTTGTTGGTTTGTTGAGGTCATCTATTTCTTCCTGAGTCAATCTTGGTTGTTCATGTCTTTCTGGGAAGTCCCCCATTTAATCTACATTGTCTAGTTTATTAGCATATTGTTGCTCATAGTATCCTCTCATCATCTCCTTTAGCTCTGTGGGGTCAGTGGTTATGTCTCTTCTTCCATTTATGATTTAATTTATTTGCATCCTGTCTCTTTTTTTTGTCAATATAGCTAAGGGTCTATCAATATTGTTGACATTCTCAAAGAACCAACTTCCGGTTTTGTTAATTTTCTCAATTGTTTTCATGTTCTCGATTTCATTTATTTCAGCTCTAATCTTTTTATTTCTTTCCTTTTGCTGGCTTTGGGGTTAGTTTGCTATTCCTTCTCTAGTTTTTCCAAGTGAACAGTTAATACCTCGATTTTTGGTCTTCATTTTTGATAGAGACATTTAAGTCAATACATTTCTCTCTCAGCATCACTTTTGCTGCATCCCATAAATTTTGATATGCTGTGTTTTCACTTTCACTGCCTGAAGATATTTATTTATTTCTCTTGTATTTTTTTCCTTGACCCACCAGTTGTTTCAGAGTGTGTGGTTTAGCCTCCATATATTTGTGAATTTTCTGACCCTCTGCCTCTTATTGACTTCCAACTTCATTCCATTATGACCCAAGAAAATGTTTTGTATAATTTCATTGTTTTTAGAGTTTTTGAGACTTGCTTTGTGACCCAGCATATAGTGTATCCTTGAGAATGACCCATGAATGAGCACTTGAGAAAATTGTGTACCCTGCTTGTGTGGGACGTAATGTTCTGCAAACGTTTGTTAAGTCTAGTTCATTTATCATATGATTCAAAATCTGTGTTTCCTTATTGATCCTCTGCCTAGACTTCTATCCATTGATGAGAGTGGGGAATTGAAGTCTCCAACTATTATGGTAAAAGTGTCTACTTCTCTCTTCAGTGTTGTCAGTGTTTACTTGATGTATTTTAGAGCATTCTGACTCAGTGCATAAATATTTATGATTTCATATATTCTTGATGAATTGTTCCTTTTATTAATATGTAGTGTCCTTGTTTGTCTCTTTCAACTGTTTTACATTTGAAGTTTAATTTGTTGGATATTAATATAGCTACCCTCACTCTTTTCTGGTTGTTGTTTGCATGAAATATATTCTTCCAAACTTTCACTTTCAACTTCATTTTGTCCTTAGGTCTAAAGTGAGTCTCGTGTAGACAGCATATAGATAGAGCTTGTTTTTTTTTTCAAGACTATGAAATGTATTGTATTAAGTTTATTATTTTTATAAGTTTTTAATTGTATAGTATAACATATATACAAAGCAAAGAAATTAAAAAGCAACAGTTTTCAAAGTACTCTTCAACAAGTGGTTACAGGACAGAACCCAGAGTTTGTCATGGGCTATCATAAGATCCTTTCATATTTTTTGTTTTAGCTGCTCCAGAACATAGGAGGATAGAGGGCTTAAATACTTTTTTATCATCACGATTGATTTTTTTTTCCTTTTTTTGTGAACAATAGCATATATACAAAAAAGCTATATTTTTCAAAGCACAGCACCACAGTTAGTTGTAGAACAGATTTCAGACTTTGACATGGGTTACAGTTTCCCAATTTTAGGTTTTTACTTCTGAAATACTGGAGCCTAAAAGAGATATCAATCTACTGATGCAGAATTCATATTCATTTGTTACATCCTATCTTCTATGTATAATTCCACCATCACCTTTGATCTTTCTGTACCTCTCTTTAGGGTTGCTTGGGCCATGGCAATTCTAAGTTTTTGATATTAGAAGAGTCTGTCACTAATATCAGTGGGGAGATGGAATTATTTGATGTTCTGGGGAGGCTGGGCTATGTTTCAGGACTTATCTGGTCCAGGGACAATGGTTCCTGTTTTTAAATCCATTATGCCATTCTGTTTCTTTTGATTGTGGAGTTTAATCCAGTAGCATTTAATGTTATTACTGTAAAGGCAGTACTTTCTTTTATCCTTTTTGGATTTTATGCATCATATCTATTTTTTTCTCTTTTTACTTTTACTGAGAGTCTTCATTTATACACTGTTCTCCAGAAGTCAATCTCTTGTCTTTCCCTATTTGCCTGTAGGGCTCTCTGTAGTATTTATTGTAAGGCCAGTCTCATAGTCACAAATTCTCTCAGTAATTGTTTTTCTGAAAATGTTTTAATCTCCCCCTCAATTTTGAAGGACAGTTTTGCTGGGTATAGAATTCTTGGTTGGCAGTTTTCTCTTTCAGGATATTAAATATCTCAGTATTAGATATATCATACCACTGCCTTCTTGCCTCCATGGTTTCTCTTGAGAAATCCACACATAGTCTTATCAAGTTTTCCTTGTATGTGATGGATTGCTTTTCTTTCTCTGCTTTCAGAATTGTCTCTTTGTCTTTGACATTTAACAATCTGATTAGTAAATGTCTTGGACTAGATCTGTTTGGATCTATTGTTTGGAGTATGCTGGCTTTTTGGATCTGTAACTTTATGCCTTTTGTAAGAGATGGGAATTTTTCAGTGATTATTTCCTCTGTTCACTGATTATTTATTTCATTCAGTGATGATTTACTTGATGATTTCCTCCATTAATCTTTCTACTCCTTTCCCCCTCTCTTATTCTTTTGGAGCACCTATGGCATTTTTATTCATATGCTTCATGTTGTCATTCAGATCCCTGAAGCTGTCATCATATTTTCCCATTCTTTTCCCTATATATTCTTTTTTGTGTTGGGTTTCAGATGTTCAGTCCTTTAATTCATTAATCATTTCTTCTGTCTCTTTAAACTTATTGTTGTAAGTCTTTATTGTTTTTTCATTTCTTCTGTTGTGCCATTCACTCCTATTAGTTATGCTATTTGTTTTTTCAGACTTTTGAGTTCTTTTTTATGTTTGCCCAATATCTGCTTTATATACTCCCTCAACTAATTGATTTGATTTTTTATGAGATTTTACATGTTTGTTCAAACATCCTGAATTAGTTGTTTCAACTCCTGTATCTCATTTGAAATGTTGGTTTGTTCCTTTCACTGGGCCATATCTTTGATTTTCCTAGTATTACGTTTTGTTTTTTGCTGGTATCTAGATATTTGATTTCTTGATTAGTTTATTCTGAAGGTTATTTTCATTCTTTTACCCAGGATTTTTTGTTGAATGGCTTTGCTCTGTATCTATTCTTTGGCATTCTGTTTAACTTATTCTAAACCTCCAAACATAAGTTCTGCTTAACTGATCAGACTTTTTCATCATTTTCAGTAGTAAGAATTTGTTTGTTAATTTTTGCAGTTGGAGCTTGGTTGAGTTAACACTCTTCCATTAGTGTTCTAGTTTTCTAGCTGCCAGAATGCAATAGACCAGGAATGGAATGGCTTCTAAAAAGGGAATTTATTAAGTTGCTAGTGTACAGTTCTAAGGCCATGAAAATATCCCAATTAAAGTAAGTACATAAAAATGTCCAAATTAAGGCACCAACAAGAGGTCACCTTCACTCAGGAAGGCCAGTGAAGTTCTGGGTTTTTCTCTTAACTGGAAAGGCATATTGTGAATATGGCAGCATCTACTTGCTGTCTCTCAAAGCTTCATGTTTCATGAAGTTCTCCTGGGGGCATTTTCCTTCTTCTTCTCCAAAGTTCTCTGGCTGCACAGGCTCTGTCATGGCTTTGAAAGGGACTTTGTCCAAAATGTTTCCTCTTTTAAAGGATTCTAGTTAAAGCCTCCCTGGAATGGGTGTAGTCACATCTCCTTCTAATAAAAATTAATACCCACAATCAGGTGAGTGACATCTCCATGGAAACAATCAAAAAGCTCTTAGCCAGCAATATTAAATGAGAATTAAAGGACATGGCTTTTCTGGGGTCCACCACAGATTCGAAACAGCACAATTAGTAAAGTCTGTTTCACTTCCACTCAGGGAACCATCTTGCCCTGCTCATAAGGAAGCAACACCAGACTCTTTGGTTTGGGAAACTTGCCATTCTGTGTGGGATTTCAGCTTTTCCACCCATTCCAGACTGGTGTAGAGTGTGTGTCTTGTCACTGATGCCTCCCAGCAATTGTTTTGTACAGTTCCTGGCTATTTATTCTCTGCACTGGAAGACAAACTAAATTCCACACCTCACTATGCCATCTTCTTGCCCTGCCTCTCCATGTCACAAGTTTTTCAACAAGCTTAATGCTTCCTTGTGTTTGTTTTATACTTACATATCTTCAACAGGAATAGCACACAAGTGAGGCTGACATTTTTCCCTTTCATTCTATTAGGTGATGCATGATTTTTATTCATCCCATTACTCATGATCAGTTTAATCATTTGATTAAGGTTTTATCTGCCAGACTTTTATACTACAAAGTTCTTCTGTTTTTCCTTTTTTATTTGTATTTTGTGGGTAGATTCTCTGAGACTATGTAATATCTTGTTGCTCATCAAGCTTTTCCATCATTCATTTATTAATTCATCTGTATTCATTTGGACTCATATCCATATAGCCTTCCTTTATTTAGTTTGTTATGGTCTATTTTTATCAATATTCATTTTGCTGTTCATATTGTCATAGGTTTTGGTAGTGGGTGTGCTGGTTTGAA
Organism: Tamandua tetradactyla; assembly: GCF_023851605.1. Classification (NCBI taxonomy): domain Eukaryota; kingdom Metazoa; phylum Chordata; class Mammalia; order Pilosa; family Myrmecophagidae; genus Tamandua; species Tamandua tetradactyla. Next base: position 25,380,292 of record NC_135335.1, read on the forward strand.
AGGATGTGCAGACCCTAGAAAAGCCATGTTTTAATTAAAAATTCCACTTCCTAAAGGTAGAATAATCCCTATTCAATACTGTATGTTTCAAACTGTAATCAGATCATCTCCCTGGAGATGTGATTTAATCAAGAGTGGTTGCTACACTGGATTGGGTGATGACATGTCTCCACCTTGTTGGGTGGGTCTTGACAAATTTCTGAAGTTCTATAAAAGAAAAAACATTTTGGAGAATGAAGGAGATCCGGAGAGAGCAGAGAATGCTGCAGCACCACGAAGCAGAGTCCATGAGCCAGCGACATTTAGAGATAAAGAAGGAAGATGCCTCCTGGAGAGCTTCATGAAGGGAAACCAGTAGAGAAAGCTAGCAAACTAGAACAGATCTTGATACAGGAGAGAGGGGTGCTGCTGCAGTTTGCAGATATCAGACATGTTGGAATGGCCTTTTAGATGGATAAGGGGAAGATTTTGAAAAAGTTGTGAGAAGCTTGATAGAGAAGGCCTAAAACACTTTGAAGAGACTGTTGGTAGAAATGTGGACTCTACCAATACTTCTGATAAGGTCTTAGATAAAAATGAGGCACATAGTATTGCAAACTGGAAGGAAGGCAATCCTTGTTTTAAAATTGCAATTGTCTGGCAAAATTGACTAGTGGCTTTGGCTTGAAGGCAGATTTTAAAAGCCATGAACTTGAATATTTAGCAGAAGAGATCACCAAATTAAAAGTTGAAAGTGCAGCTTGATTTCTCCTCACTGTTTATAGTGAAATGTGACAGGAGAGAGATAAGCTAAAAACTGAACTCTTGAGTACAAAGAAACCAGAAATTGATGTCCTGGAAAATTCTGGGCCTGCAGAAAGGGATACCACAGAGAATAGTGCCCCATGTGAGAATTTGCCCAAATGTAGAACCAGTCATCCATTTCAGAGAAAGCCAGGATCGGACATGGAGTTATCCAGGAAGGATTTGTGAAAACTCCTTATGTCTGATGGGCATGATCCAAGGCTACAACATAGAGAGCCAGGGAGAGTGCAGTGGGACCTGTATAAACAGAGCTGCTGCCAGTCTGGATCCGCATGTTCAGAGAAGGGATACATTGCAAGAAAAATAACTTCAGAGGCAAAACCATGGAAGCTGAGGTCTGATGTCAGGAAGCCTTGGGCCAAGAGAGCAGACCCACCCAAGCCCGTGGAGAGGGTGAGTTTGCCCCAAAGGCAAAGGATGGGTCTTCCATCTGGTTTTAGTGGAAGAGTCATGCTACCTCAGGCCATGGAGAGAATGAAGTACATACATTCCTTGGAGTTTGGGGAGAGCCTGGTTACCACCACATGGAGGTATTGAGTGTGTGCCCAGGAGATGGCAGAGAGTCTGGGTGTGGCCCCAATGCTTGGAGAGGGTGGACCTGGGAAAAGGGTGGTCTCCCCAATGTCCCCAAAGGTTGCATTCAGAGAGAGACAGGGCTCTGCGTAGGCCCTTGGAAAGAGTCGGACTGCCACTATCAAAAGCCCTGAAGGCAAATGATTCTCAGACTTTGAGATCTAATGGACTTTGCCCTGTGGGTTTTCGAAACTGCTTGGGTCCTATGACCCCTGTGTCCCTTCCTCCCTATGGAAATGGGTATATGCATCCTATGAATGCTCCTCCTTTGTATGTTGGCAGCAAATAATTTGTTTTGAGTTTTTATAGGTCCAAAGCCAGAGGAGAACATTGCCTTAGAAAATACCATGACTATAACTAACTTTGATAGGAGTTTGCACTGTTTCTAACTTTGTATTTCATTTGTATTGCTACTGAAATGGTTTAAGGATTTCTGATATTGTTATGAAATTAATATATTTTGTTTATGGGGAAAACATGTCTTTTTTAGGGTCCAGGGGGTGGAATGTGCTGGTTTGAAAAGATGTATAGAACCTAGAAAAACCATGTAAATCCCACTTTGTAAAGGTAGAATAATCCCTATTCAATACTGTATGTTTGAAGCCGTAATCAGATCATCTCCCTGGAGATGTGATTTAATCAAGAATGGTTGTTAAGCTGGATTAGGTGATGACATGTCTTCACTTATTTGAGTGGGTCTTGACATGTTTCTGGAATCCTATAAAAGAGGAAACATTTTGGAGAATTAAGGAGATTAGGAGAGAGCAGAGAATGCTGTAGCACCATGAAGCAGAGAGTCTACGAACCTGTGACCTTTAGAAATGAAGAAGGAAAACACCTCCAGGGCAGTTTCATGAAACCAGAAACCAGAAGAAAGTTAGCAGATGGCACAGTGTTTGCCATGTGCTCTTCCAGCTGAGAGAGAAACCCTGACTGTGTTCATCATGTACCTCTCACTTGAGAGATAAACCCTGAACTTCATCAGCCTTCTTGAACCAAGGTATCTTTCCCTGGATACCTTTGATTGGGCATTTCTATAGACTTGTTTTAATTAGGACATTTTCTCAGTCTTAGAACTGTAAACTGGGAGCTTATTAAATTCCCCCTTTTTAAAGCCATTTCATTTCTGTTATATTGCATTTCAGCAACTAGTAAACTAGAACAGTAGGATTCCTTTCAAACTGGCACCTGGATTCTTTTGACATATCTCCATTGTTCTTTGAACATGTTCTTCCTTCCTTCATACAATAATATGTGTCAGTCATCTTGTATTTTCTCTGCACCAATCCTATTAGCCATTTCTCCAAGATGCTCTGGTTCCATTTGGTAATGAATGATATTTAGAAGTCAAAGTCTAGGTGCTCATTGCTATATGAATGTGTTCATTGCAATAGGGATGCTACTGCTCCAATGTCTTCCCAGTAGATAGAATTATAGTTATATATATAATCTTCATCTACATTTCTGTATCTGTGTCATACATCAAAAATGCTGAATACTTCCAATTTCTGTCAGCACACCCAGCACTTCCAGGTTCATTTTATTTTTCATCCTTTCTATATTTGTAACTCCCTTCTCCAATAGTGAGAAATATGGTACCTCTTATACTTAAAATAGGAAACTCTGGGTGGTCTTTGGTAGAACAGTCTTAATTCTTCCTTTTTCTGACTTGGGGAGTATGGGGGTAGTGATCTTGAATCATGAAAGTGTGGATGCTTAAACTCTATTTGACAGATTAATCACCATGTATCCTCTTAGAAAAAAGGTCAAATGGAGTAGAATCTGCAATTTCACATTTTTCCATATTTAAACTATAATATTACTGCCAAGAGAAGCAACATCTTAATTTGATATCTCAGGGGATAATCGTGTTGTTAACCTCAAATGACAGAAATGAATTATTTAATATAAAATCCAACTGACTTTCATCTTTAATGGCTATAATAGTAACTAATTCCAAGTTACAAATATGAGCAGTTCTCTGTAAGTGGATTTTTGGGGGGCAATCTGCAGATTTTATTGAGGTGTATTGTGGAGGATTTTAAACGTTTATTTCATTTTTCTTTTAGTTATGTCTTTTTGATAATTGTATAAACTACCTGCTATCATTTTTTCTAAGATTTTAGCTTAGCATTAGAAACACATATAAAATATCATACTTTTTCACATTTACATGTTTTCTTAAATTAAGGAATCTTTAACTGTGGTACTTGGTTCATTAATTATGATATATTTTTTCCTAACAATTACAGGCATTTTAAACATAATATCAATAATTATTTTTCATATCTTTGGCCTGAGATCACATCTCCATTTATACTCTTCTCCTTTCTTGTCTTTATGTATTATACATATATGGTCAACAGGCTGAGCTCTGAACCCTAACTTTGGATTTTGTTATGGTTGGGGTCATGTGTCAACTGGGCCAGGTGATGGTGCCCAGTTGTCTTGTCAAACATGCACTGGCCAAGCCATCATTGCAAGGATATTTTGCTGCTGGTTAATAAACCTGAAGATTGATTTATTAAATCATCAGCACTTTGATTGCTTCCATGGCTGATTATATCTGCAGTCAGCCAAGGGGAGTGTTTTTTGCAATTAGTGACTTTTAATCTAATCAGTTGGAGGCTTTAAAGGAACATTCAGAAGAGAGAATAACTTTCTCTGTTTCAGCCAGCCAACCTCTCCTGGGGGATTCACTGGAGGCCTTCACTGGAGTTGTGAGCTTGTGGCTTGTCTGTGGAATTTGGACTTGTGCATCACCACAGTTGTTTGAGACACTTTTATAAAATCTCATATTTGTAGATATCTCCTGTTGTTTCTTTTTCCCTAGAGAACCCTGACTAATACACATATCATATGACCTACTTCTGTCTTCATTTTAGATGTCAAGTAGGAAGCTTAAACTTTAAACATCCCAAACAAAACCCGTGGATTTTGTTTGTTTGCTTTTTTAATCAAACCTTATCCTCCCAAATCTTTACCCATCGCCCTCTCAGTAAATGCCAACATTCTTCTTCGAATTTCTCAGGCCAAAAACTTTGGAGTCATCTTTGACTTCTTTTTCACTCTCATATTCCATAATCAGTCCATCTTCAAATCCTTTGTCATATATCCACAACCTAACCAATTTTCTTCACACTTTGTTATAGAGATCCATTATTGTCTTATGCCCAAATTCTTTAGTAGCCTTCCAGTTAGATTTCCTGCTTCTACAGTTACCTTACATTCTCTCTTTTTTTAAATTAAGTTTTTAATTTTGTTTAACAAAAACAACAAACACAAACATTCTTAACATATGATCATCCATTTTACATATATAATCAGAAATTCACAATATCACATAGTTGCATATTCATCATGATCATTTCTTAGAACATTTTCATCAATTCAGAAAGAGAAATAAAAAGACACAGAAAAAAATTCATACATACCGTACCCCTTACCTCTCTCTTTCATTGATCACTAGCATTTCAATCTACTAAATTTATTTTAACATTTGTTCCTCCTATTATTTATTTTTATGCCATACGTTTTACTCATCTGTTGAAAAGGTTGATAAAAGGAGCATCAGATGCAGGGTTTTCACAATCACACAGTCACGTTGTGAAAGGTATATCATTGTACAACCATCTTCAAGAAACATGGCTACTGGAGGGGGCCAAGACGGCAGCTTAGTAAGGTACGTGCATCTTAGTTCCACCTCCAGAGCAACTACTAGGTGAACAGAAATAGTGCAGAACAGCTCCCGGGGCCACGGCAGGGAATGGACACACAGCGTACCCCAGTCTGGAATGGCTAGACTGACTGCGAGACTCTGCTGTGGTGAGATCCCCAAGCGGCACACGCTTCCCCGAGCCGTGGCAGCTGGAGGCCAGAGCTCCTCCCTCCCTCCTTCCCGGGCTGGCTGAGAGTCTCGGAGAGGCAAGTTTCCCAAGCCGCGGCAGCTGGCGCCCCTCTTTTGTGGGTGGCTTTCTGGACCGTCTGCGAGTCTTGGATCAGAGGGCTACCCAAGCCGCGGTGGCTGGCAACCGGTGCTCCTCCCACGCGGGTGGCTTCCTGGTCTGGTGGCGAGTTCCCCAGGCCACGGCGGCTGGCGACCGGTGCTGCTCCCCTGTGGGCAGCTTCCTGGTCCGGTGGCAAGTTCCCTGGGCCTCAGCGGCCAGCAACTGGCACCCCTCCAGGAAGAGAAGGGAATTTCCGACAGTGGCAGGGACTGGGTACAAACAAACACCAATACTGGCATTAATAAAGGAGCCACAGGGTACCCTCAAGCCGCGACGGCTGGCAAACCCCACGCACGGCCCCCCGGACCAACTGACAGAATTGGATCAGAAATCCCCAGGCCGTGGAGAACAGTGACCGGGAGGATCCCTTCCAAATATGTGACTCCTGGGTCTGGCCAGGAATGGTGCACTCTCCCGGGTCATGGTGGCTGGTGCCCTCCTGCCATGTTTGGCATCCCGGGCCGACTAGGAAATTTGGATGGGCGCTCTCTCGAGCTGCGGCAGCCGGTGACTATCCCCACTTTCGGACCCCCGGGCCAGCTGGCACTCTTCCAAGCCACTTCGGCTGGCAAACTTCCCACACGGAAAGAGTTTTCCAAAGTGAAAGGACCCACAGCACCTTTTACTGGTGGGACCCACAGACAAACGTGTGCCACGAGCGCCACCTACTGGGCAGGATAAGAAAAATAGAACCCAGAGATTTCACAGAAAAATATTTCAACCTGTTGTGTCCAACACCCAGGGAAATCTGACTAAATGACCAGATGCCAGCAGAAGATAATGGATCACGCTCAGAAAATTGAAAATATGGCCCAGTCAAATGAACAAACCAATAGTTCAAATGAGATACAGGAGCTGAGACAACTAATGCTGAATATACAAACAGAAATGAAAAACCTCTTCAAAAACGAAATCGATAAATTGAGGGAGGACATGAAGAAGACATGGGCTGAACAAAAAGAAGAAATAGAATATCTGAAAAAACAAATCACAGAACTTATGGAAGTGAAGGATAAAGTAGAAAAGATGGAGAAAACAATGGATACCTACAATGATAGATTTAAAGAGACAGAAGATAGAATTAGTGATTTGGAGGATGAAACATCTGAATTCCAAAAACAAACAAAAACTATCCGGAAAAGAATGGAAAAAATTGAACAGGGTATCAGGGAACTCAAGGACAATATGAACTGCACAAATATATGTGTTGTGGGTGTCCCAGAAGGAGAAGAGAAGGGAAAAGAAGGAGAAAAACTAATGGAAGAAATTATCACTGAAAATTTCCCAACTCTTATGAAACACCCAAAATTACAGATTCAAGAAGTGCAGCGCACCCCAAAGAGATTAGACCCAAATAGGCGTTCTCCAAGACACTTACTAGTTAGAATGTCAGAGGTCAAAGAGAAAGAGAGGATCTTGAAAGCAGCAAGAGAAAAACAATCCATCACATACAAGGGAAACCCAATAAGATTATGTGTAGATTTCTCAGCAGAAACCATGGAGGCTAGAAGACAGTGGGATGATATATTTAAATTACTAAAAGAGAAAAACTGCCAACCAAGACTCCTATATCCAGCAAAATTGTCCTTCAAAAATGAGGGAGAAATTAAAACATTCTCAGACAAAAAGTCACTGAGAGAATTTGTGACCAAGAGACCAGCTCTGCAAGAAATACTAAAGGGAGCACTAGAGTCAGATATGAAAAGACAGAAGAGAGAGGTATGGAGAAGAGTGTAGAAAGAAGGAAAATCAGATATGATATATATAATACAAAAGGCAAAATGTTAGGGGAAAATATTATCCAAACAGTTATAACAGTAAATGTTAATGGAATGAATTCCCCAATCAAAAGACATAGATTGGCAGAATGGATTAAAAAACAGGATCCTTCTATATGCTGTCTACAGGAAACACATCTTAGACCAAAGATAAACATAGGTTGAAAGTGAAAGGTTGGGAAAAGATATTTCATGCAAATAACAACCAGAAAAGAGCAGGAGTGGCTATACTAATATCCAACAAATTAGACTTCAAATGTAAAACAGTTAAGAGAGACAAAGAAAGACACTATATACTAATAAAAGGAACAATTAAACAAGAAGACATAACAATCATAAATATTTACGCACCGAACTAGAATGCCCAAAAATACGTGAGGAATACACTGCAAACACTGAAAAGGGAAATAGACTCACATACCATAATAGTTGGAGACTTCAATTCACCACTCTCATCAATGGACAGAACATCTACACAAAGAATCAATAAAGAAATAGAGAATCTGAATATTACTATAAAGGAGCTAGACTTAACAAGCATTTATAGGATATTACATCCCACAGCAGCAGGATACACCTTTTTCTCAAGTGCTCATGGATCATTCTCAAAGATAGACCATATTCTGGGTCACAAAGCAAGTCTTAACAGGTTTAAAAAAATTGAAATCATACACAACACTTTCTCAGATCATAAAGGAATGAAGTTGGAAATCAATAATAGGCAGAGTGCCAGAAAATTCACAAATACGTGGAGGCCCAACAACACACTTTTAAACAACAAGTGGGTCAAAGCAGAAACTGCAAGAGAAACTAGCAAATACCTCGAGGCAAATGAAAATGAAAACACAACATATCAAAACTTATGGGATGCAGCAAAGGCAGTGCTAAGAGGGAAATTTATTGCCCTAAATGCCTATATCAGAAAAGAAGAAAAGGCAAAAATGCAGGAATTAACTGTTCAATTGGAAGAACTGGAGAAAGAACAGCAAACTAATCCCAAAGCAAGCAAAAGGAAAGAAATAACAAAGATCAGATCAGAAATAAATGAAATTGAAAATATGAAAACAGTAGAGAAAATCAATAAGACCAGAATTTGGTCCTATGAGAAAATCAATAAGATTGATGGGCCCCTATCAAGATTGACAAAAAGAAGAAGAGAGAGGATGCAAATAAATAAGATCAGAAATGGAAGAGGAGACATAACTACTGACCTCACAGAAATAAAGGAGGTAATAACAGGATACTATGAACAACTTTACGCTAATAAATACAACAATCTAGATTAAATGGACGGGTTCCTGGAAAGACATGAACAACCAACTTTGACTCAAGAAGAAATAGATGACCTCAACAAACCAATCACAAGTATAGAAATTGAATCAGTCATTCAAAAGCTTCCTAAAAAAAAAAGTCCAGGACCAGATGGCTTCACATGTGAATTCTATCAAACATTCCAGAAAGAATTAGTACCAACTCTCCTCAAACTCTTCAAAAAAATCGAAGTGGAGGGAAAACTACCTAATTCATTCTATGAAGCCAACATCATCCTCATACCAAAACCAGGCAAAGATATTACAAAAAAAGAAAACTGCAGGCCAATCTCTCTAATGAATATAGATGCAAAAATCCTCAATAAAATTCTAGCAAATCGTATCCAACAACACATTAAAAGAATTATACATCATGACCAAGTAGGATTCATCCCATGTATGCAAGGATGGTTCAACATAAGAAAATCAATTAATGTAATACACCATATCAACAAGTCAAAGCAGAAAAATCACATGATCATCTCAATTGATGCAGAGAAGGCATTTGACAAGATTCAACATCCTTTCCTGTTGAAAACACTTCAAAAGATAGGAATACAAGGGAACTTCCTTAAAATGATAGAGGGAATATATGAAAAACCCACAGCTAATATCATCCTCAATGGGGAAAAATTGAAAACTTTCCCCCTAAGATCAGGAACATGAGAAGGATTTCCACTATCATCACTATTATTCAACATTGTGTTGGAGGTTCTAGCCAGAGCAATTAGACAGGAAAAAGAAATGCAAGACATCAAAATTGGAAAGGAAGAAGTAAAACTATCACTGTTTGCAGACGATATGATACTATATGTCGAAAACCCAGAAAAATCCACAACAAAACTACTAGAGCTAATAAATGAGTACAGCAAAGTAGCAGGTTATAAGACCAACATTCAAAAATCTGTAGCATTTCTCTACACAAGTAATGAACAAGCTGAGGAGGAAATCAAGAAACGAATCCCATTTACAATTGCAACTAAAAGAATGCAATATCTAGGAATAAAGTTAACTAAAGAGACAAAAAACTTATATAAAGAAAACTAGAATAAAGAAAACTACAAAAAACTGCTAAAAGAAATCACAGAAGACCTAAATAGATGGAAGGGCATACCGTGTTCATGGATTGGAAGACTAAATATAGTTAAGATGTCAATCCTACCTAAATTGATTTACAGATTCAATGCAATACCAATCAAAATCCCAACAACTTATTTTTCAGAAATAGAAAAACCAATAAGCAAATTTATCTGGAAGGGCAGGGTGCCCCGAATTGCTAAAAACATCTTGAGGAAAAAAAACGAAGCTGGAGGTCTCGCGCTGCCTGACTTTAAGGCATATTATGAAGTCACAGTGGTCAAAACAGCATGGTATTGGCATAAAGATAGATATATCGACCAATGGAATCGAATAGAGTGCTCAGATATAGACCCTCTCATCTATGGACATTTGATCTTTGATAAGGCAGTCAAGCCAACTCACCTGGGACAGAGCAGTCTCTTCAATAAATGGTGCCTAGAGAACTGGATATCCATATGCAAAAGAATGAAAGAAGACCCATCTCTCACACCCTATACAAAAGTTAACTCAAAATGGATCAAAGATCTAAACATTAGGTCTAAGACCATAAAACAGTTAGAGGAAAATGTTGGGAGATATCTTATGGATCTTACAACTGGAGGCGGTTTTATGGACCTTAAACCTAAAGCAAGAGCACTGAAGAAGGAAATAAATAAATGGGAACTCCTCAAAATTAAACACTTTTGTGCATCAAAGAACTTCATCAAGAAAGTAGAAAGACAGCCTACACAATGGGAGACAATATTTGGAAATGATATATCAGATAAAGGTCTAGTATCCAGAATTTATAAAGAGATTGTTCATCTCAACAACAAAAAGACAGCCAACCCAATTACAAAATGGGAAAAAGACTTGAACAGACACCTCTCAGAAGAGGAAATACGGATGGCCAAGAGGCACATGAAGAGATGCTCAATGTCCCTGGCCATTAGAGAAATGCAAATCAAAACCACAATGAGATATCATCTCACACCCACCAGAATGGCCATTATCAACAAAACAGAAAATGACAAGTGCTGGAGAGGATGCGGAGAAAGAGGCACACTTATCCACTGTTGGTGGGAATGTCAAAGGGTGCAACCACTGTGGAAGGCAGTTTGGCGGTTCCTCAAAAAGCTGAATATAGAATTGCCATACGACCCAGCAATACCATTGCTAGGTATCTACTCAAAGGACTTAAGGGCAAAGACACAAACGGACATTTGCACACCAATGTTTATAGCAGCATTATTTACAATTGCAAAGAGATGGAAACAGCCAAAATCTCCATCAACAGAAGAGTGGCTAAACAAACTGTGGTATATACATACGATGGAATATTATGCAGCTTTAAGACAAGATAAACTTATGAACCATGTAATAACATGGATGGACCTAGAGAATATTATGCTGAGTGAATCCAGCCAAAAACTAAAGGACAAATACTGTATGGTCCCACTGATGTGAACGGACATTCGAGAATAAACTTGGAATATGTCATTGGTAACAGAGTTCAGCAGGAGTTAGAAACAGGGTAAGACAATGGGTAATTGAAGCTGAAGGGATACAGACTGTGCAACAGGACTAGATACAAAAACTCAAAAATGGACAGCACAATAATACCTAATTGTAAAGTAATCATGTTAAAACACTGAATGAAGCTGCATCTGAGCTATAGGTTTTTGTTTTGTTTTGTTTTGATTTTACTATTATTACTTTTATTTTTTTCTCTATATTAACATTCTATATCTTTTTCGGTTATGTTGCTAGTTCTTCTAAACCAATGCAAATGTACTAAGAAATGATGATCATGCATCTATGTGATGATGTTAAGAATTAATGATTGCATGTGTAGAATGGTATGATCTCTAAATGTTGGGTTAATTTCTTTTTTTCCGTTAATTAAAAAAAAAAAAAAGAGAAGGGATAATTGGAGATGAAGGGATACAGACTGTACAACGGGACTGGATATAAAAACTCAGAAATGGACAGCACAATACTACCCAATTGTAATGCAATTATGTTAAAACACTGAATGAAGCTGCATGTGAGGTATAGGTTTTTTGTTTTTGTTTTTTTTTGTTTTTTTTTTCTTTCTATTATTGTTTTAATTCTTATTCTGTTGTGTTTTTATTTCTTTTTCTAAATCGATGCAAATGTACTAAGAAATGATGAATATGCAACTATGTGATGTTATTAAGAATTACTGATTGTACATGTAGATTGGAATGATTTCTAATTGTTTTGTTAATTCTTTTGTTAATTAATAAAAAAAAAGCAATGTCAAATGAAAAAAAAAGAAAACTAGAAAAAAACTGTTAAAAGAAATCACAGAAGACCTAAATAGATGGAAGGGCATACCGTGTTCATGGATTGGAAGACTAAATATAGTTAAGATGTCAATCCTACCTAAATTGATTTACAGATTCAATGCAATACCAATCAAAATCCCAACAACTTATTTTTCAGAAATAGAAAAACCAATAAGCAAATTTATCTGGAAGGGCAGGGTGCCCCGAATTGCTAAAAACATCTTGAGGAAAAAAAACGAAACTGGAGGTCTTGCGCTGCCTGACTTTAAGGCATATTATGAAGCCACAGTGGTCAAAACAGCATGGTATTGGCATAAAGATAGCTATGTTGACCAATGGAATCGAATAGAGTGCTCAGATATAGACCCTCTCTTCTATGGACATTTGATCTTTGATAAGGCAGTCAAGCCAACTCACCTGGGACAGAACAGTCTCTTCAATAAATGGTGCCTAGAGAACTGGATATCCATATGCAAAAGAATGAAAGAAGACCCATCTCTCACACCCTATACAAAAGTTAACTCAAAATGGATCAAAGATCTAAGCATTAGGTCTAAGACCATAAAATGGTTAGAGGAAAATGTAGGGAGATATCTTATGAACCTTACAATTGGAGGTGGTTTTATGGACCTTAAACCTAAAGCAAGAGCACTGAAGAAGGAAATAAATAAATGGGAACTCCTCAAAATTAAACACTTTTGTGCATCAAAGAACTTCATCAAGAAAGTAGAAAGGCAGCCTACACAATGGGAGACAATATTTGGAAATGACATATCAGATAAAGGTCTAGTATCCAGAATTTATAAAGAGATTGTTCAACTCAACAACAAAAGGACAGCCAACCCAATTACAAAATGGGAAAAAGACTTGAACAGACACCTCTCAGAAGAGGAAATACAAATGGCCAAAAGGCACATGAAGAGATGCTCAATGTCCCTGGCCATTAGAGAAATGCAACTCAAAATCACAATGAGATATCATCTCACACCCACTAGAATGGCCATTATCAACAAAACAGAAAATGACAAGTGCTGGAGAGGATGCAGAGAAAGAGGCACACTTATCCACTGTTGGTGGGAATGTCAAATGGTGCAACCACTGTGGAAGGTAGTTTGTCGGTTCCTCAAAAAGCTGAATATAGAATTGCCATATGACCCAGCAATACCATTGCTGGGAATCTACTCAAAGAATTTAAGGGCAAAAACACAAATGGACATTTGCACACCAATGTTTATACCAGCGTTATTTACAATTGCAAAGAGATGGAAACAGCCAAAATGTCCATCAACAGAAGAGTGGCTAAACAAACTGTGGTATATACATACGATGGAATATTATGTAGCTTTAAGACAAGATAAACTTATGAACCATGTAATAACATGGATGGACCTAGAGAACATTATGCTGAGTGAGTCTAGCCAAAAACTAAAAGACAAATACTGTATGGTCCCACTGATGTGAACCGACATTCGAGAATAAACTTGGAATATGTCATTGGTAACAGAGTCCAGCAGGAGTTAGAAACAGGGTAAGATAATGGGTAACTGGAGCTGAAAGGATACAGACTGTGCAACAGGACTAGATACAAAAACTCAAAAATGGACAGCACAATAATACCTAATTGTAAAGTAATCATGTTAAAACACTGAATGAAGCTGCATCTGAGGTATAGGTTTTTGTTTTTTTCTTTTTACTATTATTATTACTTTTATTTTTTTTCTCTATATTAACATTCTATATCTTTTTCTGTTGTGTTGCTAGTTCTTCTAAACCGATGCAAATGTACTAAGAAACGATGATCATGCATCTATGTGATGATGTTAAGAATTACTGATTGCATATGTAGAATGGTATGATTTCTAAATTTTGGGTTAATTTCTTTTTTCTGTTAATTAATAAAAAAGAAAGAAAGAAACATGGCTACTGGAACACAGCTCTACATTTTCAGGCAGCTCCCTCCAGCCTCTCCATTACATCTTGACTAACAAGGTGATATCTATTTAATGCATAAGAATAACCTCCTTGATAACCTCTCAATTCTGTTTGGAATTTCTCAGCCATTGACACTTTATTTTGTCTCATTTCACTCTCCCCCTTTTTGGTCAAGAAGGTTTTCTCAATCCCTTGATGCTGAGTCCCAACTCATTCTAAGATTTCTGTCCCCATTGCCAGAATGGTCCGCATCCCTGGGAGTCATGTCCCATGTAGACCACCATAAGTACATGGACAGTGAGTTTGCTTGCTGTGTTGGCTGGAGAGAGAGGCCACATATGAGCAACAAAAGAGGTTCTCTTGGGGGTGACTATTAAGCCTAATTTTGAATAGGCTTGACCTATCCTTTGTGGGGTTAAGTTTCATATGAACAAATGCTAAGATTGGGGACTAAGCCTATTACTTTGGTTGTCTCTACTGCTTGTGAGAATATCAAGAATTCAACTTGGGGAAGTTGAATTTTCCCCTTTTCTCACCATTCCCCAAAGGGGACTTTGCAAATACTTTTTACTCACTGTTCAAATCATTATGAGATTTATTGGGGCATCACTCTAGACAAACCTACATAATCTCATGCCCTGCTCAAGGTTCCACGTACTTATGGAGTTCAACTAAGCTTTCTACATAAGTTATATTAGGAACTGCACTAGTCAAAATATAAATTTTGTACCAAATAAGCATTTTTTGGTTTTGGTCTCACACATAAGTTAAAATTTTTAAATATTAATAACCATCATTTTCAACACCTGTAGTAATGGCATCTTTTATTCTTCCTCATGCAAAAGCATTTTTTAAAATTGCACAGTTAGTCACTATCATTATACACTCTAGGCATTCCTATATTATACCACCTCAGTCTTAATCATCTATCTTTCATTCTGATTTCACTTGTGCCCCAGCCCTCCTCCCTCTATCATTCTCACATTCAGCTTCATTCAGTGTTTTAACATAATTGTATAACAGTTAGGTAGTATTGTGCTATCCATTTCTGAATTTTTACAGTCAATCATGTTGCACAATCTGTAGCCCTTCAGCTCCAATTACCCTATATCTTACCCTATTTCTGTCTCCTGATGGTCTCTGTTACCAATGAAATTCTCCAAGTTTATTCACTAATGTCAGTTCATATCAGTGAGACCAAACAGTATTTGTCCTTTTGTTTCTGGCTAATCTCACTCAACATAATGTCCTTAAGGTATCCATGTTGTTACATACTTCATAACTTTATTCTGTCTGTCTTACAGCTGCACAATATTCCATCATATGTGTATACCACAGCTTGTTTAGCCACTCATCTGTTGATGGACACTGGCTGTTTCCATCTCTTTGCAATTGTAAATAATGCTGTTATAAACATTGGTGTGCAAATGTCCATTTGTGTCCTTTCCTTGCCCTCATGTCCTCTGAGTAGATACCTAGCAATGGTATTGCTGGGTCATATGGCAATTCTATATTTAACTTCCTGAGGACCTGCCAAACTGCCTTCCACAGCAGTTGTAACATTTGACATTCCCACCAAGAGTGGATACGTGTGCTTCTTTCTCCACATCCTCTCCAGCACTTGTCGTTTTCTGTTTTATTGATAATGGCCATTCTGATGGGTATGAGATGATATCTCATTGTGGTTTTGATTTGTATTTACCTATAAGCCAGAGAACTTGAGCATCTTTTCATGTACCTTTTGGCCATTTGCATTTCCTCTTGTGAGACGTGTCTGTTCAAGTCTTTTGCCCATTTTGTAATTGGGTTTTCTGTCTTTCTGCTGTTGAGTTGAACAATCACTTTATATATCCTGGATACTTGACCTTTACTGATATATTGTTTCCAAATATTGTCTCCCATTGTGTAGGCTGTCTTTTTACTTTTTTGATGAAATTCTTTGATGCACAAAAGTGTTTAATTTTGAGGGGGTTCCCATTTCTTTCTTTCTTTCTTCAATGCTCATGCTTTGTGTGTAAGTTCTAGGAAATTGCCTCCTATTATAAGATATTTCCCTACATTTTCTTCTTACAGTTTTATAGTCTTAGATCTAATGTTTAGGTCTTTGATCCATTTTGAGTTAATTATTATGTTGGGTGTGAGATATGGATGCTCTTTCATTCTTTTGCATATGGATATCCAGTTCACTAGGCACCATTTATTGAAGAGACTGTTCTGTCCCAGGTGAGTTGATTTGACTACTTATCAAAGATCAATTGCCCATAGATGAGAGGGTCTATATCTGAACACTCTATTTGTTTCCATTGGTCAGTATGTCAGTCTTTATCTAGTACCATGCTGTTTTGACCACTATAGCTTCATAATACGCCTTAATGTGAGGTAGCATGAGAACTCCGACTTCATTTTTCTTTCTCAGAATACTTTCAGCTATTCGGGCACCCTCCCTTCCAGATAAATTTGGTTAATTGTTTTTTCTATTTCTGAAAAGTAAGTTTTGGGGCTATTAATTGGTATTGCATTGAATCTGTAAATCAGTTTAGGAAGAATTGACATCTTAACTATATTTAGTCTTCCAATCCATGAACATGGTATGCTTTTTCATTTATTTAGGTCTTCTGTGATTTCTTTTAACAATTTCTTGTACACTTTTTTGTATAGGTCTTTTATATCTTTAGTTAAATTTATTTCTAAGTATTTTATTCTTTTGGTTGCAGTCGTAAATAGAATTTTTTTCTTGATTTCCCCCTCAGATTGCTCATTACTAGTGTATAGAAACACTACAGATTTTTGAGTGTTGATCTTGTAATCTGCCACTTTGTACTCATTTATTAGCTCTAGCAGTTTTACTGTGGATTTTTCATGGTTTTCAACATATAGTATCATATCTTCTCCAAACAGTGAGAGTTTTACTTCTTCCTTTCCAATTTTGATTACTTGTATTTCTTTTTCTTGTCTAATTGCTCTGGCTAGAACTTCCAACACAATGTTGAATAACAGTGGTGATAGTGGACATCCTTTTCTTGTTCCTGATCTTAGGGGAAGAGTTTTCAGTTTTTCCCCATTGAGGATGATGTTAGCTGTGGGGTTTTCATATATTCCCTTTATCATGTTGAGAGGGTTCCCTGATATTCCTATCCTTTGAAGTGTTTTCAACAGGAAAGGATGTTGAATTTTGTCAAATGCCTTTTATGCATCAATTTAGATGATCATTTGGTTTTCTGCTTTGATTTGTTGGTATGGTGTAATACATTAATTGATTTTCTTATGTTGAACCATCCTTGCATAGCTGGGATGAATCCTACTTGGTCATAGTGTATAATTTTTTTAATGTGCTGCTTGATTTGATTTGCTAGAATTTTGTTGAGGATTTTTGCACCTATGTTCATTAGAGAGATTGGTCTATAGTTTTGTTTTTTCATAATATCTTTGTCTGGCTTTGGTGTGAGGGTGATGTTGACTTCATAGAATGAGGTAAGTAGCTTTCCCTCCTCTTCAATTTTTTTGAAAAGTTTGAGCAGGATTCTTACTAATTCTTTCTTGAATGTTTGGTAGAAGTCATATGTGAAGGCATCTGGTCCTGGACTTTTCTTTTTGGGGAGCTTCTTAATGACTGATTCAATTTCTTTACTTGTAATTTGTTTGCTGAGGTCGTCTATTTCTTCTCAAGTCAATGTTGGCTTTTCATGCCTTTCTAGAAAGTTGTCCATTTCATCTATATTGTCAAATTTATTAGCATAAAGTTGTTCATAGAATCCTCTCATTACTTCCTTTATTTCTGTGGGGTCAGTGGTTATGTCTTTTCTTCCATTTCTGGTTTAATTTATTTCCATCCTCTTCTTTTTGTCAGCCTCACTAAGGATCCATCAATCTTGTTGATTTTCTCATAGAACCAATTTCTAGTTTTGTTGATTTTCTCAATTGCTTTCATGTTCTCAATTTCATTTATTTCTGCTCTAATCTTCATTATTTCTTTCCTTTTGCTTGTTTTAGGGTTAGTTTGCTGTTCTTTCTCTACTTTTTCCAAGTAGACATTTAATTCCTCGATTTTTGCCCTTTCTTCTTTTTTGATTTAGGCATTTAGGGCAATAAATTTCCCTCTTAGCACTGCCTTTGCTGCATCCCATAAATTTTGATATGTTGTGTTTTCATTTTCATTTGCCTCAAGTGAAATTTCTTGTAATTTCTTCCTTGGCCCACTGGTTGTTTAAGAGTGTGTTGTTGAGCCTCCATATATTTGTGAATTTTCTGGCACTCTGCCCATTATTGATTTCCAACGTCATTCCTTTATGATCTGAGAAAGTGTTTTGTATGATTTCAATCTTTTTAAATTTATTGAGACTTGCTTTGTGACCCAGCATATGGTTTATCATTGAGAATGATCCATGAACATTTGAGAAAAAGGTGCATCCTGCTGTTGTCGGGTATAATGTTCTATAAACGTCTGTTCAGTCTTGCTCATTTATTGTATTATTCAAATTCTGTTTATTTATTGATCCTCTGTCTATATGTTTTGTCCATTGATGAGAGTGGGGAACTGAAGTCTTCACTATTATGGCAGATTGTCTATTTCTCTTTTCAGTGTTTTCAGTATTTGCCTCATGTATTTTGGAGTATTCTGGCTCAATGCATAAATATTTATGATTGTTATGTCTTCTGGTTAAATTGTTCCTTTTATTAATGCATAGTGACCTCCTTTGTCTCTTTTAACTATTTTACATTTGAAGTCTAATTTGTTGGATATTAGTATAGCTATTCCTGCTCTTTTCTGATTGTTGTTTGCATGACATGTCTTTTCCCAACCTTTCACTTTCAACCTATATTTATCCTTGGGTCTAAGATGTGTTTCCTATAGACAGCCTATAGGTGGGTCCTGTTTTTCATTCTGCCAGTCTATGTCTTTTGATTGGGGAGCTTAATCCATTAACATTTAGTGTTATTACTGTACTTTCTTCTACCATTTTGCTTTTTGGATTTTATATGTCATATCTATTTTTTCTTCTTTTACCTTTACTGATAGTCTTCATTCCTATACTCATCATATCTCTCTCTCCTGTCTTTTCATATTTGCTTCTTGTGCTCTCTTTAGTATTTCTTGCAGAACTGGTCTCTTGGTCACAAATTCTCTCAGTGATTTTTTACCTGAAAATGTTTTAATTTCCCCCTCATTTTTGAAGGACAATTTTGCTGGATATAGAATTCTTGGTTGGCCATTTTTCTCTTTTAATAATTTAAATATATCATCCCACTGTCTTCTAGCCTCCACGGTTTCTGCGCATACAGAAATCTATGCATAGTCTTATTGGGCTTCCCTTGTATGTGATGGATTGTTTTTCTCTTGCTGCTTTCAAGATTCTCTCCTTCTCTTTGACATCTGACATTTTGATTAGTGTCTTGGCATACATCTATTTGGATCCATTCTGTTTGAGGTACACTGTACTTCTTGGATCTGCAATTTTGAGTCTTTCATAAGAGCTGGGAAATGTTCAGTAATAATTTCCTCCATTAGTTTTTCTCCTCCTTTTCCCTTCTCTTCTCCTTCTCGGACACCCACAACATGTATATTCATGCACTTCATGTTGTCTTTTAATTCCCTGAGTCCCTGCTCATATTTTCCCATTCTTTTCCCTATATTTTCTTTTGTTTGTCGGATTTCAGATGTTCCATCCTCCAGGTTACTAATCATATCTTCTGCCTCTTGAAATTTGACATTGTAGGTTTTCATTGTTTTTTTTCATCTCTTCTACTGTGCCTTTCATTTTCATAAGTTCTGTGGCTTACTTTTTCAGACTTTTGATTTCTTCTTTTTGTTCATTCCCTGCCTTCTTTAAATCCTCCCTTAATTCACTGATTTGATTTTTGATGAGGTTTTCCATGTGTGTTTGAACATTCTGAATTCATTGTTTCAACTCCTGTATCTCATTTGAATTGCTGGTTTGTTCCTCTGACTGGGCCATATCTTCAATTTTCCTAGTGTGATTCGTTATTTTTTTGCTGGCTTCCAGGCACTTAATTACTTTAATTAGTTTATTTTGGAGATTGTTTTCACTTTTTTACTTAGGATTTTCTTGCTGGATGACTTTGTTGGCTATCTGTTCTTTGACAGTCAGTTCAGCTTATTCTGTACCACTAGCTTAGGTTTCGTTTACAGAGCAGAATTTTTCAGTTCTTGTTTTCTTGTTTCTTTCCCTGCCTGTATGATGCCTTTCCCCCCATTCCACCCATAGAAGGGTTTACTTAGGTATTATAGACCCCAGACAGATTTTCCCAGACCAAATTGGCCTCCTTCTAGGAGGAAAGAGTCACCTGTGTCAGTTTTCCCTGAGGGTGAGAACTAGCAGGTTGAAAGACTTTTCTGTGAAGTCTCTGGACTCTGTATTTTCCTATCCTGCCCAGTATGTGGTGCTTGTCTGCCTGCAAGTCCCACCAGCATAAGGTGATGCAGTACCTTTAACTTCAGCAGATGCTCCCTGCTGGGGGCATGATGGAGATAGATGAAATATTGTAGGTTGGCTTTAATCACTTCAATTTTCCAGACCCTGGGGTCTGAACTCTTTGAGGGAGGGAATCCACCTGAGCTGTGCCCCACCCCTCTCCTGGGGAAGGTGCAGGCTCCAGACAAGCTCTCACACAAGTTTGTTTCTGGCTATGCCTGGGGCAGTTGCAGCCTGAGAAGCCCTGCTACTGTATCCAAAGGCAGTCAAGCCTTTGTAGAAACACAGCCACAAGAAAGACAAAAATCCTTCTCAGAGCAGAACCCCCATTCCTCAGGTTTATCAATCAAAGCATAAGTTGGTATGTTGCTTTGTGTACCTTCAGTCCTTTGTATCCCCTTTTCCTTCAGGGCTCAGACCCTTTTAATTATTATGTGCTGTCTGATCCAAAATAACCACTGTTTATTGTTTTCTTCTTTCTTTTTCCATCAGCCCTGCCCCCATGGTGCCAGGGCAAAAATCAGCATCCTCCGCTTTGACCAGGTTGAGCTGAGCTGGGGGCCTATTTTTAGTGGTCAGAATTTGTGAATTAATTCCACAATTGGCATTTGGTTGTGCTCAGCCCCTGCTGCTGGTAAAGTCCCTTTCCTTTCTCCTCTGGGAAGCACCCTGTGAGGGTGGGGCACTGGCTGCCATGGCTTAAGGAACTCACAATTCTGGGGAGGATCATAGCTGGTCCAGCTGGTCCAGACAGGGGTACACTGGGTGTCCAGTCACTTACATGCCCCCAGCAGTTGTTCTGTACTGTTCCTGGCTATTTAATAGCTGTTCTGGAAGATGAACTAAACTCACACCTCACTAAGACACCATCTTGGCACTCTCCCCCTTATGTTCCCTTTATCCAGAAGTCAGAGTGAGCTTTTTAAAGCATAAGTTATATCATGTCACTTCTCTCCTCTAACTTCCAAAAGCTTCTCTTTTTAAATCATAAAAGAGCCCAATGGTCTTTGAGTATCTTCTGTATGATCTAACTTTCCTCCATTTCTATGGCCTTATCTCCAACATTCTTTTCTTTGTTACTTCTACTCTAGCCATACTGGCCTTCTTCCTTTTTTGGAAGGTATCAAACCTTTGCCTTCCCCAGGGTCTTTGCAGTTGCTCTTCTCTCGGGCTAGAATGTTCTTTTCTTTGATATCTGCCTGGCTTAAATCTTTCATATTTTTCAGTTCTCTGCTCAAGTATTACCTTATTAAAGAAAGCTTTCTTTACTGCCCTAAATAAAATAGCATCTCTCTCCTCATGCTCCCTATCTCCCTAATTCTGTTTAGTGTTTCTCTCTTATACTTGCCCATATCTGACATATTTTACGTACAATTTATACAGAAAATATGTTATATGCATTAAAAATTTCATTTTACATACATAGTTTATGTAATATGTATATATTGCTGTATATGTATACATATTATAATATATATTATATATATATACACATATATATGTATATATACATATATATAATATATATATACATATATATATATATATATATATATATATATATATATATATATATATATATATATGTGTGTTGATTTGGAACTTCTGAGTACCCCAGAAAAGCCAGGTTCTTTAATCTTGATTCAATATTGTTGGGTGGGAATTTTTTTATTAAGTTGTTTTCACGGAGATGTGGCCCATCCAATTGTGGTTAGGACCTCTTGATTAGGTAGTTTCCATGGAGATATATCTTCACCCATTCAGGGTGGGGTCCCTTACTGGAGTCCTTTAAGAGGGAAGTATTTTGTAAGATGCTTCAGAGGTGACACAGAGAGAAACCTTTGGTGATGCAGTAAAAAAACACCCCTGTGGAAGCCATTTTGAAATGAGAAGCCAGGAGAGAAAGCTAGCTAATGTTGTCATCCCAGCTGACAGAGAAACCTGGAATGTCATTGGCCCTTTCTTGACCTTGAGTCAAGGTATTTTTCTCTGAATGCCTTAGTTTGGACATTTTTTGTGGCCTCAGAACTGTAAACTTGTAACTTAGTAAGTTCTCTTTGTCAAAGATGTTCAATTTCTAATATATTGCATTCTGGCAGCATTTAACAAACCAAAACTGTATATTTTACATATATGCATATGTTTATTTTTTGTTCTGTCATTGACTTTCTACTCCCACTGACTGTAGGTGCTATGAAGTGAAGAACTTTAATTTGTTTTTTATGTGACTCCAATGTCTAAGGCAGTGCCTAGAATGTAACTGGTATTCATGAACATTTTTGGAATGAATGAATGAATAAATAAATAATTTCATCTTGTGAGACAAAGAATTAGTTTTGTTCAGATCCCAACTGTACCAGTCAAGTTCCCCCCCGCCCCAGCTTCATCCCTGATAGAGGCATAGGCAAACTGGTGTGTGGAATTGAAGACTGGTGGGTAAGAAAGTTCAAGGTGATGAAAAAATACCGACCTCTCTTCCTTACTGTAGTCTCCCAGCCTGAAAGCACTACCAGTTTGGCAAAGAGAATGAGTTTTAAGTTTGAATGAAGTTGGTGTTTTGACTAGTTAACTGGACTGTACATTTTAATTATTGAACTACATTTTTCTTGGCATTACAAGTAACATAGAAAATAGAGTGTCTGAGAAAATTATGTGATCTTCCCATCATCCAACATTTCATTCAAAGGGCAAGTCTGCAGATTGATTTTAAAGGGTTTGTGAGGGGAAAGAATGTAGTTGATTTTTGGGGGGGGTGCTATGGTGTTCTGCTTATTCTACCTTCTATTGTGATCTTTATTATGATGCTTAGTAATCTATTTCTTTTTGAGTCTGGCTCCCTTTCTAGACTGTGAGCTCGAGGAAACAAGAACAGTGTTTTATTCATCCTTGTGTATCCAAGATCTACCATGGTGCCAGACATGGTAGCTCTTTAATAAATGTTTATTGAGTAATCCCCATCCCCCATCTCAATTCAAGGGTTACATGAATATCAAAAGCACCTTGAATGTTAATAATGCAGTGTTTGGAGAAGCAAAGGAGGATGACTGCTTATATATTTAAACAAATTATACTGTATTCCAAGATTGAGATCCATTTACCATGATGAACATTTAATGCCACTCCATTCCATGAGAAAATACTTTACTTCTTCCTCCCCTGTTGAAGCAGGGTAAAGATGAGGTTTTATGGAGCCAGAGTTTGGAATAAATGCTGAAATAATCCTTTTCTCACCATATCTGGTATTACTGTGACCCCTCTTTACAGGAAGATTCTGAACCCTTATTACTTAACAGCTTGAAAGTCAAAATCTTCAGTATTCCTGTGGCAAATGCAAAAGTTTGACAATGTTTTTGCAAGACTGAAGATGGTTTGTGTTTCAGTTAGAAACTATGGCATTATTATCGTGATTCAAAGATGAAAACTTATAAATCATCTTGGCTCAAAGAGATGCCACATGAATTTCATAATTTTCAGGTGGATTATCATTTTCCAAACAAACTGTGGCCATGATTTAATCCCTCCTAGAAAGACAGGAGTGTATCTTCAAACAAACTGCCTAAGCTGTTTGTTCACAGTTTGCTGCTTTGATTCAGCAAGATGGATTATGAGGGGTAACAACAAGAGCTGTGACACTTTGTCTAAATCCCACCTGGCATTCAATTCCTCTCTCCTTTAAAAAACTCTCCAAGTTCATAATTTTACAAAAGGCTTAATCAGAGTCACTGGAGGAGTGCCTTGGCTTGGGTGGGGTGGGGTGGGGATTTAATGTGCCTATTAAAAAATGTATTGTTATGGAAAAATTCTTGCTTTATTTGCATAGGGAAAACAACTAAAATGTGAATCCTATTTGAGAAGAGCCACCTTGGGCTGACAATGAAGTAAGGTAAATACACTTAGGGTCTATTCCACTGCCTTCAGTGAATCTTTCTTCTTCAGTTACAGCCCAGTGAGTCATATTGGGCCTCAGTGAGGCTGCCATTTTCCTGGCCTTTAGACATTGTTTCATCCATAGCACTTATCCATGATGACATTATGTATACAATATACAAGTGAGACTTCTATTATCCATATTTGTCAGCCTGTCTCCTTTTTCCTCTAGTTACCATCACTTTCATTCCCCTCATCCAGCCTAAAACTATCAATATGGAAAGAAATGTTTTGATGGTCTTTCAATACATGTGACTGTCCCCGACAGACTTGTTAGAACTTCTTTCAGTTCTATGATGTCATGCAATATACCTCATAGTTCTTTGATTAGAATAGGCAATTCAATGTTGATTGTTCAAGGTCAGAAACTGTCCCCTTTGGGGTATTAACATAGTGGAAAATTTTTATCACTCATAGAGTGTTTAGCAGACAATTTGCCATTAATAATTAAAATGCTAACATTCAAGAACAAATGACTTTAAAAATTAGAGCTAAGTCAAGGTGGTCTTTAGAGTAATATAATTTTTCATTTACTAATATTGAAGAAGCATGGGAAATGATGGAGTTAGCATGGAGAACTGCTAATTATATCCATGGGACTGTGACCTTTCTGGGAGGACAAAATATGCAGAATTGGAACTGTTGATCTAAACTTAGAGGTCCTAAAGTGTAAAATGATAGAAGGCAATATTAGATGATCTATACTCTCTCTTTTCTATTTGGGGAAGTAATTTCATATCTGATGTTTCCTTCTTAAATTGTCTTTGAGATTTGGTTTCAATAGATGAATACATGATTGAATGTATGCTAACAGGAACAGGAAACCATCAGTAACAAACAATAAATCATATCTTGCTTTGAGAGTGAACTATGAAGTCCAACTCACTGTATCAAACTTCATACCTTGGTATTATTTCCATTTATGTTTTTTTTCCCTTTATCTGCATACCTATGATGAAAGGGCTAAGCTGGGATACAGGATAGAAGGGTTAGAAACCTATGGGAAAAGGAATTACATTTTTAACATCTGGTGTTTGGTCCTTGAGTCATTAAAGAGTGGCTGTCTATTAAAATATTGATGTGTGCATATGGTGTCATTTGTTCAGGATACTCCACTAACAACTTGTCTTTGAGATTCATTGAGCTTGAAGTTTAAGAAAAGTTCAAATGAGAGTGTAGAATTATACATGTCTTTTCTGTTTAGATCTTTGAAGGGTGTGTATAATAAACTCAAACCTTTTTTGTTTTTTGACTATTCAGTTTATTGTATTAGCTGCTTTAATATTTTTTGTTGGCTTCCATGTTTTGCACATTTTACTTCACTGTGTTTCAGATCTCCTGGACCTGTGTCAGGTATAAGCTGTGGAAATTATTAGATTTTTAACAATGTCTTGGAAATTAATTGGAATTTGGCATAATTTCACTTTATTAATTTATATCTCAAATATTGATAGCAATTAGAATTTATTGCTTGTATTTATATTTCTCTATATGTAACATATAAATGCATTTATACATGTATATTGAAAGCATATTTATTTCTAGTTTGTATAAATGCATATTTGTTTTCTAGTTTATACATAAAACATTTATTTTTAGTGTGAGCATTGTCACAAAACATTTATTTTCCATTGGATCTGGAATGAAAATTTAAGTCCTCATTCTGTTTTATTCTATTAAATTGATCAGTATAATCAATTAAACAATTAGCCTTTATCTTTTTGCATATGAAATAAATGACTTTTGCTTTTACCTGACAAAGTCCTTTTAAGGTGGTTGGGACTTGGGGGAAGTGGGAGGGAGATCCTGGAATGCAAGTGTTAATCCCCTGAAGAAACAGAAACCAGAAGCCAGTTGTTTGGCACTAGCATAACATAAGCATGTTTCAAATGCAAATCCTGTTTTGCTGTTTCTTGTTTTCCTGGTACCCAACAAAACCTAGATAATAATTTTCACCAGACCCACAACTGCTCACAATAGGCTCTTATTCAATGAAGAAAATAAAGACACTTTTCTTATTTGTTTTTGAGACCCTGAGTTCTGTAGAAATAGGTTGAAAACTGGGGAAGGGAAACAGATATTTGTTAAGTGATGAATGTGTGTTTCCACCATCCTAAGTGATATCAGATTCAAAAGAAAAATGCTAGCATTTCAATAGCAGGGAACTACAGACAAAGCACGTGTAGGAGGTAGTTAATAAGCAACACATTCTTTTATGTACAGAATTGTCATTGTGTTAAAATTTGGACTTATGGACTCCTTGAAAATCTACTTAAAAAATAATATGTAGTCACATAATTTGTATGTGGTTTTTGGGGAGAGGGGCAATAAGAATGCCTGAAGTAGAGAATAGGAAAGGCTAATAATTTTAGGTCATCATTTCTTCATTATTTATTCAGAGAAATCTTAGATAAGGACATTTACTATACCTATGTTCTCTCACAGCACCATGGATTGCTACTAGTTAGAAGTCACAAAAGCAGGGAAGAGGCACCTTGGGCAAGGGAAATAAGCACAATGGATGAGAAAACTAACTCCTTCCTGTGCCCCCACCATGGATGATGGATAATTGCAGAAAATATGGTTGGGACCAAGTTAAGAACAGTTTTGACAAAAGCAGTGCCTCAGGCTTTTCTCCATTATTAAAACACACAAAAAGGATTTGTGTGAAAGCACTTTCTGAAGGAGAAATGAGTAAAGCATTGAAGAGAAATGGAAGAAGCCAAGTTTCTTGAAGAGTGGGTTTTTAGGCTGGTATCCCATGGGGTTGAGATGTAGACATGGAGAGGGAAATTTTATTTCTGAAAATGTTAAGCTAGAAAGATGTGACTGGGTTGTTACCATTATTTTTGCCAAAACTTTTTCATCATCCCAAATAGAATCTGTATATTTTAAGCCTTTACTCTCAATTCCCTGCCATTGTCCCATCCCCTGGTAACCTTCTTTTTGGATTCTGACCCTATGAGTTTTCTTTTTATAATAATTTCCTATCTGTGAGCTCATACATCATTTGTCCTATTGTGTCTTTAAGTTTCATCCATATTGTCTTATGAAGCAGAACTTCATTCCTTTTTACTTCTGAATAATATTCCATTGTATGTATTTAACATATTTTGTTTATTCACTCATAGGCTGATGGACACTTGCTTTGCTTCCATATTTTGGCAATTGTGAATAATACCAGTGTGAACATAGATGTGAAAATGCCTGTTGAATCCCTGCCTTTAATTCTTTGGGGTATATACCTAGTAATGGGATTGCTGGGTCATATGGTAATTCTATACTTAGTGTTCTGATAAATTGACAAACTGTCTTCAACAGCACCTGCACCATTTTCCATTCCCACTAGCAATGAATGAACGTTCTTTTTGATTTTTCAACATCCTCTCCAACACTTATAATATTCCATTTTTAATAGCTGCTCTTCTAGTGAGTGTGAAATAGTATCTCATAATGGTTTTGATTCACATATCCATAATTTCTATGATGGGTAATGATGTTGAATACTTTTTCATGTCCTTTTTGGGCATTTGCATATCTTCCTTGGAGAAATATCAAGTCTTTGATCTATTTTTTAAATTGGATTATTTGTCTTTTTGTGGTTGAATTGAAGGATTTCTTTATATATCCTAGGCATTAGACTCTTCTTGGACATGTGGTTTCCAAATATTTTCTCCCATTGTATAGGCAATCATCCTACTCTCATGATAAAGCCTCTTGATGTACAAAAGTTTTTAACTTTCATGAGATTCCATTTGTCTATTTTTTATTCTTGCTTTTGCTTATGACTTGGGTGTAAAGTCTAAGGTCCTGAAGTTGGTTGTTTGATTTCCTCCCAGGAGGTTTATACTTATGGCTCTTAAGCTTAGATCTTTAATCTATTTTTGAGTTGATTTTTGTATATGGTATGATTTCAGGGTCCACCTTTATTACTTTGTAAATAGAGATCCAGTTTTACAGCACCATTTGTGGAAGACACTGTTCTTTCCTAATTGAGTGGTCTTCATCACCTTGTCAGAAGACAGTTGTCCAGAGGTTGGGCAAGATGCAGCATAGTGAGTTGTGGACTTTAGTTCATCCCCAGAGCAGTGAACAAATAGCTAGGAACTATACGCAACAACTGTTTGGGGGACTTCACTCTCCAGACACACATCATACTCCAGTCTGGAATGAGTGGAACAACTGAGATTCCACGAAGAACTGTAAGTCTCCCAAACCATGGAGGTCATTGTCCCTCCTCCGTGGGCCAGCAGGCTGGTTCCTGAGGAAAAAAGAAACAGACTCTGCTAGGGGCAAGGAAGATAGCTCAACCAAGTTCCAATTGCAAAATTAATTAATAAATTCACACAGCTCTGAGCATAGATAAACCTGGAGTAAGCACTAAAGGAACATGGAGTTTTTTCCCCTACAGAGAGGAGGCAGGACTGACAGAAAAAAAGACATTGAGTTGGACAGCACAAAATACTGGAAAATGACTGGGACCCAAGGAAAGGGAGCACGTAGAGCTTGTGACACATACAGCTATATACCAGCTCCAGTTCTTGATTGGCAGACCCTGGGAATTGGGGTCCAGCACTGAAAAGGCTTTCTTCCATTTTTTCCCCCACTTCTGAACAGCTTCTTAGATAGAACTACCAGCACTCACAAGATTCAGCGCTGTCCCAGGCAAGGGTGGAATTAAGGCATACATGAGAGACAAAGTATCAAGTCAGGTGAATGTGGAGGATAATTCCTTGAAGAGTTTATCTCCACCAGGGAAAGGGGATGGGGCTGAGCTCAAGTGGCTGCCCTCCTCCAAGGAGTTCAGGCTGTAGGAGATGGAGAACAGAATCAATCTAAGCCCACATTCTACCTTAGCCTCTGTCTCAACCACACTACTGACAGGAGAGGTTACTGAAATTAAAGTCACCACATCACTGTTTGCTTCTGGGAAGCTGTATGCTAACAAGCGTCAAAGGCTGGGCAGGATAGGAAAAGCATAGAGTCTAGAGTCTTCATAGGAAAGTCTCATCACTTGTTGGGTCTCATCCACAGAGAAACTTGATACTGGTTACAGACTCCTCCTGAGGCATGAAACTGTCTGCTCTGGAAAAATCTGATTGGGGTCTATCATATCATCAGTTCTGAAGCCTGAGACCCTCCTCAGTAAAAGGTTCCATATAGGCATGGCAAGAACCAGAAAAACAAGAACTGAAAAAATCTAATCGGTTAAACAGAAGCTATGCTAGACGTCTAGAATAAGTTGAACAGGATGCTAAAGAATAGATAGAGAACAAAGCCAACCAACAACAACAACAACAAAAAGAAAACCTTGGGTAAAAGTGTGAAAATGACCTCCAGAATAAACTGTTTAAGGAAATCAAATACCTAGATGCTGTCAAAAAAATAATAAGTCATACTAGGAAAACTGAAGCTATGGCAGAATCAAAGAAACAAACCAACATTTTAAATGAGACACAGGAGTGTGAAACAACTAATCCAGGAAGTTTAAACAGACATGCAAAATTACATTAAAAATAAAATCAATGAATTGACGGAAGATACGGCAAAAGAGTTGAGGAATATAAAGAAGACAATGGGCAAACATCAAGAACTTGAGGGTTTGAAAAAATAAATAGCAGAACTTATGGGAATGAAAGGTAGAAAAGAAAAGATGAAAAAAACAAACAATGTAGACCTAGAACAGTACATATGAAGAAGCAGAAGAAAGGATTAGTGAACTAGAGGACGAGACATCTGAATTCCTACATACAAAAATGAAGATAAGGAAAAGACTGGGAAAACATGAGGAGGGTCTCAGGGAATTGAGTAACAACATGAAGCACATGAATATACATGCGAGTGTCCAAAAAGAAGAGAAGGGAAAAGGGGCAGAAAGATAAAAGGAGGAAATGATCACTGAAAATTTCCCATCTTTTATGAAAAACATAAAATTACAGATCCAAAAAGTGTGGCATACCCCAAACAGAATATATCCAAATATACCTACTCTGAGAGACTTATTAATCAGAATATCAAATATCAAAGACAGAGAAATTCTGAAAGCAGTAAGAGAAAAGAAATCTATCACATACAAGGAAGCTTGGTAAGACTATGTGTGGATTTCTCAACAGAAACCATGGAGGTGAGGATGCATTGTATTATATATTTAAGATTCTGAAAGAGAAAAACTTCCAACCAAGAATTCTATATGCAGCACAACTATCCTTCAAAAATGAGGGGGAGACTAAAACACTTTCATACAAACACTCACTACGAGAGTCTGTGACTAAGAAACTGGTTCTGCAAGAAATGCTAAAGGGAGCACAGGCAGATAGGAAAAGACAGGAAAGAGAGATCTGCAGAAGAGTATAGAAATGAAACTCAGAAAAGGTAAATAGAGAAAAAAACATAGGACTTATAAAATCCAAAAAAAAAAAATGGTAGAAGAAATTGCTACCTTTACAGTAATATTACGGGATTAAACTCCCCAATCAAAAGACATAGAATGGCAGGATGGACTAAAAAACAGGACCAATCTATATAATGTCTACACGACACTCACTTTAGAATCAAGGACAAAATGAGGTTGAAACTGAAAGGTTGGAAGAAGATATTTCATGCAAGCAACAACCAGGAAAGAGCAGGGAAGCTATACTAATGTCCAACAAATTAGTCTTCAAATGTAAAACAATTAAAGGAGACAAACAGGGACACAATGTATTAATAAAAGGAACAATTCATCAAGAAGACATAACAATGATAAATACCTTACACCAAGACAGAGTGCCTTAAAATACATGAGGCAAACACTGACAACACTGAAGGAAGAAGTAGGCACTTCTACAATAATAGTTGGAGACTTCAAGTCACTCCTGTCATCAGTGGATAGAACACATAGGCAGAGAATCAATAAGAAAGCAGAGATTTTTTAATAATGCATAAATGAACTAGATGCAACAGATATTTACAGAATATTATACCTCACAAGAGCAGGATACACATTTTTCTGAAGTGCTCAGGGATCATTTTCAAAGAAACACCATATGCTGGGTCACAAAGCAAGACTCAATACGTTTTAAAAGATTGAAATTATACAAAATAGTTTCTTGGATCATAATTGAATGAAGTTGAAAATTAATAACAGGACAGAGGCCCAGAAAATTCACAAATATATGGAGGCTAAACAACACACTCTTAAGCAATCAGTTGGCTAAGGAAGAAATTGCAAGAACAATCAGTAAATATCTTGAGACAAAGAAAAATGAAAACACAATATGTCAAAATATATGTGATACAGCAAAGGTGGTGCTGAGAAGGAAATTTATTGCCCTAAATGCCTATATTAAGAAATAAGTAAGAGCAAAAATCAAGTAATTAACTGTTCACCTGGAAGAACTAGAGAGAGAGAACAGCAAACTAACTCCAAAGAAAACAAAAGGAAAGAAACAACGAAGATTAGAGTTGAAATAGATGAAACTGAGAATATGAAAACAATCAAGAAAATCAACAAAACTAGAGTTGGTTCCTTTAGAGAATCAATAAAGTCGACGGACCCTTAGTTAGGCTGGCAAAAAAAAATGAGAGAGGATGCAAATAAATAAAATCAGAAATGGAAGAGAGGACATAATTACTGATGCCACAGAAATATAGTAGATAAAAAGAGCATACTGTGAGCAACTACATGCTAATAACCTGACAACATAGATAAAATGGACAACTTCCTAGAAGGCATGAACAACCAACACTGACTCAAGAAGAAATAGATGTTATAATCACAAGTAAAGTGATTGCATCAGTCTTCAAAAAGCTCCCCAAAAAGGAAAGTCCAGGACCAGAAGGCTTCATATGTGAATTCTACCAAGCATTCAGGAAAGAATTAGTATCAATCCTGCTCAAACTCTTCAGAAAAATTGAAGAGGAAGGAAAGCTACCTGACTCATTCAATGAAGACACATCACCTAATACCAAAGGCAGACAAAGATACTGCAACAAAAGAAAATTACAAATCAATCTCATGAATATAGATGCAAAATCCTCAACAAAACACTTGAAAATTAAACCCAGCAGCACATTAAAAGAATGACAGCATGTATTCCAGGTATGCCAGACTAGTTCAACATAAGAAAATCAATTAATGTAAAACACCATATCAATAAGTCAAAGTGGAAAAACCACATGGTTATTTGAATTTATGCAGAAAAAGCATTTGACAAAAATTCAACATCTTTCTTGATGAAAACCCCTCAGAGGATAAGAATAGAAAGTAACTCTTCAATATGATAAAGGGAATATATGAAAAACCCACAGCTATCATCCTCCATGGGGAAAGACTGAAAGCTTTCCTGATCTTCAGAACAATAAGGCCCACTGTCACCATAGTTATTGAACATTGTTCTGGAAGTTCTAGTCAGAGCAATTAGAAAAGAAAAAGAAATAAAAGCCATATAAATTGGAAAGGAAGTAGTAAAACTATCACTGAATGCAATGATGTGATACTGTATGTTGAAAATCCCAAAAAATCTACAACAAAGCTACTGGAGCTATTAAATGAATACAGCAAAGTGGTAGGGTACAAATCAACACCCTCCAAATCAGTAGTGTTTCCATACACAAATAATGAGAAATCTGTAGACAAAATCAAGAAAAAATTCCATTGACAATAGCAACCAAAGGAATAAAATACTTAGGAATAAATTTAAGGACACAAAAGACCTGTACACAGAAAACTTCAAGAAATTGCTAAAAGAAATCATGAAAGACCTAAATAAATGGAAGGGCATACCGTGTTTATGGATTGGAAGACTAAATATAGTCAAGATGCAATTGTACCCAAACTGATTTATAGAGTCAATTCAATACCAGTTAAAATCCCAAAAACTTATTTTGAAGAAATAGAATAACCAAAAACCAAATTTATTGGAAGGGCACAGTGCACTGAATAGCTAAAAAATATCTTGAGAAAGAAAAATGAAGTGGGAAGCTTCACACTACCTGAATTTAAAATATATTACAAAGCTACAATGGTCAAAACAGCATGGTACTGGCATAAAGATAGATACACTGAACTATGGAATTGAATTGAGTGTTCAGAAATAGGCTGACTTATCTATGAACAATTGGTCTTTGATGGCCAAGCCAACCCAACTGCAACAGAGCAGCCTCTTCAGTAAATGGTGACTGGGAGCTGGATATCCATATACAAAATGATGAAAGAGGACCCTTATCTCACACTTTATACAAATATCAACTCAAAATGAATCAAAGACCTAAACATTAGATCTGAAATCATAAAATGTTTAGAAAAAAATGTAGGGAAATATCTTATAAATATTGTGATAGGAGATGTTTTCCTATATCTTACACCCAAAGCATGAGAAATAGATAAATGGCTATCTTCAAAATTACGCACTTTTTTGCTTCAAAAAACTTTGTCAGGAAAGTAAAAGGGGAGACTGCACAATGGGAGACCATATTTGGAAGGCAGGTATCAGACATCCAGAATATAAAAAGAGTTTAATATCCAGAATATATAAAGAAATTCTACAACTCAACATAAAAAAGACAAAGAACCCAATTATAAGCTAGGCAAAATACATGAGCAGACATTTTCAGAAGAGGAAATACAAATGACTAAAGAGCATATGAAAAGATGCTCAATTGCATTGGCTTTTATGTTAATCACAACCACAATGGGATATCATTTGATACCCACTAGAATGGCCATTATCAAAAAAAAAAAGAAAAAAGAAAATGACAAGTGCTGGAGAGAATGTAGAGAAAGAACCACACTGATTGGTGGGAATGTAGAATGGTGCAAGTGCTCTGGAAGGCTGTTTTGCAGTTCCTCAGAAAGCTCAGTATAGAACTGCCATATGATCCAGCAATCCCAATACTAGGTGTTTTTGTTTGTAAGTTGCTGAAATGTGATATACCAGAAGTGAAATGGCTTATAAAAAGGGAATTTAATAAATCACAAATTTACAGTTCTAAGCCTATAAAAATGTCAAAACTAAGGCATCCATGGAAAGATACCTTAATTCAAGGAAGGCTGATGGGTCAGGAACATCTCTGTCAGCTGGCATCTGCTGGTCCCTTGCTCCTGGGTGCCACTGCTTTCAGGTTCTGTTCCTGTGGGAGATCCTCATTTTGCTTTTCCAGGGCTGGCTTTCATCTCTTGGCTTCCTTGGCTCGCTCCAGGTTCTGGCTTGTTTAACATCACATGGTGACATCTGCTGGGCTCCAAGCATCTCAAAACATCCATGTCTGTGTTCATGTGTCAGCATCTGTGTCAGCTCTGCTCTCTCTAAAACGTTTCCTCATTTAAAGGACTCCAGTAGACTAATCAAGACCCGTGTGGAACAGGTAAGGTCACATCTCCATCTAATCAAAAAGTCACACCTGCAATTGGTTATGTCACATCACCCTGGAGATAATCTAATTTACAGTTCTGCTCCACAATATTGGATTAGATTTAAAGAAATGGTTGCCCCCACAAGATTGAATCAGGATTAAAACATGGCTTTTCTGCACTACATAATACTTTCAAACCAGCACTCTAGGTATATAGTCAGAGGTACTGAAGACAAGGACACAAACTGACATTTGCACACCGATGTTTATAGCGGCATTATTCATGATTGCCAAGAATTGGAAACAGCCCAAATGCCCATCAAAAAGCAAGTGGCTAAACAAGTTGTGATATATACATACAATGGAATATTACACAGCTATGGAACAGAATAAAGTTATGAAACATGCAACAATGAGAATGACCCTTGAAGACATTATGCTGAGTGAAGTTAGCCGGAAACAAAAGGACAAATACCGTATGGTCTTATTGATAAGAACTAACATTAATGAGTGAAAAGTAAGAACACAGGTTACCAGGAGTTAGAAAGAAGGTAGAGATTAGGTATTTGTGCTGAAGAGGTATGGAATGTGCAACAGAACTGATTATAAAGATTCAGAAAGGGATAGCAGAATAGTGCCTGATAGTTAAATGAAGCTTAATTACCAGGAACTTCTGGTGATAGTGGCATCAGTATTACTATGATCTTGATGGCCTAAGTGGTTATTGCAGTGATCTTGTTACTGAGACCTCTGAATCTAAGGGGATCCAATCTATCTGAATAGCCAACCAATCCTCATAATGGGCAAAACCCACCAGCCCCTCCTGTGGATTAACTTTGTGATATGAGATGTGAAAATAGTTAAACACCTTGCATGATCAAATGAATGAAGATGATCAGAATACTTAAAATAATTTTTTGTTGTAAACAAGAAACATACAAACATTCTTGACATACAAATATTCTTGATATGGTTACAACCAATGGCTCACAATATCACCACATAGTTGTGCATTCATCACCACGATAATTTTTTTGAGTATTTGCATCTCTCCTGCAAAAGAAAGAGAAAAGAAATAACTCATACAGGCCATACCCTTTACCTCTCCCTCTCATTTGCCACTAGTATTTTCAATCTACTCTATTTTAACCTTTGTTCTCCCTATTATTTGTTTCTTATACATATTTTTTACTCATCTGTGCATACTGTAGATTAAAAGAGCATCAGACACAAGGTTTTCACAATCACACAGTCACATTGCAGAAACTATAACCTTATAGAATCATCTTCAAGAAACATGGTTACTGGAACACATCTCTAAAATTTCAGTTACTTCCCTCTAGCCACTCTAATAACCATAAGCTTAAAAGGGGATATCTATATAAGGTGTAAGAATAAACTCCAGGAAAACCTCTTGACTTGGAAATCTCTCAGCCACTGATATTTTATTTTGTCTCATTTCTCTCTTCCCACTTTTGGTCAAAAAAGTTTTCTCAATCCTTTGAAGCCGAGACCCAGCTCATTGTAGTATTTCTGTCCCACATTGCCAAGGAGTTTACACCCCTGGGAGTCATGTCCTACGTAGAGGGGGGTGAGGGCAGTGAGTTCACTTTCTTTGTTGGCTGCAAGAGAGAAAGAAGCCACATCTGAGCAACAAAAGAGGTTCTCTGGGGGTGACCTTTAGGCCTAATTTTAAGTAGGCTTAGCCTATCCTTTGCAGGGATAAGTTTCATAGGGGCAAACCCCAGGATTGAGGGCTTGGCCTATTGATTTGGTTGTCCCCATTGCTTGCGAGAATATCAGGAATTCTCCAAATGGGGAAGTTGAATATTTCCCCCTTTCTCCCCATCCCCCCTAGGGGACTTTACAAATACTTTATTCATTGTTCAAATTTCTCTGGGATACATTGGGGTATCACACTAACCTGGATAACCAACAAAATCTCGTGCCCTATTCAAGGTTCCATGTACTTATGGTGTTTAATTAAACCGTCCATATAAATTAAATTAGGAAATACATTAGTCAATGTGTGTGTGTGTATATATATACTTTTTACCGAATAAACATTTCTTGCTTTAGTCTCACATGGAAGTTGACCACTTATTTTCAATACCCTGCAATATTGGTATTCCTTTGTTCTTCTTCATGCAAAAACTTTTTTTAATTTGTACATTTAGTCATTATCATTGGATACTCTAGGCATTCTAGATTATACTATTTCAGTCTTTATTGTCTATCTTTCCTTCTGGTTTTATGCGTTCCCCAGCCCTTCTCCCTCTATCATTCTCATGTTCAGCTTCATTCAGTGTACTTACATTATTGTGTTACAGTCTGGTAGTATTGTGCTATCCGTTTCTGAATTTTTACAGTCAGCCTTGTTGCACAATCTGTATCCCTTCAGCTCCAATTATGTTATCACTACACTATTTCTATCTCCTGATAACCTGTGTTCTTCACTGAAATTCTCCAAGTTCACTCATTAATGATAGTTCATATCAGTAAGACCATATAGCACTTGCCTTTTGTTTCTGGCCAATTTCACTGAGCATAGCATCCTCAAGGTCCATTCATGCTGTTACATGCCTCTTGACTTTATTCTGTCTTACAGGTGCATAACATTTTATTGTATGTATATACCACAGCTTGTTTAGTCACTCGTCTATTGGTGGACATTTGGGCTGTTTCCATCTCTTGGCAATTGTAAAAATGTTGCTATAAACTTTGGTGTGCAAATGTCTGTTTGTATCCTTGCCCTCATGTCCTCTGAATACATATCTAACAATGGTATTGCTGGGTCATTTGGCAATTCTATGCTTAGCTTCCTAGGGACCCCCAAACTGGCTTCCAGAGTGATTGTACCATTGTATATTCCCACCAACAGTGGATAGGTGTGCCTCTTTATCCACATCTTATCCACCAGTTGTCATTTTCTGTTTTTATTTTTTGATAGTGGCCATTGTTGTGGGTGTCAGATGATATTTCATTGTGGTTGTGATTTGTATTTCCCCAGTGGCCAGTGAAGTTGAACATCTTTTCTTGTGCCTTTTGACCATTTGTATTTCCTCTTCTGAGAAGTGTCTGTTCTATGTCTTTTGCCCATTTTTTAATTAGATTGTTTGTCTTTTTGTTGTTCAGTTGAACAATCTCTTTTTATATTTCGGTTACTAGACCGTTATCTGATATGTCATTTCCAAATATTGTCTCCCAGTGCGTAGGCTGCCTTTTTACTTTCTCAACAAAGTTCTTTGATGCACAAAAGTGTTTAATTTTGAGAAGTTCCCATTTATCTATTTCTTTCTTCAATACTTGTACTTTGGGTGTAAGATGTAGGAAACTGCCTCACATTACAAGTTTTAGAAGATATTTCCCTGCATTTTCTTTTAAAAGTTTTATGGCTTTAGCTCTGATGTTTAGATCTTTGATCCATTTTGAGTTAATTTTTGTGTAAGATATGAGATATGGATCCTCTTTCATTCTTTTGCATATGGATATTCAGTTCTTGAATCACCATTTATTGAAGAGGCTGCTCTGTTCCAGGTGAGTTGGCTTGACTGCCTTATCAAAGATCAGTTGTCCATAGATGAGATGGTCTATATGTGAACACTTTATTCAATTCCATTGGTCAGTATATCTGTCTTTATCCAGTACCATGCTGTTTTGACCACTGTACCTTCATAATATGCCTTAAAGTCAGGTAGTGTGAGATCTCCAACTTCATTTTTCTTTCTCAAGATATTTTTAGCTACTTGGGACACTCTGCTCTTCCAAATAAATTTGGTTATTGTTTTTTCTATTTCTGAAAAGTAAATTTTTGGGATTTTAATTCATATTGCATTGAATCTGTAAATCAATTTAGGTAGAATTGATGTCTTCATTATTGTTAGTCTCCCAATCCATGGGTGTGGTATGCTCTTCCTTATTTAGGTCTTCTGTGATTTCTTTTAGCAATTTCTTGTAGTTTTCTGTGTATAGGTCTGTTGCTTCCTGTTTGAATGGAGCTCAAAGGATATTAAGGAATGATGAGAAAGAAAGAAAGGAAGGAGAGAAAGAAAGACACAGACGAGCTCAGGGGGTCTGAAGCTTGAGTTTACTTCAGACAGACTTCAGACAGACTTCAGACAGACTTCAGACAATTTTATTCTTAACCAGATCCTGGTTATATACCACAGGATGACAATAGGCATGCATGCATTTCCTGAGGAAACAAAGTTCTTATCTTCCAGTGTTCTTCCTTCATACTTAAAATAACCATTTGGGGTAAACATTCTC
The DNA here is from genome assembly GCF_023851605.1 of Tamandua tetradactyla. NCBI lineage: Eukaryota > Metazoa > Chordata > Mammalia > Pilosa > Myrmecophagidae > Tamandua > Tamandua tetradactyla. The sequence continues at coordinate 25,419,026 of NC_135335.1, forward strand.
TTCCTCCTAGACTGTCTTACATTAATCAGATAACATAAAGCAGCTTACTGCCGCCGCCACCCTAATGCCATCTACTCCCAAGTAGTTCCGTAGGTCTTATGTTAATCCTATCTCCTAAATTTCCCCCTTTTTATTTTATAAGTCGAGGTGACCGTGCCTGTCTTAGGTTGCCCTTAGGCTCTGAAGGATCTTACCCATCATTGGCTGCCAGTCAAGCTCTCTGACTTTGATATAAGCAGAGGTGACTGCGCCTGTCTTAGGTTGCCCTTAGGCTCTGAAGGGTCTTACCCATCATTGGCTGCCAGTCAAGCTCTCTGACTTTGATTCAGGAGGGAGCCAAGAGTTTCACAAGAATCACATTGTTAGGGTGGTTATAAGCAGAGGTGACTGCGCCTGTCTTAGGTTGCCCATAGGCTCTAAAGGGTCTTACCCATCATTGGCTGCCAGTCAAGCTCTCTGACTTTGATTATCTGTTGTTAAACACAGCTGAGGAGGAAGCAAAGTATAAACAGCCCCAAAACTAAGATTATTTAGCTCTTGGGTAAGTGATTGTGTAATATCACTTCCCTAGGCTACATGTAAATTATTCTGAGATAATTCTAATACCCCTTTTTTGCAATTCTAAGATATCAGGACTTAGATCTGAATGCCTTAAAAGATGCCTTTTCCCTTTTCCCATTCTATTTCAGACAGGCCATATGTTAAAAGAGGGTAATACAAAAATTGCTCTCATTCCTTTTACACTTTAAACTTTGTAAAAAATTTAAATTATACATTTGATCTCCAATATGAACCAATGTCATTTCTATATCATTTAGTCTATTATTAATTTACTCATCAATGAGATTGTCTATGCCACAGTTCACTGGTGTTTTTCTAACAATGCTGCATCTGTATAGTTTGTTGCAATGCAGTTCCAGCAACTGCAGCCACTGTGATGTTTCCAATGATTCCAATGGCAGCTGCAATAATGAGTCCAATTATTCTCTTAGTCCTTTTTAGATATTCTTTTGCCAAATGGATCAGGACTTGTGTTTCTGGAGAGGATTGCCAGGATCTTGACATCTGCACCAGCAGCCAAATACCTCTTTTTCTCCTTGCTGCTACAATCATCTCATTTTTCTGCAATATAAATGCTTGGAGACAAGTGAATAGAGAATAATTCTTATAATTAAAAGTTTGATTTCCTGTATGTATATAGTGTTTATGGTGGCTATTTAGAGAGAAGTTATAGTTACTAGAATATGCTGTAAAGATTGGCCCCAGTCCTAAGAAAAATTTCCCATAAATTTCTCTGACTAATGTATTTATCATCCCAAATTTTGGCACAAATCATCCTCTATGTAATAACTCTGGTTTAACTTGCCTATCCATATAGTCTCAGTTATCTTCAACCTCACAGGGGAATCTTACAATTCCATAGGAATCATTAATTATGATAACTGCTTGATCCATATGACATGACTGCCATCCATTCCAACTTTCTTTCCCATCTATCAGGCAAGTATCCTTTGTATCCATAGAGTTATGCATACAGGTCTTTCTAAAAATGGAAGAATTAAATTTGACACCAGTTTTCTTCTTACTGGACCTGGGAATCCTAAACTTGTATTCAGATTATTTTGGTAAAGTTGGATTGGCCCATGTTAGGGCTCACAGATAAACCCAATAAGTGTAAATATGTCCCTGTCCTTCAGCAATTAAAATTATATGTCCTATAATATACATTACCCATTTAGTTATTTTTGTCCAGGTTGACATGTCTGGGTTTTATTCTCTTTGAGGGAATCCAAACCGAGTTTCTGTCATCTGTAATGACAAGAGCAAAACCCCTACCCCACACCTTTACCATTCCTGGTTTCCATAAATCATCTTTAACATCTTTCCAATAGATTGACTACAGCTGCAGTTCTGTTTGGGTTGTATCATTTTTCTTTCCCAAAGTACTAAAATGTTGCTCTGCAGGAGTCTGTGATGAATTATCAAAAATGTCTTTAAAAAATTTAAAGTAAACAGTGGTTTTTGCTAATTGATGTTTTGGTGTACATATTTTCATAACATCATCCTCCTGATCTTCCCCTTTTTGTTTTATGAGCATAGACTTTAATGTCTGGTTTGTTCATTCAATAATTCCTTTCCCAGAGGGATTATGTGGAATTTTTTGTGATATGAATAATAGGAAAAGTAGTATAAAATTTACAAAATTGCTTTCCTGTACCAGCAGGGCCATTGCCATTTTATTAGATAACAGCAAAAGCATTAAGTAAATGTGATCCAACATGGCAGAAAAGTTCTCCATATTGTGAGGTAGCCCAGATGAGATGAGAAAAAGTGTCTATGATACTGCATTTTACCAAAATGTGAAATATGAATAACATCCATTTGCCATAATTCATTTGCTTTTTGACCTCAAAGTTTAACCTCTGATGCAAATGGGAGTGCATTTAAAGGTCCACAGATTTGAGAAGTCCTAACAATGTCCTGAGTTTGCTGTTTAGATAAAGATGGAAATTTCTTTCACAGCCCTTTGCTATTGATATCAGTCAATTTGTGAAGTGTTGTGGGATTTTGAATTAAACTCACAAGACTATCCTGCTTGCTGATTTTGTAATGACAGAGGAACTGGAAGATTGGTATGAGCTCTTTATATCCACGATAAAAAGAGGATTAATTTGACTTCTGACTAATGTTTGTAAATGTAAAAACATTCAAGAGAGTTCATCTCTTTCAAACAAAGAAGCTGTCTCAATGTGAGTAACTGTTTGGCAAACATTCAAAATCAGAAACAATATCAAGAGATTGTGGAAAACTTTGCAATACTTGAATTACAGCTGCTAATTCAGTATGCTGGGCTGAGGTATAAGGCATTTTCTAACTTGTTTTCCACTAGGGTGACATATTCCCATTAATATTATAATATTATATTATATTATATTATATTATATTATATTATATTATATTATATTATATTATATTATATTATAATATATATAATCAGTAAAGACAGTAATAGCTAGCAGGGAAGCTAGAACTATTTTAGGCAAATTCCATTGCGTTCATTTTTAAAAATTGTAAAAGTTTTGATATAGCAAATGATTATTCATTTGTTCTTTTAAATTATTTAATGCTATTTGCCAAGAGGTATTGAAAATATATATACTTTGAACCTCTTCCTTTGTGAGATCACACACTATGCGATTAGGATTATGACTTCTTAATTGATAATATTTTGATGACTTTTGGCTATTAAAGAAATAATCTTTTGCAAATATGTATTTAAACATTTTTGTCAATTGTTTGGTAAAAAAATCCATTTTAAAACACCATCTTGCTAAAATAGGCCTGTGGGAGATTGCAAGGTAAAGAAAATAATAAAAACAGGCTTTTTTAGATCTATTTGAACAAGCTGTCCTTTTTTAATGCATTGTTCAATTAATTGTAACTCTCTTTCAGCTGCAGCTAACTGCCTTTTGCTTAATAAATCGGAATCTCCTTGTAAAATATCAAACAAGTTTTGTAACATATAATTAGGAATCCCTAAAGTAGTAGGTAGCAAAAATGAAAGCAGAGTGCCAATAGTGACATGTACCCATAGTAAATGACCAGATTTTTAAAATTGAATTCATTGGATTGATTTAAAAGGAATGCAGGAATGTGGATTCTTTATAATTGGTTGTGCGTTTTTGCTAATTTTAAATTTATTGCACGCAGTTTTTATGGTATTTTCTCACAATAGTGGCCAAATTTCGATTTGCTTACATGACCAGGCCCAGTTGGGTCCTCTGGGAACTGGCTAGGGACCAAGAGGAGCTTCCTGAGACCTAGATATCTTTATTAAAGTACACCTCCTTCTGGGGGGATAGCCAGTCCTCCCAGCTAGAATGTACATTTTAATTATTCCTTACCAAGGTCATGTGATAGCAACATCAGTTGCATGTAATTGCAACATCAGGTGAAAAAAAAAACTCCACAAGTATATTTTTTCCTTGCATTCAGCCCTCAAATCTGATCTTCTCCCAAAATAAGCCATGGTTATTTTAGGATAAATTTAGTTTATACATATGTAGTTTATATAAAGACTGGACAAAGCTTTAAGATATTTTGGCTTAAAGGAACATAGGTATTTATATGATTTGAATATGATTTATCCAGTAATAGATTCATTTATAGTAATAGTATTTAGATTAATAGATTAAGCCACCTGGTTTAGGGCAAGAAAAGAAGCAGTTTTTGCCAGTATAATGATACCCAGGAGAAAATCAGTATTTTTTATACAGATAACAGCATGATAAAAGTTAACATAAGTTATTTTGATAAAACACAGACTCTGCTTTTTAACTAATTATTTAGAAAAAATTTTTTTTATATCTTTTCATTAGAACAGGCTAAAAGTCCAAGAAAACATTGTCATTTTAGACTCATTAAATCTTTCTTGATTTTAACCATAATTTCTATTTTTATAAACCCTCAGCACTTATTATATTAGTTTAGGCTTTGTCCTATATTTTTCTCGCTTAGTAACAGTTATTCATTTTAGGATAAAACTATTCTGTTTTCCTATAATAAAAATACATCTTTCATATTTTTCATACTTAAATCATTACTTTGAACAAATATTTTACCACATGTAATTACCATCAAAATTAAATTTGTTAAAATAATGTTAAATACTTAAACTACTTTAATGTTTCAAATATGCATTAACTATCAATATATAATTTTTGACAAGAATTTTTAGTTTTAAAGTTCTTAAAATATATTTCTTTTTAAAATATGAATAGGAGCTAAACTCATGGCCAGTTTCCAAATTGCTGTTTGTAAAAGGAGATGGGGTTACCATTCCCATTCTTGGTCACAAGGTTTTATTTGTAGCATAGGTATAATTTCAGTAGAATAATTATCTAGATTAAACCAAGGTAACTTAACAGAACACTTTGAGTCAGAACTACAATCCTGAATTGCATACCCCTTAGGGGACTGACCTATTATAATTCTACAGGAACCATTAATTAGTACTGACTTTTGTTTGGCATGGCATTGTTCCTATTGAATATTTTCTGACTCAGGTGTATATGAATTTTTATATAAAAGTAGCTCATATTGATGTAAAATTTTTATAATTATATATCCCATCTTAAGTTATTTATTTGCTTTCCTTTTCCCTTGCCTCAGGTTTACACTTCTGTGTTTCTATTTTGAAGTCTTTTTTTTTTTTTTTTTTTTAAGAAATAGCTTCTTTCTTGAAGAAGCTTTTTTAACCTCTTTTTCCTAACTAGAGTTACTTTGTCCCTGGCTATTATTTCCTGGCTGTGTCATCTTTATGCTACTAACTATTTCCCTTTACTATTTTCTTCCTAACAACAAGAACACAGTTTCTTTATTTTTCCTAAACTCCCTTCTGTTATTGCCCCATGTGGCCTCACTGTATTGTCATGGAAAACTGTTTTCAATTCAGAACTTTCTTCACTCCTTTTCCCTCAATGTCTCCCATCTCACTACGGGGAGTCTGCTTTAGACTCTTCTCTGCTTTATCCACAAAGTCTTTTTTCCTTTAAAATACAAAATAACTCAAACTTCATTAGAACCTTATTTTAGTAATGACACCCTAATGATGTTTTCAACACACAAACATGCAAACATACATACATACATACTCTATACTTCTCCAGCCGCCTATTATGATTACCCGTTACCCTGATGATCCAAGGAAAATGCTTACTTTACCAATATGACTCGAGTCCTCTTCTATCGGCTGGACACACGTGCCTCTAATGAGACTTTTCCTTGGTTCCTTAATATTGATTTGGAGTCTTCTTCTTCAAGCCCCACGTTTCAGCGCCAAATGTTGCTTTCTGTAGAAACAGAGCTCGAAGGATATTAAGGAATGATGAGAAAAAAGAAAGGAAGAAAGAAAGAAAGAAAGAAAGATACAGACGGGCTCAGGGGGTCTGAAGCTTGAGTTTACTTCAGACAGACTTCAGACAGACTTCAGACAATTTTATTCTTAACCAGATCCTGGTTATATACCACAGGATGACAATAGGCATGCATGCATTTCCTGAGGAAACAAAGTTCTTATCTTTCAGTGTTCTTCCTTCATACTTAAAATAACCATTTGGGGTAAACAAACATTCTCTTCCTCCTAGACTGTCTTACATAAATCAGATAACATAAAGCAGCTTACTGCCACCACCACCCTAATGCCATCTACTCCCAAGTAGTTCCACAGGTCTTATGTTAATCCTATCTCCTACATAGGTCTTTCGTATTCTTAGTTAAATTGATTCCTAAATATTTAATTCTTTTGGTTCCAGTTGTAAATGGATATTTTTCTTGACTTCCTCCTCGGATTACTCATTATTATTGTATAGAAACACCACAGATTTTTGGTGTTGATCTTGTAACCTACCACTTTGCTGTATTCATTTATTAGCTTAAGTAGTTTTGCTGTGGATTTTTCCGGTTTTTTGGCAAATAGTATTATATCATCTGCAAACAGTAAGAGTCTTCCTTCTTCCTTTCCAGTTTTGATGCCTTGTATTTTTTTTTCTTGTCTAATTGTTCTTTGTCTGGCTTTGGCATGAGGATGATGTTGGCTCCATAAAATGAGTTAGGTAGCCTTCCCTCCTCTTCAGCTTTTATGAAGAGTTTGAGCAGGATCTAGTACTGATGTTCTTGAATGCTTGGTAGAAATTTGAAACCATATACAAGAGTTCTCTTAACCCCATTATAACTGTTTTTCCCTTTACATCTGCAATATAGGATGGTTTTGTTTCCATGAGATTCTAGAAATTCTTCTTGCAAGCTTATATTTCCTTCCTGTGTTATCATCTTTCCTATTTACAGTGTGTTTGAATAAATGATAATAAGAAATCTTACTTGGGGCTTTTTTGGTTGTCCTAAATATAAACATTCCATTCATTCTATTTGTAATTGTGATAATATTTGGGGGGGATGATTTCTGGCCTGATTGGAGGAGATTTGAGATCTCTGCCCTTAAATATTTCAAGTAGTTTTGATAGGTTTGAAAACTGCTTTTTTGCATAAGGTATTTATACAATAAGGTTATTTGGAGCTGTCTGAGATTATACGAAAGAGAATTAGAACCACATTATATTTACATTTGCTTTCATAATTTATTTATGGGTACAAGTTCTTGTTCTTTGGGTTATGGCAGCCCTTGAATGCTTTATAAATTACAGCTGAAATCTGTATCATCTGTTATATTTGGGTTATTTGACTAAGATAGGAAAAGGAATGAAACTATTGTTTACCCAGTTTTTACACCTATTAAAAAGTGTCTACTGTTAAGAAAACTTTAAATAGATATGATTTGATAAAAAAATCAATTGACCATAAATATAAGGATTGATTTCTCAGGTCTCATTTAAATTCCTTTGTTCTGTATATCTATATCTGGCCTTGTGCCAGAATCAAATTGTGTTGATTAATGTGGCTTTGTAATATGTTTTAAGGTCAGGAAGTGGGAGTCCTCCAACTTAATTTTTTTTCAAGATGGCTTTGGCTATTCTGGCCCCTTTTTCCTTCCATAGAAATTTGATGATTAACTTTTCCATTCCTGTAAAGAATATTGTTAGAATTTTGATTGGCCTTGCATTGAATGTGTAAATGGCTTTGTGTAGAATTGATATCTGAGAAATATTTAGTCTTCTAATCCATTAGCACAGAATATCCTTCCCTTGATTTTAGGTATTCTTTTATTTCTTTTAGCAATGTTTTATATTTTTCTGCATACAAGACTTTTATATCTTTAGTTAGATTTATTCCTAGATATTTGATTCTTTTAGTTGCTATTGTGGATGGAATTTCTTTCTTGATTTCTTCTTCCTATTGTTCAATGCTAGTGTACACGGGCACTACTGATTTTTGGATGCTTATTTTCTACCCCCAGACTTTGCTGAATTTAATTATTAGCTCTAGGAGTTTAGTTTTTTAACTTTCAGGATTTTCTGCATATACAATTAAGTCATCTGAAAGTACTGAAAGTTTTACTTCTTCTGTTCCAATTGAGATGTCTTTCTCTTTTTTTTTTCTTGCCTAATGGCTCTGGCTAGAACTTTCAGTACAATGATATGAATAATTGTGGTGGCAGTAGGCATCCTTGTCTTGTTCCTGATCTTTGAGGGAGAGCTTTCAGTCTTTCACCATTAAGTATGATGTTAGCTGTGGGCTATCATACATGCCATTTATTTTGTTGAAGAAGTTTCCTTCTGTTCTTAGTGTGCCAAATATTTTTATTATGAAGGGGTGCTGGATTTTATCAAATGTCTTTTCTGTGCCAATTGAGATGATTATGTGGTTTTATTCTTCTTTCTGTTAATGGAGTGCATTACATTAATTGACTTTCTTATGTTGACCTACCCTTGCATCCCTGGGACTAATCCTGTTTAATCGTGGTGCATAATTCTTTTAAAGTGCTATTGAATTTGGTTTTCTAGTATTTCATTGAGGATTATTGCATCTATATTCATAATATATATTGGTGTGTAATTTTCTTTTCTAGTGATATGTTTATCTGGGTTTGGTATGAGGGTGATGTTGGCCTCATAAAATGAGCTAATGAATATTTCCTTCTTGTCAATTTGTGGAAGAGTTTGAACAGGATTGGTGTTAATTCTTCTTGGAATATTTGGTAGAATTCATCTGTGATGCCATCTGGTCCTGGACTTCTCTCTCTCTCTTTTTTAATATTTTAATTGATAAATCTTAATACACATTCAGTCCATCCACAGTATACAATTTATGGCTCACAGTATCATCACATAATTGTGTATTCACCACCATGATCAGTTTTAGGACATTTGCATCACTTCAGAAAAAGAAAAAAGAAAAAACTCATACATCCCAGACCACTTACCCCTCCTTCTCATTGACCATGAGTATATCTTTTCTTTTTCACCAGTGAATAGTGTCCTGCCTTGTCCCGTGTAAGAATGTACAACTTCAAGTTTAATTTAGCTGATGTTAGTAAAAAGAGATTAGTAAATCTCTTTTTAACCATTTTTAATGTGAAATATAGCATATATACAAAAGAAAGAAAGAAAAAGCAATAATTTTCAAGGTACCCTTCAACAAGTAGTTACATTACTTTAGTTCACCAAGTTTTTATGTTATAGTTAGTCCATATGATTGAGATGTGACAATATTTGTCTTTTTGCTCCGGACATTTCATTCAACGTACATTCCTTAAGGTTCATACACCTAGTTGCATGCCTCACAACTTCATTCCTTCTTGTGGCTGCTCAGTAGTCCATTGTAATTATACACCATAGTTTCCCCTTCCATTCCTCAGTCATTGTAGCCTTAGGCCACATCCATCTATTGTCAGTCATTAACACTGCTGTCATAAACACCAGTGTGCAAATGTCCATTCTTGTCCCAACATTCAGTTCCTCCAGATATAGACTGAGTGTGCTGGTTTGAAAGGATGCATGTACCCTAGAAAAGCCAAATTTTAATCCTAATCCCATTTTGTAGACTGTCATTTCTTCTAATCCTTATTCAGTACTGTATGTTGGGAATTTTAATTAGATTATCTCCATGGAGATGTGACTCAATCAAGTATTTACTTGCTCAGGTGGAGATGTGTCTCTGTCCATTCCAAGTGGGTCTTGATTATTTTCTGGAACTTCTTTAAAAGAGGAAGCATTTTGGAAAAAACCTCAGAATGACGTAGCCATGAGGGGCAGACAGTCCACCAGCCAGTAACCATTGGAGATGAAGTAGGAGAAAGGCCCTGAGGTAGCTTCATGAAACAAGAAGCTAGGAGAGATAGCCAGCAGACTATCACCATGTTCACCATGTGCCTTCCCAGCTCAGAGAAAAATGCTGAATGTCATTGGCCTTCTAGAACCAAGGATCTTTTCTTGGGTGCCTTAGTTTGGACATTTTTATAGTCTTGTTTTAATTGGAATATTTTCTCTCCCTTAGAACTGTAAACTAGCAACTTATTAAATTTCCCCTCGAGAATAAACCTGGAATATGTCATTGGTAACAGAGACCAGCAGGCGTTAGAAACAGGGTAAGATAATGGGTAATTGGAGCTGAAGGGATACAGACTGTGCAACAGGACTAGATACAAAAATTCAAAAATGGACAGCACAATACTACCTAATTGTAATGTAATTATGTTAAAACACTGAATGAAACTGCATCTGAGCTACAGTTTTTTGTTTGTTTGTTTGTGTTTTTTGTTTTTTGTTTTTCTTTTTTATATATATTTTTTATTTATTATTATTATTATTATTTTTATTTTTTCTCTATATTATCATTCTATATCTTTTTCTGTTGCTTTGCTAGTTCTTTTCCTAAATCGATGCAAATGTACTAAGAAATGATGATCATACATCTATATGATGATATTAAGAATTACTGATTGTATATGTAGAATGGAATGATTTCTAAATGTTGTGTTAATTTTTTTAATTAATAAAAAAAAGCCTCTTTGTTTCCAGTATATTGCATTCTGGCAGCTAGCAAACTAAAACACTGAGCAAATGGGTTTCAGGATCATATGGCAACCCCATCCCTGGCCTCCTATGGAACCACCACACTGCCCTCCAAGGGGCTGCACCTCTCAATATCCCTACCAATGTAGAGATACTTTCTCCACATTTTCTCTAGCACTTGTTTCTCTTTGTTCATTTTTAAACAGTTGTATTCATACATCATACAATCCAACCTAAGTATATAGACATGTCTTCACCACTATAATCTATATTAAGACATTTCATTTTCTTCCACAAAGATCCATACTCTTCTTGCATGACCCCTGCTTGTTGACTTAGTTTTGGCCTGATACCTTTGTTACATTCAGTAGAAGTATATTACAATATTACTGTTGACTATAGATCCTAACTTACTTTGACTTTGTTTTATTCTCCTATGCCATCCATTTTCAACATCTTGCAGTGTTGACACTCATTTGTTCTCCCTCATGCAAGAACAGTTTTTATTGGTACATTTAATTACCAGCATTGTCCACTCCAGGCATTTCTAAACTATACCGCCTGAGTCTTTATCCTTTATCTTTCCTTCTAGTTTCCTACGTGCCCCCAGCCCTTCTGTCAATCATACTCACATTCAGTTTCATTCAGTGTACTTACATTACTGTGATAACAATCAGGTAGTATTGCGCTACCCAATTCTGAATTTTTACAACCAGTCCTGTTGCACAGTCTGTATTCCTTCAGCATCAAATGCCCAATCTCTATCCTATTTCTATCTCCTGATAACCTGTGTTCTTAACTTCACCTTTTACAGTTCATTCATTAATGTTTGTCCATTAGTGAGGCCATACAGTATTTGACCTTTTGTTTCTGACTAATTTCACTCAACATAATGTCCTCAAAGGTCATCCACGTCATTACATGCTTCCTGGCTTTATTCTTACAGCTGTGTAATATTCCATCATATGTATAATACCACGGCTTGTTTAGCCATCATCTGTTGATGGACATTTGGGCTATTCCATCTCTTGGCAACCACAAATAATCCTGTTATAAACATTGGTGTGCAAATGTCCATTTGTGCCCTTGCCCTCAGGTCCTTTGAATATATACCTAGTAACGAAATTGCTAGATTCTATGGCAATTCTATACTTAGCTTCCTAAGGAACTGCCAAACTGCCTTCCACAGCACTTGTACCATTGTACATTCCCACCAATAGTGGATAAGTGTGCCTTTTTCTCCACCTCCTCTCCAGCACATGTCATTTTTTTATTTTTGATAATGGCCATTCAAGTGGGTGTTAGAAGATACATCATTATGGTTTTGATTTACATCTTCCTAATAGCCAGTGAAGTTGAGCATCTTTTCAAGTGCTTTATTGCCATTTTTATTTCCTCTTCTAATTGTCTGTTCATGTCATTTGCCCATTTTTTAATTGCATTGTTTGTCTTTTTGTTGTTGAGTTGAAGAACCTCTATATATTCTGGATACTAAACCCTTATCTGGTTTCCAGATATTGTCTCCCATTGCATAGGCTGTATTTTTCTACTTTCTTGAAAAAGTTCTTTGATGCATAAAAGTGCTTAATTTTGAGGAGCTACAATTTATTTCTTTTTTAAATCCTTGCCCTTTGGGTGTAAGGTCTAGGAAACTGCCTCCTATTAAAAGATTCATATTTCCCTACATTTTCTTCTAAAAATTTTATGGTCTTTGCTTTAAAATTTGTCTTTGATCCATTTGAGTTCATTTTTGAATAGGGTGTGAGATATGAATCCTCTTTTATTTCTTTGCATATCACTGATACCCTGTTCTGTAATCACCATTTATTAAAGAAGCTGCTCTGTTCCTGGTGGGTTAGCTTGATTGCTTTATCAAACATCAATTGTCCATAGATGAAAGGGTCTATTTCTGAACATTCCATTCAATTTCATTGATCAATATATATATATGTATATGTATATGCTGGTTTGAAAGGAAGTATGCCCCTTAAGAAAAGCCATATTTTAATATAAATCCCATTTCATGAAGGTAAAATAATCCCTATTCAATACTATATGTTTGAAACTGTAATGAGATCATCTCCCTGGGTGATGTGATTAGTCAAGAGTGGTTGTTAAACTGGATTAGGGGATGACATGTCTCCACCCATTTGAGTTGGTCCTGATTGGTTTACTTGAGTCCTATAAAAGAGGAAACATTTTGGAGGAAGAGATTCAGAGAGAGCAGAGAATGCTGCAGCACCACGAGGCAGAGTCTTCCAACCAGTCACCTTTGGAGATGAAGAAGCAAAACGCCTCCTGGGAGCTTCATGAAACTGAAAGCCAGGAGAAGATGCTAGCAGATGGCACCGTGTTTGCCATGTGCCCTTCCAGCTGACAGAGAAGCCCTGACTGTGTTCACCACGTGCCATCTCACTTGAGAGAGAAACCCTGAACTTCATCTGCCTTCTTGAACCAAGGTATCTTTCCCTGGATGTCTTTGATTGAACATTTCTATAGACCTGTTTAATTGAGACATTTTCTCGGCCTTAGGATGTAAACTAGCAACTCATTAAATTCCCCTTGTTAAAAGCCATTCCATTTCTGGTATATTGCATTCCAGCAGCTAGCAAACTAGAACAATATGTATCTGTATATACGTATCTCTTGCATATATGTATATGTATCTTTATGCAAGTATCAAGCTGTTTTGATCACTGTAACTTTGTAATATTCTTTAAAGTCTGGTAGTGTGAGACCTCCCACTTCAGTTTTCTTTCTCAAGATACTTTTAGCTATTCTGGACACCCTGCCCTTCCAAACAAATTTGGTTATTGGTTTTTTTCATTTCTGCAAAGTAAGTTTTTGGGATTTTAATTTGTATTGCATCAAATTTATAAATAAATTTAGGTATAGTTGACATCTTAATCATATTTAGTCTTCTACTCCATGAACATGTTATGCCCTTCTGTTTATTTATGTCTTGCATGATTTCTTTTAGCAATTTCTTGTGGTTTTCTGTGTATAGGTCTTTTGTATCCTTTGTTACATTTATTCTTAAATATTTTATTCCTTTGGTTGCTATTGTAAATGGATTTTTTTTCTAGATTTCCTCCTTAGATTTCTCATCACTAACGTATAGAAACAGTGCTGATTTTGGGGTGTTGATCTTGTACCCTGTGACTTTGCTGTACTCATTTATTAGCTCTAGTAGCTTTGCTGTAGATTTTTCAGGATTTTTGACATATAGTATTGTATCATCTGTATACAGTGAGAGTTTTACTTATTCCTTTCTGATTCTGATGCCTTGTATTTCTTTTTCTTGTTTAATTGCTCTGGCTCAAACTTCTAGCACAATATTGAATAACAATGGTGACAAGGGGCATCCTTGTTTTGTTCCTGATCTTAGAGGGAAAGCTTTCATTCTTTCTCCATCATGGAGGATATTAGCTGTGAATTTTTCATGTATTCCCTTTATCATGTTGAGGAAATTCCCTTCTGTTCTTATCCTTTCAAGTGTTTTCATCAAGAGAAGATGTTGGATTTTGTCACATGCCTTTTCTTTAACAGTAGACATGATTATGTGTTTTTTCCTTTTAATTGTTGATATGGTATATTCCTTTAATTGATTTTCTTGTGTTGAACCAGCCTCACATATCTGGAATAAATCCCGTCCTGCTTGGTCATGGTGTATCATTCTTTTAATGTGCTACTTTATTTGATTTGCAAGTATTTTGTTGATGGTTTTTCCATCTATATTCATGAAAGAGATTGGTCCATAATTTTCTTTTGTTGTAGTATCTTTGTCTGACTTTGGTATTAGTATGATGTTTACTTCATTGAATGAGTCAGGTAGCTTTCCTTCCTCTTCAATTTTTTTGAAGAGATTGAAGAGTATTGGTACTAATTCTTTCCTGAATGCTTTGTAGAATTCACATGTTAAGCCATCTGGTCCTGGACTTATCTTTTTTGGGAGCTTATTGATGACTGTTGACATCGTCTATTTCTTCTTGAGTCAGTGTTGGTTGTACATGCTTTTCTAGGAAGTTGTCCATTTCCTCTATGTTGTCTAGTTTATTAGCATGTAGTTGCTCACAGTATCCTCTCATTACCTCCTTTATTTCTGAGGGGTCAGTGGTTATGTCTCCTCTTCCATTTCTGATGTTATTTATTCACATCCTTCCCCTCTCTCTCTCTCTCTCTCTCTCTCTCTCTCCCCACACACACATCAATCTTACTAAGGGTCCATCAATTTTGCTTATTTTCTTAAAGAACAAACTTCTGGTTTTATTGATTTTCTTGATTATTTTCATATCCTCAATTTCATTTATTTGTACTTTGTTAATTCTTTCCTTTTGGTTTCTTTGGGGTTAGTTTGTTTTTCTTTCTCTAGTTCTTGCAGTTAAATACTGGAGTATTACTCTTTCTTCTTTTTTAATATAGGCATTTAAGGCAATAAAATTCCCTCTTAGCACAGCCTTTGTTGTATCTATAAATTTTGATAAACTGTGTTTTCATTTTCATTTGCCTCATGATAGTTTCTGATTTCTCCTGTAATTTCTTCCTTGACCCACTGGTTGTTTAAGAGTGTGTTGTTTAGTCTTCATATATTTGTGAATTTTCTGGCCTTCTGCCTGTTGTTGATTTCCAACTTCATTCATTATTTTCTGAGAAAGTGTTTTGCATTATTTTAGTTTTTAAACATTTATTGAGACTTGCTTTGTGGCCCAGCATGTGGTGTGTCCTCAAGAAGAATCCCTGAGCACTTGAGAAAAATGTGTATCCTACTGTTATGGGGTGTAATGTTCTGTAAATGTTAAGTCTAGTTCATTTATTGTATTTTTCAAATTCTCTATTTCTTTATTGATCCTCTGTCTAGATATTCTATCCATTGATGAGAATAGTGAATTGAAGTCTCCAACTATTATGGTAAAGATGTCTATTTTTCCCTTCAGTGTTGTCAGTGTTTCCCCAATGTACTTTGGAGCACTCTGGATTGCTGCATACATATTTATGATTGTTTATCTTCTTGTTGAATTGTTCCTTTTATTACTACATAGGTCCTTTGTCTCTTTCAGTTCTATATTTGACGTCTGAATTGTTCGCTATTAGTATAGCTACCCCCACCCTATTCTGGTTATTTGCATGAAATATCTTTTTCCAACCTTTCACTTTCAACCTTTTTTTGTCCTTGTGTCTAAAATGAGTCTCCTGTAGACAGCATATAGGTGGGGCCATTATAATCCTTTATATATATATGTATAATTACATATATATAATAATTTTTTTTTTTTGCATGGGCAGGCACTGGGAATCGAACCTGGGTCTCTGGCATGGCAGGTGAGAACGCTGTCTGCTGAGCCACTGTGACCCATCTCACTATAATCCTTTTTAAAATCCATTCTGCCATTCTATGTCTTTTGATTGGAGAGTTTAATCCATTAAGATTTAATATTATTAGTATAAAGACATTACTTTCTTGTACTATTTTGTATTTTGTCTTTCTTATGTTAGACATAATTTTTTCCCTTTTTTACCTATACTAATAGTCTTCATTTCTACACTCTTTTCTGGTCCTCTTTCTCCTGCCTTTTACTATCTGCCTGTAGTGCCTTCTTTAGTATTTCTTGCAGAGCTGGTTTCTCAGTCACAATTTCTCTCAGTGATTGTTTATCTGAATATATTTTAACCTCTATCTCATTGTTGAAGGATAATTTTGTTGGATATGGAATTCTATTTTGGCAGTTTTTTAAGAATCCTAAATATACCATACCACTGCCTACTCACCACCATGGTTTCTGCTGTCTTATTTGGCTTTTCTTATATATGATAGATTATTTTTCTCTTGCTGTTTCAAAATTCTCTCTTTGTTTTTGACATTTGACAATCTGATTAGTAGATGTCTTGGAGTATGTCTGTTTGGGTCTATTTTGTTTGGGGTATTCTTTACTTCTTGGATCTATAATTTTATGTCTTTCATAAGAGATGGGAAATTTTCAGTAATTATTTCCTCCCTTAGTTTTTCTCCTCCTTTTCCTTGCTCTTCTCCTTCTGGGACACCCACAGACATATATTTATGCACTTCATATTGTCATTCAATTCCCTGAGATCCTGCTTATATTTTTCCATTCTTTTCCCTATATTTTCTTTTGCGTGTTGGATTTCAGATGTCCACAGAATTTCTTCACTAATTCTTTCTTCTGCCTCTTCAAATCTGTTGTTGTAGGTTTCCACTGTTTTTTAATCTCTTCTATTCTCCCTTTCATTCCCATAAGTTCTGTGATCGTTTTTTCAAACTTTTGAGTTCTTTTTCCCCCCGTATCTTCTTTGCATCCTCCCTGAACTTGCTGATTTGATTTTTGATGAGATTTTCCATGTCTGTACTACCATCCTGAATTTGTTGTTTCAACTCTTGTATCTCATTTGAAATTTTGGTTTGTTCCTTTGACTGAGTCACATCTTCAATTTTCCTGGTATTACTTCTTATTTTTGCTTGCGTTCAGACATTTGATTACCTCAATTAGTTATTTGGAGCCTGTTTTCCCTCTTTTACCTAGGATTTTCTTGGTGGATGACTTTGTTCTCTGTTCTTTGACATTTAGTTCAACCTACTCTAGACCTCTAGCATGGGTTCTTTTAAAGTGATCACAATTTTTCAGTTCTTTTTTTTTTCTGTCTCTTGCCCTGCCTATATGGAGCCCCTCTGTTTTTTGTTTTTTTGTTGTTGTTTTGAGGAGGGTCTCCTCAGATATTTTAGACCCCAGTCAGATTTCCCCAGACCAGGCAAATACACATTTTCAGGAGGAAAGAGTAGGCTGCATCAGTTCTCCCTGATGAGTCCAGCAGGTTGTCAGACTTTCTTAGGAAGCTTCTCAACTCTGTCCTTTTCCTATGCTGCCCAGCATGTTGTGTCTCTCTGCCTGCCTCTTCCTACCAGCTTAAAGTGATGTGGTACTTTAAATTTCAGCAGACTTTTCCTGCCAGGGATGTGGCTGAGACAGATGTGAGGCTGTAGGATGGTTAATTGCTTCAATTTTCCAGTCCCTGAGGCCATAATACCTTGAAGAAGGGATTTCACTTGAGCTGTGCCCCACCTTTCTCTTGAGGAAGATACACCCCTTAGGGAATTAATTCCTTTCACCTGACTACTTTGTCTCTCAGATAAGCTTAATTCTGCCCTTGCATAGGGCAGTGTCTGAGCCTGAGAGTGTGTTTAGTTCTATCTAATGAGCTGTTAAGGAGTAGAAAAAAAGCAAAAAAAAAGTCTTTTCAGAGCCAGAACTCTGCTCCTTGGGTTTGTCAATCAAGAGCTTAGGTTGGTACATAGCTATATGTATCTCCAGGCTCTATGTGCCCCTTTTTGTTGGGGCCCAGCCCTTTTCCATTATTTGTGCTATGCAACTCTTAAAGCCTTTGGTTTTTTTTCCACCATGGCCCCTCTCTGGTGGGGCAAAATCTCCTCATAACTTTAGTGCTTATTCCAGATTTATCTGAGCTGGAGGCCTATTTTCAATAATCAGAATTTTTTGTTTAATTTCACAACTGGAGCTTAATTGATCTAAGCCCTTACTGCTAATAAAGTCTATTTCCTTTACCCTAAGGGAATAAGCCTGCCCTGTTGTGCTGTAGGGGTGGTAGTCTCCATGGTTTGGCGGACTTGCACTTCTTTATGGAGTCTGACCTACCTGGTCCAGTCTGGTGTATGCTGTGTGCCTGATAACTGATGCTCCCTTAGCAGTTATTCTGTACCATTCCTAGGCATTTACTAGCTACTCTGTAGAACGAACTAAATTCCATCTTTCACTATGCTGACTTCTTGTCCCACCTCTAGTATTTCAATCTCTCCATTTCTTTTTACACCTTATCCTTCTGTATTATTTACTTACTTTTCCTTTTTTTTGTATGCTATATGGTGCAGGTCACATTTCATTCTTTCTCCATGTGAATATCCTATTGCAGCACCATTTGTTGAATTTTTATTTGTTGGGTTTTTTTCAGGGGGGAAGTGCATGGGCCATGAATTGAACCTGTGTCTCTTGCATACCAGGCAAGAATTCTACTACTGAACTATCCTCACACCCCCTGTTTTTCCTTATTTTTTACTCATTTGTCTATACCCTGGATAAAAAGAGCAGCAGACACAAGATTTTTATAATCACATGATCCTATTGCAAAGCTATACAATTTTCTTCAAGAATCAAAACTACTGTAACATAGTTCAATAGTTTCAGGTACTTCCATCTAGCCACTTCCATCTACCATAAACTAAAAAGGGATATCTATATAATACATAAGAATAACCTCCAGGATAACCTCTTGACTTTGTTTGAAATCTCTCAGCAGCCACTGAAACTTTATTTTGTCTCATTTCTTTCTTCTCTCTTTTGGTCATAAAGCTTTTCTCAATCCCATGCTTCTAGGTCCTGGCTTATTCAGGGAGTTCTGTCTTTCATTGCCAGTAAAATTTACATCCCTGGGAATCATGTTCCATGTATGGGGAGGGCAGTGAGTTCAGCTGTCAAGATGGCTTAGAAAGAGAGGCCCATGCTTCTCTTATATGGGAGATTTTTTATTACTATTAAATCTTTTTATTAGGTATTGATTTATTGAGATCGTCTCTTTATTCTAGAGTCACTGTAAGTTGTGTGTCTGAATTTCACCGTTTCATCTAATTTATCAAGTTTGTTTACATGCAGTTTGTTCATTGCAACTTCTTATAGTCAACTCCTTTTATTTCAGTGGAGTTGATGTAATATCTCATTTAGAAATGTTTCATTTATGGTTTTAATTACCTGTGTGCTCTCTCTCTTTTTCTCTATCAGTCTTGCCAAAGGTTTGTCAATTTTAGTGATTTTTTTCAAAAAACTAACTTGGTTTTGTTGATTTTCTTTATTTTTTTAATTCTCTAATTCGCTTATCGCCACTTTGATCTTTATCTCCTTCATTCTGCTTACTTTGAGTTTCATTGGCTTTTCTTTTTCTAGTTCTTCCAGATTTGAGGTTAGGTCTCTGATTTGAAGGCTTTCTTCCTTTTTAATGTAAGCTTTTAGAGCTATATATTTTCATCTTAGCACTGCCCTGCTTCCCATAAATTTGGTATGTTGTATTTTCATTTTCATTCTCACCAATATATTTCCTAATTTCCCTTCTGATTTCCTCTTTAATCCTTTGTTTAAGAGTATGTATTTAAATTTCCACATATTTGTGAATTTTTTCTTCCTCAGTTATTTTTCTGTGGTCAGAAAATGTACATTGTTTGATTTCAATATTTTTGCATTTGTTGAGACTTGTTTTGTGACCCAACATATGGTCTATCCTGGAAAATGATCTTTGTGTCCTTGAGAAAAACATGCTCTTTTTTTTTTTGATAAGGTGAAGTGTTCTATATATGTCTGTTACATGTAGTTGGTTTAGTGAATCATTCGAGTCTTATACTTACTGATCTTCTCACTGGATGTTTATTCCTTATTGAGAGTGGTGTGTCAAAATTGCTTACTATTAATGCAGAATAGTCAGTTGCTCCCTTGAAATCTGTCAGTATTTCCTTCATATATTTTGGGATTCTTCTGTTATATATATATATATATATATATATATATATATATATATATATATATATATATATATATATATATATATATATATATATATATATATAAAATGGTTACATCTTCTTTTTGAATTGTTCCCTTTATCAGTATTTAGTGACCATCTTTATCCCTAGTAACTATTTTTGACTTAAAATCTATTTTATATGATATTAGTTGTTCTAGTTTGCTAGCTGCTGGAATGCAATATACCAGAAATGGAATGACTTTTTAAGAAAGGGAATTTAGTAAGTTACAAGTTACAGTTCTAAGGCTGTGAAATTTTTCAAATTAAAACAAGTCAATAGAAATGTCCAATCTAAAGCATCCTGGGGAAAGTACCTTGATTCAAGAGGGCTGTTGAAGTTCAGTGTTTCTCTATCAAGTGAAGAGGTACATGGTGAAGATTGTCTGGGTTTCTCTCTCATTTGGAAAGGCATATGGTGAACAGAACATCATCTGCTAGCTTTCTCTCTTGGCTTCCTGTTTCATGAAGCTCCCTGGAGGACTTTTCCTTCTTCAACTCCAAAGGTTGCTGGTTAGTGAACTCTCCACTTCTCATGGGTATGTTGTTCTGAGACATTCTCCAAAATGCTCCTTCTTTTAAAGTGTTCTAGTTTGCTAGCTGCCGGAATGCAATATACCAGAAATGGAATGGCTTTTAAAAGGGGAAATTTAATGAGTTGCTAGTTTACAGATCTAAGGCCGAGAAAATGTCCCAATTAAAACAAGTCTATAGAAATGTCCAATCAAAGGCATCTGGGGAAAGATACCTTGGTTCAAGAAGGCCGATGAAGTTCAGGGTTTCTCTCTCATCTGGAAAGGAACATGGTGAACGCAGTCAGGCCTTCTCTCTCGGCTGGAAGGGCACATGGCAGACACGGCGTCATCTGCTAGCTTACTCTCCTGGCTTCTGGTTTCATGAAGCTCCCCTGGAGGCATTTCCCTTCTTCATCTCCAAAGGTCGCTGGCTGGTGGACTCTCTGTTTTGTAGTGTTGCAGCATTCTCTGCCCTCTCTGAGTCTCTCATTCTCCAAAATGTTTCCTCTTTTATAGGACTTCAGAAACTAATCAAGACCCACTCAGATGGGTGGAGACATGTCATCCCCTAATCCAGTTTAACAACCGTTCT
This sequence comes from Tamandua tetradactyla, assembly GCF_023851605.1. Lineage (NCBI taxonomy): Eukaryota > Metazoa > Chordata > Mammalia > Pilosa > Myrmecophagidae > Tamandua > Tamandua tetradactyla. The sequence continues at coordinate 25,440,193 of NC_135335.1, forward strand.
TAACTAAATCTCATCAACCAGGGAGATGATCCCATCACAGTCCCAAATACACAGCATTGAATAGAGACTATTCTACCTTTAAGAAATGGGATCTGTATTAAAACATGGCTTTTCTTAGGGGGCATACTTCCCTTCAAACCAGCACATAAAGGATTCCAGTAAAACCAGTCAAGACCCACATAGAATGGATGGAAACACATCTCCACCTAATCAAGTTTAATATCCATACTTGATTGAGTCACATCTCCATGAAGATAATCTAATTAGTTTCCAAAATACAGTACTGAATAAGGAATAGAAGAAACAGCTATCTTTACAAAATGTGATTAGGATTAAAACATGACTTTTCTAGGGTATATAAATCCTTTTAAACCAGCACTTTTTATAGCCACCCCAGCTTTCTTGCATGGCATATTTTTTCCCCATCCTTTCACTTACAACCTACTTATGTCTTTGAATTTAAGGTAGTGTCCTAAAGAAAGTATGTAGTTGTGCTCTGCTTTTTTTAATCCATTCTGCCAATCTCTGCCTTTTGTCTAGAGAGTTTAATCCATTTACATTTAAAGTCACTGCTGATAATGCAGAACTTTTTTTCTGCCATTTTTCTCTTTAGTCTTTATAGGTCTTATCCCTTTTTTGTCCCTCAATCATTACATGAATTCCTACTTTCATATTTATTTGATTGTTTTGAATTTTAATGTTTTGTGTCCCTTCTAATTTCTCCCCAGATATATTTTTTCATGTCTGGTGAAATAATCCCCAGATATATATTTTCACATGAGGTTACCATGAGGCTACTATTTAATATTCTAAATATATAACAATCATATTTGTTTTGATAATAACTTGACTTCAATAGATTCCCAAAATGTTTAGCCCTTTTTTAAATGGTTAGGTTTGCTGGTGACAAATTCTCTTACTTTTCCTTCATCTGAGAATGTTTTGAATTTTTCTTCATTTCTGAAGAATATGCTGACTTAGTATAGGATTCTGGTTTTAGAATACTTTTATTTTTTGGTACTTGAACCATGTGCTACTTTCTTCTGCACTGCATCGTTTCTGTTAGAAACATATTGTCATTTGAATTGTTTTACCCTATTGGTAAGATATTGTTCTTCTCCAGCTGCTTTGAAGATTTTTTTCTTTCTCTTTAGTTTTCAGAAGTTTGAAAATGATTTATTTTGTGTGCATTGCTTCTGTGATTTATCCTTTTTTTTCAGTTCATTCACCTCCTTGATTTTGTTGGTTTCTATCATTTGCCAAATTTTGGATGTTTTCTGCCATTATTTCTTCAGCCATTTTTTCTGCCTTGTCTTCTTCTTACTTCTTTCTTTCAGGATTTGAATCATGCAAATATTAGATCTTTTGGTACATTCCCATAAGTCCTTGAAGATAAACTCATTATTTAGCCTATTTTATCTCTTTTAGCCTATTTTACCTCAGAAGAAGATTGGATCAGTTGCTTTGTACTATATTCAGGTTCACTGCTTTTTTCCTCTGTCATCTACATTCTTCTGTTGAGCTCATGTATTGAGTTTTTCATTTTATTTAATATGCAGTTAAAAGCATATTAGTTATCTAAAATAAACTGCTTTCAAGATTCTTCTAGTCCCTTCTCCCTACTGCATAAAACTATGGGATCACCACCCAGGATATATTATTCAACTTCTACTCTGCATGTACTTTGCATCCTGTCATTTATTTTTTCAAAATTGCAGGATGTGAAAAGATGTTGGTGAATCAAAGGAAAGGAAAAGTAAATGGTATTATGGCTGTCTCATATAACCTTTTTGCAATTGAGGCATAACTAATCTTTTTTTTTCTGGTTAGGTGTCAGTATGCCTCTCTAAGTCAAAGAGGCAGTGAATGGATGAGAAAGAAAATTTTCTACCCCTCAGGTGAGCCATTCTTATTCTCACATATGACATTTGGATCAGCCAGTGACTGGTCCCTCATTTGGTTTAATAGTTAAATGAAATTCCCTTTAGATTTAGATGATAGTTAGTTTTCAGTATTCTGCTTTTTAATCTTTTTTTTTCTGGGTCTTTATAGGTATTTTAGGAGAAAAGAGTAGCAGCCAGTCAAATGCCACTTAAAACTAGAAGCTCTCAAGCTAAGCTCATCTTAAAGGAAATTTTAAAGTAAATTCAAGTGAAAACAAGATTTTGAAAATTGAATTGAGCAATTAAGTTGCTAGAATAATCTCTTCATTTAAAAATCAATGACAGATAAAAATCATTTTATCATTTGAGTTTTAAAACCATTTCATATCTGTTAACCAAGCTCTTCTTGGTACTTGAATAGGTGCCATCTGCTGTTCTGTAACTGAGTCAGTTTTTGCATTTATACCTAAATTTAATATTTAATTCTGAAAGATGAAATATCTAGATCTTTATATACAAAGAACCATTTGGACATTTTTATTTTAATATTTCCCTAAAACTTAGATTTACTTATTAATAATAATGTACACAGACTTCCTAAAAGCACTTGTTTATATAATAACCTTTGTTATGCTGTCAGGCAAACAGAAATGCCACTAGAGTAAGCTAGGGCATCAGTAAGCTTTCTGCATTAAAAATTCCCAAATTTAGAAGTTAGAACAGCCACCATTTATTATTTTCATCAGTCTACAATTAAGCTGAGTAATTTCTGCTAATATGGAATGGGTTTGGCAGGACTCACTCATGTATCTATGGTCAGCTGTGACTAGGCTAGGTGGCTTTGGTGATCTTAGTTATGCTCTCTGACATGTCTGGGAGCTTGTCTGGAACACTGATTGACTCACCTCAATTTCCCCCTTCTCATCCTCCAGCAGGGTAGCCCAGGCACATTCTACTGGAAAAAGCAGAGGAGCCAGAGAGATTTCTGTAATCAATCCACTATTTTAAGAAAGGATGAAATTTGGCCTGGTATGCTGTTTTATTTCCTCCAGACAAGCTTTCTTTTTATTACACTGACTGTTCTTATTACTTACCTACTTACCATGAATCTGAAGGTTTATAAGGAAAAAACAGTGATACCTTGGGTTATATCATGGTCCTCAAGTACTGATCTAGATAGCTGGGATGAGCTCACATTATTCTTATCTATTGAGTACATACAGTTCTTCACAAAATCATTTTTAGAGTATATGAAAAAAAGATTTTATATAATTGGAAATGTCCAGAGTTTTCCAAATGCTATCAGAATAGAGTATCTTTTGAGGTTAAGAAGGAATTTTTACATTGCTTTATCTGTTTATGTCTTTTGACTATAAGTCTCAGAGAAATAGAGTGATGATATCAGGATTATACTCTAGTTATCAGGTCTTAAGATCACTTCATACATGGTATCCTACCAAAATTACTGCTATATGTTAGAGATTCTTTTGGAAGGTAAGTTACAGGATGAGATATAAAATATCAAGATATGTTTTACTTCACATCAAAATTCTTATCAGAGCCCACTCACCTTTTTATTGCCCTTGCCTTTGTGGACCTAGAGACAGATGAAAAAGATACAATTGTTATTGAGTTGTGGCAGCTTCTATCTGCCCTGTTTGTTTGTCCCCAAATCTTTCTATGAAGGTTCCAAAATCCCTTCTTTCCAGAAGTAGGCTTGGGAAAATGACATATTTCATATATGACGTATGTTTGAAATTAGCAGGAAATGCAGCCAAGATTTGCAAATTAGCAAGGAAAAAGTTATTTCTGAAAACATTTGGGAACCAAAGAATAATGTTAGGCTTAAAACATTAGGGCATCTCATTGTTTAGAAACTAAATAATTCAAAAGAGTATTGCAGAGGGAACAATGCAACATTTCTTTCTTTTAGTATATGCAGATAATTCTTATTTAAAAACCATTCTGTCAGCAATTAAATGAGTAAACTAAATGTACCATATATAGGAAAATTAATCTGATAATCTCCTAAATTTCATTCTGTATGAACTTTTTGAAAATTAAATAATATGCTTCAGTTTTCAAGTATGTAAAAGTATTTACTAATGATCTGCTACCTGAAAGGAATAGTTGAAGAGATCTAGAACAAGAATCAAATACAATAGTGCTGTCTGATGTGCAGCATCATTTGGACTGGCTTCTTGATAAGCACATTGTCATACCTGTACTGAATGAAGTATTGTCTTCTCTAACAATTTATCTCATTGAATTAATTGAATCAAGGAAGGAATGTTCATTAGCCATTGTCCATAAAGGGAGTGAGATGCTAAGAAGGAATATAGGAGATTTGCTAACTATGTTCCCTGACCAGAGGGAACTTAAATTGATGAGGACAGTTTTCTTAAGTGGGAAACAATATTCTTGTCAGACCCCATTTATGGGTGTGCAGGTTCCTTTAAGGTCCTAGGAAAATTTACAAGAAGAAAAAGGCCTACCTGACTTTATTTTTTAATGCAATTTTATTGATATATATTATATATTCACATGTCATATAATCATCCAAAGTATACAATCAGTGGTTCACAGTATCATCACATAGTTATGCATTTATCACCACAATAGATTTTTGAGCATTTTAATTACTCCAAAAAGTAAAAACAATAATGAAAATTAAAATAGAAGGAAAAAAGAATACCCAAAACATCCCATATGACCCCTCCCCCATTATTTTTTTTTGTCTTTATTTTCTTACTCTTCTGTCAGCAGACTGGATAAAGGGAGTGTCAGTCACAAGGTTTTCACAACCACACAGTCACACTTGAAAAGCTAATTAGACAATCATCTTCAAGAATCAAGGCTATTGGATTACAGTTCAATGATTTTAAATATTCCCCCTAGCTGCTCCAATACATAAAAAATTGAAAAGAGGTATCTATATACTGCTTAAAAATAACCTCCAGAATGACCTCTCAAATCTATTTGAAATCTTTCAACCTCTGAAATTTATACTTTATTTTGTTTCATTCCTCTTCCCCCTTTTGGCCAAGAAGTCTTTCTCAATCCCATGATGCCAGAGCCAGGCTCATCCCTGGGAGTCATGTCCCACATTGCCAGGGAGATTTACACCCCTGGGAGTCATACCTCATATACGGGGTAGGCAGTGAGTTTACCTGTTGAGTTGGCTTCGAGAGAGAGGCCATATCTGAGCAACAAAAGAGGTTCTTTAGAATTGATTCTTAGGTATAATTTTAAATAAGCTTAGATTGTCCTTTGCAGGAATAAATTTCATAAGGATAAGCCCCAAGACTGAGGGCCTGGCCCATCAACCTGGGAATCACCAATGCTTGTGAGAATATCAGGTCTTTCTCAGGTGGAGAAGTATAATATTTTCACCTTTCCCCCCACACCCTCAAGGGGATTTTGCAATACCTTTTTTTTAATCTTCTGCCCACATTACTCTGGGTTGTATTGGTGCATCACACTAACTTGTAAACATCAACAAGATCTCACTCCTATTCAAAATACCATGTAATTATGGTGTTCAAATTAGATGACCATGAAAGTTAAATTAGATATTGTGCTACTGGAAATAAAAATTTTGCACCAAATAAACATCTGTTTCTTTGGTCTCACACAGAAGTTGAAGTTTTAATATACAGTCAATATCATCTTTTACCCTTTAGTATGATTTACCTTAGTCCTAACAAGATCATTTTCATTCATATCTCTAATTGAAGTCTGATCTCCTTTTTAGTGTTTTCAACAGTTGCTATTTGGGATAATGCTGACTTTCATAGCTGTAGAACTTTAGTTCTGAGTCTCAGGTGTCACATAGATACCTGAAGTTCCAGGGAATGATCAAGTTATTTCCAAAACTCAGCATCTCGGAATTTATAACAGTTACCACTCTGGAATGGATGTGTCTTTTGTAAGAGTTTATAATCTAGGAATATTTACAAAAGGCCTTCCCCTAATAATCTATGCTTTGGGATTCAATTCTTAGAGTTTGCACATTACAGTTAGTCCAAATTAGTGAGGTGTTAAAATATTTGTTGTATTAGTTAGGGCTCTCTAGAGAAACAGAACCAACAGGGAACACTTGCAAATATAAAATTTATGAAAGTGTCTCACGTGACCGTAGGAACACAGAGTCCAAAATCCACAGGGCAGGCTGCAAAGCTGATGACTCCAATGGATGGCCTGGATGAACTCCACAGGAGAGGCTCACCAGCCAAAGCAGGAATGCAACCTGTCTCCTCTGAGTCCTCCTTAAAAGGCTTCCCATGATAGATTTAGCATCAGTAATTGCAGAAGACACTCCCCTTTGGCTGATTACAAATGGAATCAGCTGTGGATGCAGCTGACGTGATCATGACCTAATCCTATGAAATGTCTTCATTGCAACAGACAGGCCAGCGCTTGCCCAATCAGATGAACAGGTACCACAACTTGGCCAAGTTGACACCTGTCCCTAACCATGACAGTCCACCCCTTGTCAACTTGGCACATATATATATATATATATATATATATATATATATACACATCACCTTAGACCATACTTAATTTCCAAATGGAAACAAATAAGCACACATTTTTTCTTTTACCTGACAATACTCAACTGTCTTGCATATAACTGGAAACACATTAAATCTCTCCAGAATAGCGTGCAAATCCTTGGGCAACATTCATTCTTAAACTTGATATCTTACAACTTAAATACTATAACACAAACAAAACAGCATTACAGTCCTCGTTTCTGTAACTGATCACGTGGTCGAAGTTCATATTTATCACTACCTTCTTCCACTACCCATTCCATGTTCCCTTTCCCCTCAGCAAGCACTTCAGCTGGCCGTGGTTCTTTGCCTGGTGGGGTGACCCAAACCTTCATTCCTGAAGTCTCAGAGCCATTAGTGGTCCTGCCTGGATTGTGTTGTTGCAGTTTTCCATTGATTTTAATCACAGGGCATGGTAGTACTAATAGACGCCCCAGGGGAATCTCCTATATTCCAAGAAAACTCTTCTTTACCTCCATTATGTAGTTGCAGTCCTACTTCCTTCTGATAGTCAGGGTCAATTACCCCAGACAATAATGTAATCCCCTTCTTGGTGTGTTGATCCAGAGGCATAAGTAGCCCAAAGTGGCCAGGTGGCAATCTTAACTTCCAGTTCAGTGGTATCACTGTTGTTTCTCCTGGAGAAAGCACACCCCGTTTTGGAACTAAAACCTGTAGACCAGCAGAACTCAGGGTAGCAGGGACAGGAAGCAAAAATTTTCCTAGTGGATCACTAGGAGTAATAGTGAGTGGCACCACACCCATTTCCACCCCTTGGTTCCTGGACCCATGGATCCTGGCTATGGGAGAAACAGCACCATACAGTGGACACTGATTCAGAGCATACACAGCTTCCTGGAGAACATTACCCCAGCCTTTCAAGTTTTTGCCACCTAGTTGGCACCGTAATTGAGTTTTCAAAAGGCCATTCCACCGTTCTATCAATCCAGCTGCTTCTGGATGATGGGGAACATGGTAAGACCAGAGAATTCCATGAGCATGTGCCCATTCCCGCACTTCATTTGCTGTGAAGTGTGTTCCTTGATCCGAAGCAATGCTATGTGGAATACCATGACGATGGATAAGGCATTCTGTAAGCCCACGGATAGTAGTTTTGGCAGAAGCATTGCATGTAGGGAAAGCAAACCCATATCCAGAGTATGTGTCTATTCCAGTTAGAACAAATCGCTGCCCCTTCCATGAAGGGAGTGGTCCAATGTAATCAACCTACCACCATGTAGCTGGCTGGTCACCTCGGGGAATGGTGCCATATCGGGGGCTGAGTGTGGGTCTCTGCTGCTGGCAGATTGGGCACTCAGCAGTGGCTGTAGCCAGGTCAGCCTTGGTGAGTGGAAATCCATGTTGCTGAGCCCATGCATAACCTCCATCCCTACCACCATGACCACTTTGTTCATGAGCCCATTGGGCAATAACAGGAGTTGCTGGGGAAAGAGGCTGACTGGTATCCATAGAACGGGTCATCTTATCCACTTGATTATTAAAATCTTCCTCTGCTGAAGTCACCCTCTGGTGTGCATTCACATGGGACACAAATATCTTCATGTTTTTAGCCCACTCAGAAAGGTCTATCCACATACTTCTTCCCCAGACCTCTTTGTCGCCAATTTTCCAATTATGGTCTTTCCAAGTCCCTGACCATCCAGCCAAACCATTAGCAACAGCCCATGAGTCAGTATACAAACGCACCTCTGGCCAGTTTTCCTTCCAAGCAAAATGAACAACCAGGTGCACTGCTCGAAGTTCTGCCCACTGGGAGGATTTCCCCTCACCACTGTCCTTCAAGGACACCCCAGAAAGAGGTTGTAATGCTGCAGCTGTCCACTTTCGGGTGGTACCTGCATATCGTGCTGAGCCATCTGTAAACCAGGCCCGAGTTTTCTCTTCCTCAGTCAATTCACTGTAAGGAACTCCCCAAGAGGCTATAGCTCTGGTCTGGGAAAGAGAAGGTAATGTGGCAGCAGGAGTGGAAACCATGGGCATTTGTGCCACTTCTTCATGTAACTTACTTGTGCCTTCAGGACCTGCTCTGGCTCTATCTCGTATATACCATTTCCACTTTACAATAGAGTGCTGCTGTGCACGCCCAACTTTATGGCTTGGTGGGTCAGACAACACCCAACTCATGATAGGCAACTCAGGTCTCATGGTAACTTGGTGGCCCATGGTTAAGCGTTCAGTCTCTACTAAGGCCCAGTAGCAGGCCAAAAGCTGTTTCTCAAAAGGAGAGTAGTTATCTGCAGCAGATGGTAAGGCTTTGCTCCAAAATCCTAAGGGTCTGCGTTGTGATTCTCCTATAGGGGCCTGCCAAAGGCTACAGACAGCATCTCTATTTGCCACTGACACTTCCAGCACCATTGGATCTGCTGGATCATATGGCCCAAGTGGCAGAGCAGCTTGCACAGCAGCCTGGACCTGTCGCAGAGCCTCCTCTTGTTCAGGTCCCCACTCAAAATTAGCAGCTTTTCTGGTCATTCGATAAATGGGCCGGAGTAGCACACCCAAATGAGGAATATGTTGTCGCCAAAATCCAAAAAGACCCACTAGGCGTTGTGCCTCTTTTTTGGTTGTGGGAGGGGCCAGATGCAGCAATTTATCCTTCACCTTAGAAGGGATATCTCGACATGCCCCACACCACTGGACACCTAGAAATTTTACTGAGGTGGAAGGCCCCTGTATTTTTGTTGGATTTATCTCCCATCCTCTGACACGCAAATGCCTTACCAGTAAATCTAGAGTAGTTGCTACTTCTTGCTCACTAGGTCCAATCAACATGATATCATCAATATAATGGACCAGTGTGATGTCTTGTGGGAGGGAGAAACGATCAAGGTCTCTGCGAACAAGATTATGACATAGGGCTGGAGAGTTGATATACCCCTGAGGTAGGACAGTGAAAGTATATTGCTGACCTTGCCAGCTGAAAGCAAACTGTTTCTGGTGGTCCTTACTAATAGCTATTGAGAAAAAAGCATTTGCCAGATCAATAGCTGCATACCAGGTACCAGGGGATGTATTGATTTGCTCAAGCAATGATACTACATCTGGAACAGCAGCTGCAATTGGAGTTACCACCTGGTTGAGTTTACGATAATCCACTGTCATTCTCCAAGACCCATCTGTTTTCTGCACAGGCCAAATAGGAGAGTTGAATGGAGATGTGGTGGGAATCACCACCCCTGCATCTTTCAAGTCCTTAAGAGTGGCAGTAATCTCTGCAATCCCTCCAGGAATACGGTATTGCTTTTGATTTACTATTTTGCTTGGTAGGGGCAGTTCTAGTGGCTTCCACTTGGCCTTTCCCACCATAATAGCCCTCACTGCACGAGTTAGAGAACCAACGTGGGGATTCTGCCAGTTGCTCAGTATGTCTATGCCAATTATACATTCCGGAACTGGGGAAATAACTACAGGATGGGTCCGGGGGCCCACTGGACCCACTGTGAGACGGACCTGAGCTAAAACTCCATTGATCACCTGGCCTCCATAAGCCCCCACTCTGACTGGTGGTCCAGAGTGACGTTTTGGGTCCCCTAGAATTAATGTCACTTCTGAACCAGTGTCTAATAATCCCCGAAATATCTGATCATTTCCTTTTCCCCAATGCACAGTTACCCTGGTAAAAGGCCGTCGGTCTCCTTGGGGAAGACTTAGAGGAAGGTTAACAGTATAAATTTGTGGCAGTGTAACAGGTTTCTTCCCCATAGGGACCTGGCCTCCCCTTCATTCAAGGGGCTCAGGGTCTGTAGACTGTTTCAAGTCTGGGAATTGGTTAAGGGGCCGTGACTCTGTGTTTTTGTAATTCATGTTAGACTTCTCTTCCCTTGACCTAGAACTCTTTTGTTTATACAGCTCCAACAAGAATTTAGTAGGCTGCCCTTCTATTGTATTTCTAGGCACCCCATGATTTACTAGTCAATGCCACAAATCTCTGCGTGTCATATAATTTTGATGCCTCCTTTGAGTTTGTTGTCTATTATAATACCCACGTCTACCCTGTCTTTGGTGATTAAGTGCTGCCACCTGGCTTCTGCCAACTCGGGATCCTGTCATCCCCATTGTGTTTAAGGATTCCAGCTCAGTGACAGCAGTTCCTACAGTAATATCTGACCTACAGAGAAGTGCAACCACAGAGCTCTTGAGGGATGATGGTGCTAGTCTCACAAATTTATTTCTCACTGTTCTGGTAAAAGGTGCATCCTCTGGACATTCCTGGGGTGTAAGAGCAGGCTTTGCATGATAAATCCACTCTAACATCCCAATCTCTCTAAGCCTCTGGATCCCCTCATCTACATTATACCAGGGCAGTTCTGGCATTTCAACCTCAGGTAATGTTGGCCACCTTTTGATCCATGTTTCAACCAACCACCCAAACAAGCTGTTAACACCTTTTCTAACTGCTCTAGCTATAACATTGAATGCAGAATCTCTGCTTAGTGGGCCCATATCAATAAATTCAGCCTGATCCAGCCTTATATTCCTCCCACCATTATCCCACACTCTTAAAATCCATTGCCACACATATTCCCCTGATTTCTGTCTATATAAATTGGAAAACTCACACAGTTCTTTTGGAGTATAACGTACCTCCTCATGTGTGATACTTTGTACCTCACCTTTAGGGGCCTGTTGGGACTTTAGTCTAGTTATAGATCTAGAAGAAATGAGGGGTGGTGGGGGTGGGTCATGAAAAGAATTAGAAATATCTTCCAAGCCATTTGCTTCAGGGCTTTCATTTGCAGTTTCATCTGGTGAAACAGGATTAATAACTCTAGGGCTAATCCCTTCAGGAGGAGGTTGGGTGGCCAATTCCTCAAGGCGAGCTGGAGGTGGGGCAGCTATGTCCTCAGGGCAGACTATTACAGGGTTATCTAAAGAAGGCTCAGCATGGTCTAGGGTTTCAACCTCACCCCCAACATCATTATCAATCCATATGTCACCATCCCATTTTTCAGGGTCCCACTCCTTTCCAATCAATGCCCTCACTTTAACGGCAGACACCATGCAAGACTGAGATTTCAGTTTACGTTGTAAAGTTGCTACTCTAACAATAAGATTCTGAGTCTGATTTTCAGAGATCTCAAGTCTACGGCTACAGGAAATAAAATTTTCCTTCAGGATACTCATAGAAACCTCTACATCTTTCAGACGGCACTTAAGCTTCTTGTTTGAAGCCTTAAGCCCATCCCTTTCACCCTTTAATGTAGACAGTGTATCTAACAACAACCAACCAACATCTCTATAACTCTTATTCCTACAAAACTCTGTAAAGGTGTCAAAAACATTATCCCCCAGAGTCTGGCTTCGTACAAGCGAAGCATTAGGAGAATCGAATGATGATATTTTGACTATCTCCTTTGCCAACTCAGTCCATGGATTGGGAGTGTCATTCTGATTACGGGAATCAGAGTCCTTAGTGTCTCTGAGCCCAGTCAGAGTAGAAAACCATTCATAAAAACCCATTTTTAAGATTCTGTTCCTTAAGAACCACTCCTGGTACCAAGATGTATTAGTTAGGGCTCTCTAGAGAAACAGAACCAACAGGGAACACTTGCAAATATAAAATTTATGAAAGTGTCTCACGTGACCGTAGGAACACAGAGTCCAAAATCCACAGGGCAGGCTGCGAAGCCGATGACTCCAATGGATGGCCTGGACGAACTCCACAGGAGAGGCTCACCAGCCAAAGCAGGAATGCAACCTGTCTCCTCTGAGTCCTCCTTAAAAGGCTTCCCATGATAGATTTAGCATCACTAATTGCAGAAGACACTCCCCTTTGGCTGATTACAAATGGAATCAGCTGTGGATGTAGCTGACGTGATCATGACCTAATCCTATGAAATGTCCTCATTGCAACAGACAGGCCAGCGCTTGCCCAATCAGATGAACAGGTACCACAACTTGGCCAAGTTGACACCTGTCCCTAACCATGACATTTTTCTTTTCATTTCTGGCTTGTTTCACTCAACATACTGTCCTTAAGTTTCATTCACATAGTTGCATGCTTCACAACTTCATTCCTTTTTGTAGTTGCTTAATATTCTATTGTATGTATACATCACAATTCTGCCTTCTATTCCTCCATTGATGGTCCCTTATGCCACTTCTATACATTAAAAATTGCTAACACTGCTGCCATTAACACAGTGTGCAAATGTCCATTCTCATCCCTATTCTCAGTTCTTCCAACTATATACCTCACAATGAGGTTGCAGGATAATACAGTAACACCGCACCTAGCTTCCTGTGGAACCACCACACTGCCTTACAGAAGAACTGTACCACTCTACTTCCTTACCAAAGTGAATAAGTACATCTCTCTCTCTCCACATTTTCTCCAGCACTTGTATTTCTCTGTTCACTTTTTTGAGGGGGAGGAAAGGGTACATGGTCTGGGAAATGAACCTGGGTCTTCTGCATGGAAGGGGGGCATTCTATTCACTGAACTACCCATGCACACTCTCTCTATTCACTTTTAAACAGTTTTATTCACACATCATACAATCCAACCTAAGTAAAATATCAGTGGTCCCCAGTATAAGCACATAGCCATGGCTTCACCACCACAATCTAAATGAGTACATTTCCATTTCTTCCATAAGGAATCCCATACCTCTTCCCCTATTATCCCTCACTTATTGACATTTAGTTTTGGCATATTGCCTTTGTTAAATTCAGTGGAAGCATATTACAGTGTTGTTATTAACTATAGACCCTAGTTTGCATTAATTGTATTTTTTCCAAATACCATCCTATTTTGAACACATTGCAATGTTGACATTGATTTGTCTCCCACATGAAAAAACTTTCTTATATTTGTACATTTAACCACCATCATTGTTTACTTTAGGCTATATTAAGTCATACCATCCCAGTCTTTATCTTCTACCTTTCCTTCATACCCCCAGCCATACCCCTCAACCATACTCACATTCAATTTTGTTCAGTGTACTTACAATATTGTGCTACCATCAAATAGTATTGCACTATCCATTTCTGTATCTTTATAATCAATCCTGTTAAACATTCTATATTCCTTCAGCATCAAATACCCAATCTCTACCCTCTTTCTATCTCCTGATAACCTGTGTTCTTAGATTTAACTCTCAGTTTGCTCATTAATGTTAGTTCATATTAATGAAACATACAGTATTTATCCTTTTTTTCTGACTAATTTCACTCAGCATAATGTTCTCAAGGGTCATCCATGTTGTTGCATCCATCATGACTTTATTCTGTCTTACAGTTGTGTAATATTCCATTGTATGTATATACCATTGTTTGTTTAGTCAGCCATCCATTGATGGAAATTTGGGCTCTTTCCATCTCTTGGCAGTTGTGAACAATGCTACTATAAACATCAGTGTGCAAATGTCCATCCTGTCTTTGCCTTCCTTTGAATATATACCTAATGGGATTGCTGGATCATAGGCAATTCTATATGTAGCTTCCTGAGGAACCACCAAACTGCCTTTCAGAGTGGTTGTACCATTCTGCATTCCTACCAACAGTGCATCAGTTTGCCTCTTTTTCCACGTCCTCTCCAGTACTTATCATTTTCTTTCTTTTTTTTTAAATAATGGCCATTCTAGTATGTGTGAGATGATATCTCATTGTGGTTTTGATTTGCATTTTCCTTATATCCAGTGAAATTGAGCATCTTTTCATATGTTTTTAAGCCATTTGTATTTCTTCTTCAGAAAAAGTGTCTGTCTGTCCATGTCTTTTGCCCATTTTTAAATTGGGTTGTTTGTCTTTATGTTGTTGAGTTGTAGAATCTCTTTTATGTATTCTGTATATTGAATCTTCATCTTTTATGTGGTTTCCAAATATTGTCTCCCATTGTTTAGGTTGCCTTTTTTATTTCCTGACAAAGTCCTTTGATACACAAAATTGTTTAATTTTGGAGAAATCCCATTTATTTATTTCTTTTTTCATTGCTCATGTTTTGTGTGTAAGATCTAAGAAACCATTTCCTATCACAAGATCTGTAAGATATTTCCCTGTCTTTCTTCCTAAAGCTTTATGGTCTTAGTGCTAATGTTTAGGTCTTTCATCCATTTGGAGTTAATGTTTGTATAAGATTTGAGATATGGGTCCTTTTTCATTCTTTTGGCTGTAAAAATCCATTTCTCCAAGCACCTTTTATTGAAGAGATTGCTCTGTCCAGTAGAGTTTACTTGACTACTGTATCAAAGATCAATTTCCTATCTGACTTAAGAATTTTAGCATTCTTTGGTCCTTTACACTACCCTTTCCTTACCAAAAAATTAAGAAAAAGAGAAAGGAAAGGAAAAAATAAAAGGCAAAATAATTGGAAGTTGATCTCTTTTTCATCATATTTGATTGTATAAACACCTTATACAAAAAAAATGTAGCCTGCATCAGTGATTAAGAGTACAGATTTTTAAAAAATCGAATATATCTGGTTCTGAATCTCATTTCTACTGTCACCTTTATCTTGGGCAAGTTTCTTGACTTCTCTGAACCTTAGTTTCCTTATCTATAAAATCAGGGCAAAAAATGGGTGCTGATTTCCTCACCTATAAAACAGGGATGATGCTATTAGTATTTACTTCACAGGCTTGTTGAGAGGATTAAATGAGTTAACATAGGTATCTGACCCATAGTAAGTTTTTATTATTTTTATGTATGTAGTTCTAAAACCCTTAATATTTTCACCAATTTATACTGCCCATATGAACAGGTGCTTGATAAAATATTTGTTATTGGAAAACCTATGGTGTTGGTGTGGCAGTTATAGTGGAACTCAGTGCTGAAGGAGAAAACCAAATATGATTTTCTAATTAGAACATCAGAACAGGATCAAATTACCTCATCATAAGCCAAATGTGAAGCTTTTCCAGCCATTCTCTGAATGCTGCCTTATTGGAAATGACTGCCCTTGCATTAAACACACTGTTTTGCTATAATTTCTTGATTTTTTTCTTGTTAGCTGCACAGATTATTCAAATGACTGTTACTGCTGAGTAAAACCTGCAGACCATAAATGCCTTGAGGTCTAGTTCTGAGTACTATTCCCTTTCCATGAATACTTTAGCACCTAGTAGTACCATGGACTCAGTGAGATTAAAAATGTGTGATAATGTTTTTTTTTTTTTTTTTTTTTACAGGAAAGACAGAGAGAAGGAAGGAAGGATAGAAGGAAGGAAGGAAGGAAGAAAGGGAAACATTTTTAAACATTTTCTTGTTTTATTGTATTCTGTTTCTCCGTTTTTGTTACATGGGCTGGGGCCGGGAATCGAACCGAGGTCCTCCGGCATAGCAGGCAAGCACTTTGCCCGCTGAGCCACCGCGGCCCGCCCTTAAGTAAAGAACCCTAGACATTAAATTTTTAGAATCTCCTCAAGAGCATGTGATTAGAAAGTGTATTGGGACTTAGAAAATATGTCCTTTCATAAAGGAAATCAAATCCCTTTCATGACTTTAATAATCATCTCATTTTTCAATAAACCTAAGACCTCAGAAGATATTCTCTGTCTCTGTTCAAATGAGCAAATTGCAGTGAAAATTCTAACTGATTAAGCTCATTTATAAAATGCATTTGATTTACACTGGTCATGCATGATTTATACCAAGAGCTATGAAAATAACTTTGCCTATTCTTTGGACAGCAAACCATAAGAATGTGCCAAAATGGATCTCATTATTATGTGCTGCAGGTGTTATGAAAAAATAGTATAAAAATGATCTAAAACAACTTTGATCTTAAAATCAAATTTCAAATTAGCATTCCAATGTATTCATGAATTCAGTAAATAAATTTCAGTAAACATTTGTGTGTGTGTATGTGTATGTGTGTATATATATTTATGTATGTGTGTGTATATATATATATAACTAGACCATTGGGCTGTCAATTTTGGATTATATTTATGCAAACCAGGTTAAGCCTATATTTTTCTACAGTATCATACCACTGGGAACTTGACATTAGGAGTGATATGGCTAATGTAAGTGGCTTTTACACCTCTGAGATGCACCCCCTCCTAACCTCCAGGGCACTCACACTTATGCACACATTTTCCACTTTAAGTCCCTACTTTCCTTCCTCTTGAGATGTTCTGATTCACCTGGGCATCATTTCTTGTGACATTTGCTTCCAATTCCTTTCTTGTCCAAAGACTCATTTTACAATGATCAGGTTAGGCCACTTCTAAGCATAAGTATTTGTGTATCTCATGCTTTTCTCACTAGGGTGTTAATGGCAGTGAAGAAATAGATTGTTAGATTTTTTTCCTTAGAGCTTTTGCAGTGCCCTGGAACAAACTCTGGAGCTCCTGTGATACAGTTTTTTTCATTCATTCATTCATTCATTCACTCACCAATCTAATCAAATAGTTATTTTTCTATACCCTGTGCCATGCATTCCACAGTGCTCTGAAGACACTGATAAATAAAAGTGAGAGCCTGTTTTATTTTGTTTAGTTATTTACCTTTAGGGACTTCTCACCCTATAAGAGTATGAATATTATGAGGGCAGAGAGCATATTTATTTTATTTTCCCTGATATATGTCCTGTTCCTGGTACTGTCACTTAATAAATAATTTGTTGACTGAATGACTGAAGAAGTTCTGGAAAAATTACTCAAATTTTAAAATTAAAGTATTGAAGAAGAGAAACAGTTATTCTGTAACTTATTTGGGACATGGGCAAATTGGGCCCAAGATAGAAATAATCTTATCCATACTGCATTGTTGATGAGTAAGTGGTCAGAAAACCCCCCAACTATCATCCTTTGAAAACTTAGAAAAGAATGTTAGAGCTGGTAGTGTCTTAGTAATCAACTGGCAAAATTCGTCCCTTCTTTTCTCATAAAATTAGATAGATTAAGGAGGTTACCCAAGGTCCCACAGTTGTCAGGTAACAGATCTGCAAGTTTAACCCCGGTTTTAAGACTTGTTAAAGTAAGGTTTTATCATCTTACTGCACAGTAAAACTGTTTGAGGAACACCACAAGATAGCGTTTCTTTGTTTTATACTTAAGCCTTTAGACAAGGTGAAATTATGTCACTCTAGATAAGGACCTTAACACTGGGGAGAGCTCCTTAGCAAATCAAGATAATCAAATGAGGCAGATGTTAGTTGGCATCATATTTCAGGAAGAAATAACTCAGTTGACTGAGTCCTAGAGTTTATCCTTTTCTCTTTCATGAAAATGTTGTAGGAAAATGTGTTTGAGCTTTGACACATGTGGCAACCAATACTCAAATGAGTGAGTCACACCTCCTTCTACTCTGCAACTGTCAGTGCTGGCTTCCAGCAAAAGGTTGGAAACACTGCAGTCACATGGCTTGGCATGCTGGAGAGAGGAAGCCAGGGGAAGGCACACTAGGGAAAAGTCTGGAAGGGCCTGGGACAAAATGAGCCTTTCCAGAGAGGGGTATTTCCATTAGGGACAGAATGCTAGGTGGAATTAGGTTAATTAGAGCATTTTCTAAGACATACTGGCTTCAATTCCTGACAAGGGGAAATATAGATACCATTTTGAAGATGCTGAGTAGAGATATAAGACATAGGGTTTCAGAATAGGTTTGTATCATCCAATGACATTGCTTGGAGGCCAGTAAGGAAGAATAGGAATGGGGCAGGCACACTGGTCCTTAACAGAGAACTGGGAAACAAGGTTAAGCCCCTCTCAGGGATAGTAATTAGGGTTGGGCTTCCACTAGATGGTCTCTTGGAGTACCTGGCCATCTTTTCGTCAGTTGAAGGCATGGAAAAGTCTTTCCACTCAAGCTGTCTGTGGTGCATCTTGTTAGACCACTGTCACCATGTCCTTCACTGGTTCTTGGGAAAGGTTGGGGCTGGGATTATTCATGCCAAATAGCTGAGATAGGGCCAGGGCATGTGGAATTGACCATAGGTCAAATAATAATCCTGAAACATTTTGGGGGTGAAGCTTATATGGTTACTTATTTATGGGTTCAGTTGTGTTGGGATAATGAGGGAAGGAAGGAATGTTTGAAATATAAAAGAAAGCTATACACAAAGAAAAAAGTTTGTATATGTATATATATATATATATATATATATATAGAAACAGGTAGTAATGGTAGCTTAATTACCATGAAGTAAGGTGAGTGGGGGTAATAGAAGAAGAATAGAGGAATTAAGAACCAAAAGGCATTCTACTCATATACTTAATATGCATAGAAAGCTGAGTTCTGACTTGGGCAAGAGTGTATATTTGTCACTCATGTGAGAAAGAAGCCAAAGTTATTATGCTGGACCCAGAGTATAAAAGTGACAATTCCTTTGCCTGTCATGCTGGAAACCCGGGTTCGATTCCTGGTGCCTGCCCATGCAAAAAAAAAAAGTGACAATTCCTTACACTTGTGTAGATTTTTAGTGTTTAGAATAGCTTCATACATTTCCCCTATTCTTTCTCATGCAAAAAAATAGATAAAATTTTAATCCTGTTTCACAAATGACAACCTCAAGCCTCAAAGTCGTATGTAATTTCCAAAGGGCATGTAAATAGTGATCAGAAACTAATCTCAGGTTTTCTGATCACAGATTTTGAGTTTTTTCCTTCCGTAGTGTACAGACTCCCTATTGTGAAATCTGCATTGCTCTGAGCAGTCTGGCTGGGGCCTTGGTTCTCTTGGTCATCACGGTGTCCACACTATCTAGTCCAATGCCTGGCACATGGTAGGTGCTTAGGACATTTGTTTAAGAGAAAAATATCTTTGTATTCTCCTTCGCCCATCCCAGTGAAATAAAGTGAGAGCTTTATTCATTTTACTAATACTTTTCCCAAACTTTGTTTGCATGAAATATTCCTTAGCATTTTATAACATAGAATATATATATATATATATATATGTAAGCATTTTGAAGTTCTTCCAAGTGTACTGATATCTTCTTGGGAAAGGAAGTCTGTTTTATGTGTCTTCCTTTCTCCCACCATTCTCAGGACAGTGCTAGCACTTAATGAGCTCTTAATAAGCACCTGCTAATGGAATTGTTTTCTGAAACTAGAAAAGAAAGTGAGTTACTCTTCTTAGTTTTGTACTTGTTTGCCACTGCATAATAAATGTTGAAATGCCATAGATTTATGACCCTGCCTGTAGTAGAAAAAACCTCTTTTGGTGTCCCAGCCCCACACTTAAATAGTTCTGAGACATTAGATGAGTTTTATAATACTCTGAGTATTCTTTTCTCATCTGCAAATGGGAATAATAATTCCTGTCTCATCAGGTTATCATAATTAAATTAGCTAATAGATGAGAAGGTACTAGAATACTGTGTAACATACAGCTGGCATTCCACCCTTGTTCTACTCTAGCTCTAAATCACAGTATATAATTAATACATATTCAGTGATAATATTGTGTGGGAAAGACTGGGTTCTAAGCTTTGTTTCTGCATTTATAAGGTTTATAATTCCAGACAAGTGACTCAACCTCTTCAAATTTGTTTGCCGTAGAATGGGATCAGATGTGAGGATTTAAAGAACAATTAATGAGAATCAATTTGATAAATTGTGCATCCTTATACAACAAATTAAAAATATTTACTGCCATTCTTATTTTATTAACCACAGTGAGGCACTAAAAAATAAGATTGTGTTTCTAACTTTCTTTTCTCTTTGAATAGAAGAAACTTGCCCAATGAGTTAAAGGTTTTCCAACCCAACTCAATTCTAGAAGAATGGCCTTAAGGTAAGTATTAGCATTTATCTCATTGTCACAGCAGTCTAATTGTGATGGAATCTAGTTATTATCATATACATTCCTTAGTAGAAGTGTTAAACATAACATTTTTAATAGTGTTTTTTTGCTGGTAGATATACTGCCAAACTACTGATATCACTTCAGAACCATTTTTTCTTCCCTCTCACTATATCTTCTAAAATGACTTTTGTTAATTGATCATAGCAATAATCATGTTATAAGAGCTAGTAAATATAAAATGTGTTATCAAATATATACATTTGTAAGCCCTAATTTCAAGAATAGAATGAGCAACTCTCAAAACAGTCATTTGTAGGAGACATGAAAAAGGGAGAAAACACAATGCATATTTTCTTAACAAGGTAGGCTTGTAGATGATGAAAATAAAAGGTTAGGCTTAGCTCTCCTTTCGAACTCAAACAGCAGCATGAATATTGGGCTTCCATTCATTGAACTTCCAGTACCTCCTTTAGCAAGATTTGTCTTTTTACAAGGGAATGTTAAGACAAATTCTATCCCAACTGTTGCCACACATTTCTTGCTGTGTGCTGTGTAGCGGATTTACTCCAAGCCTACTTCAAAGGACTGTAATTTCAGTCTTTCATCACTTCAGCATTTGGTCTGTCATTCTGGCAATATATGGTGCCTCTTTTATCCTTCAGTATTTTTCTCCATATAAACTATTAATATATATGAAAATGCCTGTCTCTCTCTTAGGCTCTCATTACAATTTGCCTGCACTGTTAGTTTTGCATGCAGACTGCAGTAAATTCAGTGTGGATAGTCAAACTAAGTTATAGAAAATCTATATATGATTGGACAGATTCATAAAAGGTAGTCAGGTTGTACACCACTGAATATATAATTCTTTCTCTTTCTTCTATACCTACACACAAAGCAGTGTGTTTGCATATATACATTTTCTATGGGAGAAGTCTTGGCCACATGTAAATAAGTGGATAAAGTCCTGAAGTCACATAGTACTTACGAGACATGAGTTGCAGCTCATGAATCAGCTAGAGTTAACTATAAATAAATGGCCATTGGATCATTACTGTGCTGGCTATGGGCCTTTTCCAGTGATTGGTTTTTAATCTAAAATTAAGGACCAGTGGGCTGTTTCAAATATTTCATGTCAAGGGAGTAAATGTTCATAATAAGCTTCCCTTTTTTTTTCTCCTTCATTGTTCATTGTTAATGGCCAGGGACATTCTTGGCTGTAAGATTTCTGGGTTGTAATTTCACCTCAGATGCCAGGCTACAAAACCTTATAGGGCTGGCCGGCCAGGTTCGTACTCTGTGTGGCCTCAAGTGTTCGCTTGGGGTTCCAAGGTCGAGCGCTGTAGAGTCCACCATGAGTGTTTCCGGGGGTTCGGATTCGGAACTCCCAGGAAAGAACAGCTACTGGGGGAGTGGAGTCAATACAGAGAAGCTCCCGGAGCCACGATGAAGATCAAAGGGACAGCGTACCACATCCTGGAATAGATGACTGTCTGGGAGAACCAGCTCCGGTGAGATTGCCGAGGGGTGCAGGCTTTCCTGGGCGGGATGGCAAGCAGCCAGAGTCCCTCCCTTTCTCCTTCCCAGGCCAGCTGGCAGAATTGGGCAGGCGGTCCCCTTGGGCCGCGGCGGCAGGCACCCCCACCACGTGAGGTCCCGGGACCAACTGAGAAAGTTGGGTCAGAAATCCCCAGACTGTGGAGAACGGTGACCACGGGGTCCCTTCCAAACACGTGAGTCCCTGGTCCAGCTGGGAACATTGCAATCTCCTGGGCTGCGGCAGCGGGCACCCTCCCGCCACGCTTGGCACCCCGGGCTGACTAGGATATTCGGTCGGGCGCTCTCCCGTGCTGTGGTGGCTAGTGACCTGCCCCGCGTTCAGAACCCCGGGCTGGCTGGCACTATTCCAAGCCACTTCGGCTGCCGAACCTCCCCCACGGCGAGAGTTTTCCAAAGTTAAAGGACCCACAGCACCTTTTACTGGTGGGACCCGTAGACAAACGTGTGTCACAAGCGCCACCTACTGGGCAGGATAAGAAAAACAGAACCCAGAGATTTCACAGAAAAATATTTCAACCTGTGGGGTCCAACACCCAGGGAAATCTGACTAAATGCCCAGATGCCAGCAGAAGATAACGGATCACGCTCAAAAAATTGAAAATATGGCCCAGTCAAAGGAACAAACCAATAGTTCAAATGAGATACAGGAGCTGAGACAACTAATGCTGAATATACGAACAGAAATGGAAAACCTCTTCAAAAATGAAATCAATAAATTGAGGGAGGACATGAAGAAGACATGGGCTGAACAAAAAGAAGAAATAGAAAAACTGAAAAAACAAATCACAGAGCTTATGGAAGTGAAGGATAAAGTAGAAAAGATGGAAAAACAATGGATACCTACAATGATAGATTTAAAGAGACAGAAGATAGAATTAGTGATTTGGAGGATGGAACATCTGAATTCCAAAAAGAAACAGAAACTATCGGGAAAAGAATGGAAAAATTTGAACAGGGTATCAGGGAACTCAAGGACAATATGAACTGCACAAATATACGTGTTGTGGGTGTCCCAGAAGGAGGAGAGAAGGGAAAAGGAGGAGAAAAACTAATGGAAGAAATTATCACTGAAAATTTCCCAACTCTTATGAAAGACCTAAAATTACAGATCCAAGAAGTGCAGTGCACCCCAAAGAGATTAGACCCAAATAGGCATTCTCCAAGACACTTACTAGTTAGAATGTCAGAGGTCAAAGAGAAAGAGAGGATCTTGAAAGCAACAAGAGAAAAACAATCCATCACATACAAGGGAAACCCAATAAGACTATGTGTAGATTTCTCAGCAGAAACCATGGAGGCTAGAAGACAGTGGGATGATATATTTAAATTACTAAAAGAGAAAAACTGCCAACCAAGACTCCTATATCCAGCAAAATTGTCCTTCAAAAATGAGGGAGAAATTAAAACATTCTCAGACAAAAAGTCACTGAGAGAATTTGTGACCAAGAGACCAGCTCTGCAAGAAATACTAAAGGGAGCACTAAAGTCACAAACAAAAAGAGAAAGAGAGAGGTATGGAGAAGAGTGTAGAAAGAAGGAAAGTCAGATATGATATATATAATACAAAAGGCAAAATGTTAGAGGAAAATATTATCCAAACAGTAATAACACTAAATGTTAATGGACTGAATTCCCCAATCAAAAGACATAGACTGGCAGAATGGATTAAAAAACAGGATCCTTCTATATGCTGTCTACAGGAAACACATCTTAGACCCAAAGATAAACATAGGTTGAAAGTGAAAGGTTGGGAAAAGATATTTCATGCAAATAACAATCAGAAAATAGCAGGAGTGGCTATACTAATATTCAACAAGTTTGACTTCAAATGTAAAACAGTTAAAAGAGACAAAGAAGGACACTATATAGTAATAAAAGGAACAATTAAACAAGAAGACATAACAATCATAAATATTTATGCACCGAACCAGAATGCCCCAAAATACGTGAAGAATACACTGCAAACACTGAAAAGGGAAATAGACACAAATACCATAATAGTTGGAGACTTCAATTCCCCACTCTCATCAATGGACAGAACATCTAGACAGAGGATCAATAAAGAAATAGAGAATCTGAATATTACTATAAAGGAGCTAGACTTAACAGACATTTATAGGACATTACATCCCACAACAGCAGGATACACCTTTTTCTCAAGTGCTCATGGATCATTCTCAAAGATAGACCATATGCTGGGTAACAAAGCAAGTCTTAACAAATTTAAAAAGATTGAAATCATACACAACACTTTCTCAGATCATAAAGGAATGAAGTTGGAAATCAATAATAAGCAGAGTGCCAGAAAATTCACAAATACATGGAGGCTCAACAACACACTCTTAAACAGCGAGTGGGTCAAAGAAGAAATTGCAAGAGAAATTAGTAAATACCTCGAGGCGAATGAAAATGAAAACACAACATATCAAAACTTATGGGATGCAGCAAAGGCAGTGCTAAGAGGGAAATTTATTGCCCTAAATGCCTTTATCAGAAAAGAAGAAGAGGCAAAAATTCAAGAATTAACTGTCCACTTGGAAGAACTGCAGAAAGAACAGCAAACTAATCCCAAAGCAAGCAAAAGGAAAGAAATAACAAAGATTAGAGCAGAAATAAATGAAATTGAAAACATGAAAACAATAGAGAAAATCAATAAGACCAGAAGTTGGTTCTATGAGAAAATCAATAAGATTGATGGGCCCTTATCAAGATTGACAAAAAGAAGAAGAGAGAGGATGCAAATAAATAAGATCAGAAATGGAAGAGGAGACATAACTACTGACCTCACAGAAATAAAGGAGGTAATAACAGGATACTATGAACAACTTTATGCTAATAAATACAACAATTTAGATGAAATGGAGGGGTTCCTGGAAAGACATGAACAACCAACTTTGACTCAAGAAGAAATAGATGACCTCAACAAACCAATCACAAGTAAAGAAATTGAATTAATCATTCAAAAGCTCCCTAAAAAGAAAAGTCCAGGACCAGACCGCTTCACATGTGAAATCTATCAAACATTCCAGAAAGAATTAGTACCAACTCTCCTCAAACTCTTCAAAATAATCGAAGTGGAGGGAAAACTACCTAATTCATTCTATGAAGCCAACATCACCCTCATACCAAAACCAGACAAAGATGTTACAAAAAAAGAAAACTACAGACCAATCTCTCTAATGAATATAGATGCAAAAATCCTCAATAAAATTCTAGCAAATTGTATCCAACAACACATTAAAAGAATTATATATCATGACCAAGTAGGATTCATCCCATGTATGCAAGGATGGTTCAACATAAGAAAATCAATTAATGTAATACGCCATATCAACAAGTCAAAGCAGAAAAATCACATGATCATCTCAATTGATGCAGAGAAGGCATTTGACAAGATTCAATATCCCTTCCTGTTGAAAACACTTCAAAAGATAGGAATACAAGGGAACTTCCTTAAAATGATAGAGGGAATATATGAAAAACCCACAGCTAATATCATCCTCAATGGGGAAAAATTGAAAACTTTCCCCCTAAGATCAGGAACAAGACAAGGATGTCCACTATCACCACTATTATTCAACATTATGTTGGAAGTTCTAGCCAAAGCAATTAGACAAGAAAAAGAAATACAAGGCATCAAAATTGGAAAGGAAGAAGTAAAACTATCACTGTTTGCAGATGATATAATACTATACATCGAAAACCCGGAAAAATCCACAACAAAATTACTAGAGCTAATAAATGAGTACAGCAAAGTAGCAGGTTACAAGATTAACATTCAAAAATCTGTAGCATTTCTATACACTTGTAATGAACAAGCTGAGGGGAAAATCAAGAAACGAATCCCATTTACAATCGCAACTAAAAGAATAAAATACCTAGGAATAAATTTAACTAAAGAGACAAAAAACCTATATAAAGAAAACTACAAAAAAACTGTTAAAAGAAATCACAGAAGACCTAAATAGATGGAAGGGCATACCATGTTCATGGATTGGAAGACTAAATATAATTAAGATGTCAATCCTACCTAAACTGATCTACAGATTCAATGCAATACCAATCAAAATCCCAACAACTTATTTTTCAGAATTAGAAAAACCAATAAGCAAATTTATCTGGAAGGGCAGGTTGCCCCAAATTGCTAAAAACATCTTGAGGAAAAAAAATGAAGCTGGAGGTCTCGCGATGCCGGACTTTAAGGCATATTATGAAGCCACAGTGGTCAAAACAGCATGGTATTGGCATAAAGATAGATATATCGACCAATGGAATCGAATAGAGTGCTCAGATATAGACCCTCTCATCTATGGACATTTGATCTTTGATAAGACAGTCAAGCCAACTCACCTGGGACAGAACATTCTCTTCAATAAATGGTGCCTAGAGAACTGGATATCCATATGTAAAAGAATGAAAGAAGACCCGTATCTCACACCTTATACAAAAGTTAACTCAAAATGCATCAAAGATCTAAACATTAGGTCTAAGACCATAAAACAGTTAGAGGAAAATATAGGGAGATATCTTATGAATCTTACAACTGGAGGTGGTTTTATGGACCTTAAACCTAAAGCAAGAGCACTGAAGAAGGAAATAAATAAATGGGAGCTCCTCAAAATTAAACACTTTTGTGCATCAAAGAACTTTATCAAGAAAGTAGAAAGACAGCCTACACAATGGGAGATAATATTTAGAAATGATGTATCAGATAAAGGTCTAGTATCCAGAATTTATAAAGAGATTGTTCAACTCAACAACAAAAAGAGAGCCAACCCAATTACAAAATGGGAAAAAGACTTGAACAGACACCTACCAGAAGAGGAAATACGAATGGCCAAAAGGCACATGAAGAGATGCTCAATGTCCCTGGCCATTAGAGAAATGCAAATCAAAACCACAATGTGCTATCATCTCACACCCACCAGAATGGCCATTATCAACAAAACAGAAAATGACAAGTGCTGGAGAGGATGTGGAGAAAGAGGCACACTTATCCACTGTTGGTGGGAATGTCAAATGGTGCAACCACTGTGGAAGGCAGTTTGGCAGTTCCTCAAAAAGCTGAATATAGAATTGCCACACAACCCAGCAATACCATTGCTAGGTATCTACTCCAAGGACTTAAGGGCAAAGACACAAACGGACATTTGCACACCAATGTTTATAGCAGCATTATTTACAATTGCAAAGAGATGGAAACAGCCAAAATGTCCATCAACAGAAGAATGGCTAAACAAACTGTGGTATATAGATATGATGGAATATTATGCAGCTTTAAGACAAGATAAACTTATGAAGCATGTAATAACATGGATGGACCTAGAGAACATTATGCTGAGTGAGTCCAGCCAAAAAGTAAAGGACAAATACTGTATGGTCCCACTGATGTGAACGGACATTTGAGAATAAACTTGAAATATGTCATTGGTAACAGAGTCCAGCAGGAGTTAGAAACAGAGTAAGATAATGGGTAATTGGAACCGAAGGGATACAGACTGTGCAACAGGACTAGATACAAAAGCTCAAAAATGGACAGCACAATAATACCTAATTGTAAAGTAATCATGTTAAAACACTGAATGAAGCTGCATCTGAACTATAGGGTTTTCTTTGTTTTTGTCTTTTTTTTTTACTATTATTACTACTTTTATTTCTTTTCTCTATATTAACATTCTATATCTTTTTCTGTTGTGTTGCTAGTTCCTCTAAACCGATGCAAATGTACTAAGAAACAATGATCATGCATCTACGTGCTGATGTTAAGAATTACTGACTGCATATGTAGAATGGTATGATTTCTAAATGTTGTGTTAATTTCTCTTTTTTTCTGTTAATTAATAAAAAAAAAAACCTTATAGGACACTGCCTTAACAGTCTATCATCCCTGTGTTCCTGTTTACTAATTTTCTGAAGTGAATTTGCAACTATGTCATAAAATAAGTCTTAACAAATTAGGTGGATGGTTTACTTTCTGGGCACCCATTCCATTTTTTTCAGGATTCATAACTTCTGCTTTCTTACTCAGTGTATTTGTGAAGACTCTTGGTTGTAAGTGACAGAAATGCAACTTGGATTGGTTTAAACAGAAAGAAACCTGATTGACTTACATGATTCCTTGATCTGGTGGTGCTCCAAATTGAAGCACCTGTCAGAAATCTGAAGAACAGTAACATCACTTCTCTTTCTCTCAATGGAGCATCTTATTTATTCCCCTTGATATTTATCCTTTCTGAACTCTGTCAAGTCTTCTAGTGGGTTCCTGAAGGACATCCTTTAGGAATAGTAATATTTATGCTTCCAGCTTATTCCCCTCTTTTCCTTGGTAGTTTGCTGACAGCCATGAGAAGTGTGTTTTCTTTAGAAGGATCAGATGTCATTCTTCTCAAATCATCAGAGCTACCTCCTGCAGAACTTTGTTTAGTTTGCTTACCTTGAATTTTCCATTGATATTTCATTTAACTATAACTGGGTCAAGCAAAACTGACTGGGTCTAGAAAGAACTTCATTTTTCCTCCTTTCTTGGCATACCTATTTTAAAAGTTTTCATTAAAGGTCATTTACAAGCCTTATCCTGTCTGTCCAAACTTAAGATCAATGTGTGTCTTAAGAAATGTAAAAATAAATAAGAATGAAAAAATATATATTTAGCCAAGTTTGGAAGTCATTCAAAGATGAAGAGTTGACACAAGAAACCAAAACCAGCCTTCCTATATTCAGAGATTTTTGCTCTTGACAAAATGTGGTTTCCTGTTTATAAGTCTAATCCAAGTGCTTGAAAATCAACTTGTGTATCAGAGGGCTTTGCCAAACTGTGTTTTGGGTTATGTAAGTTAAAGAGATTAAAGTCATAGGAAAACTTGGTTAAATACAGGACTGGAATATTGAAATACTTCTTCGTGAAATATACTTGCACAAGCTGTTTCTAGTGAACTACACATTATCCTAGTCAATATTAGTAGATACTAAAATATTAACATTATTTATTCATCCATTTTATTTTAAACACACTGAAGCACTCAAATTTTTCTCAGATTTGGTACTTAATGATCAAACTCTTGAGAGAGCATTTATGTTTGCTTGTGGCAAGTAAAAGTTTTGGAAGTTATAAGCAGATTCTTTCTAAAGTCTACTGCTGTGACCACATCAGAAGCAAATGGAATACTTAAATTTCAAAATAGGGCACAGGAGTTTAACATTATATGTAGAAATTCTATGTTTACTGTAAAAATATTATATAAATAAATGCTTTGAAATGTCTATAGTCATCAATATCCATAAGTTAGCAAGTTTAGTTTTCCTGTGATACTTTTATATTCTGGTGTGACTGTGGGGAAACCTCATCCAACTGGCCTGTGAAAAGTAGCATACCTAAGCTTTTTACAGAAGATGAATGGGGCAAATGGCTCCTGGGAAGTTAGGAGAAGTTAGTGTGTCACTATAGTCAGGGTAAATAAAGATAAAAGTTTTACTAGATTGCCAGAAGGCCAGCAGGTGTCTTATTTTGCCAGAGCTGCTATAACAAATATCAGAAATTGCTTGGCTTAAACAACAGTTAATTTATTATCTCACGGTTTTGGAGGCTAGAAGTCCAACTTGAAGGTATTGCCAGAGCTTGCTTTCTCCTGGAGTCTGTAGCATTTCAGCAGTTCTCTGTCATGTTGCATCTCTCTTTCCTTTTGTCTGCTCCCTTGGCTTCTGCTGACTTCTGGCTTCTACTGGTTTTTGGCTTCTACTAATTGACTACATCTGGACTTCCTTTGCTTATAAGAACTCCCATTGTATGGAGTAAGGCCCACCCTGATGGCCTCATCTAAATAGAATCTTTGAAGATACCAGTCACAAGTGAGTCCATGCCTTTATCTAATAATATCTTCAAAGGCCCTATTTACAAATGGTTTCTCACTCATAAGACTGGGGATTAGGACTTGAACATGTCTTTTGTGGGGGCATGATACAATCCCCAACAGCAGGGATGGTCAGTGAACCTTTGTACAGTTACAGAACTTCTTTATAGGCCAGTATTAATTTCTACTTATTGGGCTGAGACTGGGGCCCAAGAGCAGTTAAGACCATGGTAACAGTGGGAGTGAGGGAGGGGAGGTGTAATCTCACAGCCTTGTATCTAGGAAGGAAATCTACCTCCTGCCCCAATCCCATCCTGTCCCTTCCCCATTCACATTTTAAAAATCTTGAATGCATTTATACTTTTCAAAACTGTAGCAAACAGAATTATCAATTAAGTAAAAATCATTCATATTTTTAGAAGAGGGAAACAAGTTACAAGAAAATGATTGTAGTTCAAATTAGCTAAAAAGTAACCATGAGACTGTGTCCTTAAGTCAGAATAAATTCTTTTTTAAACATTTATTGAAATATAATTCATATACCATAACATTCACTCATTTAAAGTATACAATTCAAGTATACAATCTTAGTGTATTCAGGAGATTGTGCAATAATTGCCACAATTTAATTTTAGAATATTTTCATCCTTCTTTAAGAAGAAACCCCAAACTCATCATCAGTCATTTCCCATCTCCATACATCCTCCCCCCACCACAGAACAACTGCTAATCTATTTTCTGTCTCCATAGATTTTCCTGTTCTGGACATTTCATATAAATGGAATCATATAATATGTGATCTTTGTGTTTGATTTCTTTCACTTTGCAGAATGTTTGCAAGGTTCATCCTTGCTGTAGCATGCATGTATCAGAGCATCATTGTTTTTATGGTTGTATAGTATTCCGTTGTCTGTATATGCCACATTTTGTTTATCCATTCATCTGTTGATGGACACTTGGGTTGTTTCTGCCTTTTGGCTATTATTAATAATGCTGCTATGAACATTTGTATAAAAGTTTTTGTATGAACATATGTTTTCACTTCTCTTGTGTGTATATATATACCTAAGAGTAGAGTTGTGGGTTCTTTATGTTTAACTTTTTGATGAGACACCAACTGTTTTCCAAAGTGGAAATGCCAGCAGCCTCCTGCTCCAAGGATGGAACTGTAACTCCAGACTGGGATCTGGGGAGAAAGGAATACCTTGTCTTCTTCTCTGCTTATGCCTGGGTTGGAGTTTTTGTAACATGAAATTGCTGGTAGTGATACATGATGGAGTAAATCATGGCTCAAATCCCACAGACTCTCATTGTTCTGAGATTTAGATTTTCTTGAACAAATATTTCTCCATTTATTTTATGCATTTTGTTAGCACAATTTCCAGAGACTTTAAATGATTGTGTTTTTTTTAAATGTAATTTTCAGTAGTTAAATTGTTTTTCTGGGGAGATGGCCTGTCAAGCTCCTACACTATCATTCTGGAATTCCTGCCTCTCCCATTCACATTTAAGTTAAAAAATATTAAGTAATTCTGACCATATGATAATACTTATATGTTCACTCACCATTACTTTTTGGGTTAACAATGATTTTTCTTTATATTATCATATACACCAAAGGGTTTAAATTTGCTTTCTAGTTGTGGGAAGGGAAGCTCACTTTAGGCATGTTTGTTGGCCAGAGCTACATTGTACTTATTTTTTCTGACAGGAACATGGAAATTCTACAATTAAGTATTTATCCCCATGTTGCATCATTTATCCTAATAATAACATATTGCTTTTAAATGACAAATGATGATATTGTGCTCTTCTGATGAAAGAATAATTTATTACTGTTATTTTTCTAAAAAGAGTGAAAAGCAAAAATAAAATGGTACCCCATATTGGGAAATTTCTTGTCCCTGCTTTAGTTTGAGATAAAAGAAAATAAAAACACAGAAGTTTCAAACCAGTACACTGTGTTTCTCAGCCAAAAACAGGGGTGGCTTCCTGGATAGGGATTCCAAACCTACTCCAGACAACCTGAAATAATTTTCAGGGTAGTCTCTGAGAAAGCCCTTCAATTCTGTTGCACTTTCTATTCTGGCCAGCGTATGACACTGTTTGATAGCTTAATTGTCCTCAGAGCTCTGGTTTCATCTCTATAGTTCTAGCTGAAGCTGGAGATTTCATTTTCCTTCTCTTTGCCAGCCAAAATCTGGTTCAGTATGAGTCTGTGTCCCCACTTTGTGATGTAATACACCTCCAGCTGTCTCAGTCTTTGCCTCCCTCC
Source organism: Tamandua tetradactyla (assembly GCF_023851605.1). Taxonomy (NCBI): domain Eukaryota; kingdom Metazoa; phylum Chordata; class Mammalia; order Pilosa; family Myrmecophagidae; genus Tamandua; species Tamandua tetradactyla. The sequence goes on from NC_135335.1 coordinate 25,472,036, forward strand.
AGAGAGGTATCAGGTTTCTCATAAGAGTAGAGTGAGGTCTTATGGACTCAGGGCTGAAAACTCAGCTCTGTCTGTGTTTCCTCAGACTATCTGTCTCTCACTGACCTGGGCCTTGAAATGCTCTCCCCCATCCTCCAGGTCTTCAGCAGGTGAGGGTCTGTTCCACTGCAGTGAGAGAATATGTATTTGGTTTCCCCATTGGGAGGGGTTGCTGTGGCTGTTTCTCTGCCTATCCCATACTGTGAGACAAAGCAAGGGGGAGGCAAGAGGACTGTCTGGTCTGGACAGAAATTTCCTACCTAATATTCTTCTGCTTCTTTAATTTGGGATTTGTAGGGTTCCTCTCCTGTCCATATCTCCTCCAGATTTCTGAATAATTCAGAACTGTTCTTTTTTTTTCCTGCATGGGTAGGTAGGCACCGGGAATGGAATCTCGGTCACCTGCATGGCAGGCAAAAAATCTGCCACTGAGCCACTGTTGCACCACCCATAGTTCTTTTTTAATGCTGAATCTCTTAGAAGAGCTTTTCAGTCGTTGTTTATGTCACCATGTTGATGGCATTACCTCTCTATCCATAAACTTTTAGCTAGAAAAGAATTCACCAAATGTGTCAGCTTTGTTTCAATCTAGTTATAGGATTATGGGTGGCTTTTATTTCCTTATTTTTGTTTACTTTCCAGAGTATCTAGAGTAATTATGTAGTACTTTTTGAAGGAGAAAAAAAATTAATTTTTAAGGAATCAGGACTTAGTCTATATTTATGTTTTGCTTTATGTTGCTTGATAGCAAACATTTGTATTTTGTTAGTTTAAAGAAGGCCACAGTATTTAGTGATAATCATAATTTTTGATAGGTGTGTAATATGTTTTCAACTAACTTTTGTTTTTCAAATTATCTTTTAAATTATGTATTAGAATTCAATTTTCCCCCACAGACAGCCTTTTGATCGACTATCAGTTTACCTTCAGCTTACTCCAGGAAGATGATTGCCACCATACAGCTATAAATTTCATTGCAAACCCAGAGCAGGTGAGGAAAGAGCATTTATTTCTTATAATGTAATTATAGTATATCAAATGGTACAACTTTTCTGTCATATTCCATTGTGATTTTACACTCTGCAGAGCTTTTGTAGAAAAAATTGATCCTACTATTTTTTTCTTGTCTTTTCTTAAAAGTTAGGTTTCTTGATATTTAGAGAATTTGTGAATTTGACATTTCAGATTTTCCAAGAAAATCTTAAAAACTGTTTATTATTTCTACATACCTCTAATTTTTTTCAGGCCTATTACAGTATTTATGCTTATAATTGTACTGAAACTGAGAGTAGTCTTATTTGAAAATAGAACCCTTGAATTCAAAGTATGCTAAATTAAATTTATTTTGTTATGCATTATTCCACAATAGATTTTTACTCTCCTCTTTCTTTGATCACTGGTTTATTTGAGTTGTATAAGTGCTGCTTTCATTGGTTATCTAATTTTACAAAGTTTAAATATATGAAAGATTGATTTTACATTTTAATATTAACACATCAACTCACTAAAATCTCTGAGGTTGTCTAGAAATAGTGTAAAGAAGGATTTTATAAAGCTTAACAGTAGCTAACTTTTCTTATGTAAAGAAGGATTTTATAAAACTTAACAGTAGCTAAGTTTTCTTCTGTAAAGAAGGATTTTATAAAACTTAACAGTAGCTAACTTTTCTTGCCTAATTTAGCTATTTACATGTATTTTAGCTTCTGAATGATAGAAATATCTAGCAAAAGCATTTGTGTCATTTTATATTCACTGCTATGCATTTGGTGTGAGTTAAGGATTGTAAAGGAAAGAGTTATGGGCCCCATCAGGCTAAGAAAAACAACTCGGGACCTTCTAGGGTGGTTATCTGCCTCTCGCAACCCCCATGACTCTTTGCACCAGAAATGCTTGTTGTGAAAATGATCGTTATTTGCTTCTTGCATGAAGCAACACCTGTGACCCATGCTCGACCCCCACCCCCCTCCTCCTCCCCCTTAAAAGCTTCCCCAAACCCAGGCTAGGGGCTCTCTGTTCCTGCGTGTTCAGTGAGCCTCACGCATGTGTGGTAAATAAACCCCTTGCGTGTTGCTTTAGAGAACGTCTCTTGGAGCCCTCCTTTGCGTGGCAAAACTCTCGAATTCTTACAATAGCACACATATACTGCTGTCCCTCTGAGACTTTAGAAACTTAAAAATATTCTGGGGAATGGAAATGCCAACTATGTAGTTTATTTGGATCTAACTTTAGTACATTTGAACTGAAAATAACTCATTTAAAAACTGGGCGTGCTGTGTTAAATGCGTGTATTATTCTTATTATATTAATCCATATTGTTAAATCCATATTATCTATGTTAATGATTCTACAAGTATGTGAAATCTCTAAGTGCATGTTAACATTTTCTAGCACCTTTCCTTTTAGAATATTTTATTGGATTTGCTTATAAATACCATAGTCTTATCTTTTCCTTTTCTAGGAAAATAAGATCTTAAAAAACATAGGTCTGTTCATTCTATGTAATTCATTATTCCCCATATTTTAAATAGTGCCTATATAATTTGGAATACATTTAAAGTTTTAATTTTTAAATATGATTTTTAAAGTATATTTTCTCTCAAATAAATCTTTTCTGTGTTAATGCTCTGTTTTGATAAAGATATATTAATATATCAGAAACTACATTTCTCAGTGTGATAAAGTTATTAAGTACCTTATAATCACAATTGGCTTCTAGATTATTTAATAGTAATTCCAGAAATGTGAGGTTCTTTGAGAATATAAGAAAATTAAATGTAAGTTGGGTGTCTGACTCAAAATTTGGGTGTAAATAATATCCTTCCCTGGTATTATCCAGAGTGCTGTACACATAGGTATCAGACTAGTCAGAATTCTAGTTTTCCTTTCTCTTGACTAACCTCTCCTCCTTTAATTCCCACAAATAGTGAAATGTTTCTAAATGTCATCACTTTGTTTCACTTACTTCTGTCTTGTCCAGTTGAAGTCAAGAACTTAGGCATAAGTTCTTTGAAACTGAAGGATACTAAACTACCATGATAGATGTTACTAAGAATACCTATAGCATAATTTTGTGTAATTCCCTTAATTAAAAAGGTTTTTATTTTGGAGCAATATCTGAAATATAGATTATTGACCAAGTCTCCTAATTATCCTACAAGAAAATAATAAAAATAGATGTCTCAGTTGTTCATAAATTTTCTATATTTTGATAACAGATTTAATTCTAACTCACTGTATATCCAGTGCTTTAAGGTGAGCAGTTTCTGGGGTGGATATCTGCATAACCTGACTTTTCATATTATCCATATATAGCTGTGTTCTAAATGACTAATTTAACCATTTATCAGGGGTAATTCCAGTGTCATTTCTTTCGGTACAGAATTTTTATCTTGGCCCTAAATGTTTCTTATAGGGCTTTAGTTATCGTAAAATATATTTCCATAAAACTTAATTGGAACTGATAAATGATAGATTAAAAACTCAAGAAACATTATAATTTTTTTTGTTAATTGGGCAAGTTGCATTATCTTTTTAATGACAAAAACAGTTATTCATATATTTGTCCCATCCCAAGTGAAACACATACAATTATGAAGGGCTACTTCAAGAGAAAATACTGATTTAAACACCCTATTTTAATATAAATTCAACTAATTTTGGACCACTTTCACTATAATTTTTATTTTGAAAGAGGACCATGAAGGAGAAAAAAGAGAAGATAACTCTGTTTTACCAAATCTAATAAAAACAGTGACACTACCATTATCAGCACTGTGGCTGTAAACCTTAATATGCTTTTTGTGGAATCTCATTTAATGCTCATAATAACTTCCCATTTTAAAGATAAAGAAACTGATTTTCAAAAAGGACAAGTAATTTGTCTAAAATCATGTATGCTAAAGAACTAAGCTTTGAACTCAGTGTTATCTGAATTGACTTAACTCTTCACTAATGCATTTTACAGCCTCAAGAAGATGATTTGCCAACTATAAAGCAGTTATTGACTTTCAAGTCTGGTTAGTTCATTATGATGATATAAATCAGTATTTCTACCTGAGAAGCTTTTTCTTTTCATATCTAGGTTTTCTTGGTACAAGTTTAAACCTCAAGAGTTTTTCTGATTATCTGTTCTTCTTGAGTGGCTTTTTCAGTTTCTCTTTGACTGCAGCGTTGAGATACTTAGCATACCCATGGAAATAAGTGGTGATGTCCTCAGCAAGTAGTTGATTCTATTTGTGAAATTAACTGAAAGTTTTATTCAGAAGTTTGTTTCAATTATTCTCTAAAGTTTAGTAAACATCTTTGCTTAGGAGATGTTAGGAATCTTTCAGTGGAATATGTTTGTACCTCACAGATCACAGAAAGCATAGAATATCTATGTTAAAAGCCCTGCATCTTCCTGTTCTATAAGGCCTCTCTGCTCTATCAGAGCACTTTAAGTAAGTAAGATGGCTTACTAAAACATCTTCCTCCCTATCTACACCAGAGATTTGGAACTCCTAATACTAGGCATTTATAAAAGTAAATAATTTTTATTTAGATGTACTATGGACAAAGAATGAAGTTAGAAAATATAGAAAGGAAGTTGTGCTCCAGCAATTCATTCCCTATATTCTCTCATTTTTATAAGAAAGGTTCTTCTCATGATCTATCTTCATCTGTTGGCTATGGGACATTATTCATACTTCTTAGTGGCCCAGCTGCCCTTTATCAAGGGCAATCATTAAGAGTAGATGTTATCTGGAGGTATAAGGTTGGAATTAATGTATCATTCAAACAGTATGACTGTCATATATTATCTAGCATCCTTTACTTCTTATGGTGCCCTTTCTTTTTGCTCTTGCCTACCAAAGAAGGGATATGCCCTTCAGTCAGTTGTCACCTAAAATTGTAATATCAGAAATGGCTTAATTGCTTACAGACTTATTTTCTCCTAAGAGCCACTAAGAAAATTGGGGATATATGTTCTATTGACTTATCTTGTTTATAAAAAAAGTAGTAATATTTAGGAATTAATATTCTTTTTCTTTTGAGTAGCCAGGTTTCACTTAGCAGCATGGATTTTTCTGAGTCTTTGTATACTTAAAGCACAACATAGTCAATATGTGAAGCTAGAGTAGTACTCAATATGAGTATCACCTTTGCCTTTCTGCAGGAATAGGTTTATAATCATACCTGCTTCCTGTTTCTTACCTTTCTGAATGCATAATCACAATTAATAACTAAATATGTCTCCTATGATTTATTTTCTTGAGACTAAATGGAAAGGGTCTCTACTCATGAATGAGAAGAAGCAGGTTGAGTGATATAAAATCCCTCAGTAGACTTCCTGGAAGATGGCGGCTTAGTAAGACGCGCGGATCTTAGTTTCTTCTCCAGGACAGCTACTAGGGGAGTAGAAACGATACAGAAAGCGCCCAAAGCCACAACAGAGATAAAAAAGACAGCGTACCCCATCCTGGAACAGCTGGCTGGCTGAGAGAAGCAGCTCGGGTGAGATCGCCGAGGCGCGCGGGCTTCACCAGGCGGGGCGGCAAGCGGCCGGAGTTACTCCCTTCCCCCTTCCCAGGCCGGCTGGGAGAATTGGAGAGGCGGTCCCCTGAAACCAAGGCGGCAGGCGCCCACACCACGCGCGGCCCCCCCGGACCAACTGAGAGAATTGGATCGGAAACCCCCAGGCCACGGAGAACGGTGACGGGTGGGGGAGGCCCCTTCCAAACCCGTGACTCCTGGGGAACGTGCACTCTCTCGGGTGGGTCGCTGCCGCTGGCGCCCTCCCGCCACGCTTGTCGCCCAGGGCCGACTAGGAAATTCGGACGGGCTCTTTCCCAGGCTGCGGCGACCAGCAACCCTCCCTGCGTTCGGACCCCGGGCCAGCTCAAGCTGCTTCGGCTAGCGAACCCCCCGGACGGTGAGAGTTTTCCAAAGTTTAAGGTCCCACAGCACCTTTTACTGGTGGGACCCGCAGACAAACGTGTGCCACGAGCGCCACCTACTGGGCAGGATAAGAAAAACAGAACCCAGAGATTTCACAGGAAAATCTTCCAAACTTTTGGATCCAATACCCAGGGAAATCTGTCCAAATGCGCAGACGCCAACAGAAGATAACGGATCACGCTCAAATAATTGAAAATATGGCCCAGTCAAAGGAACAAACCAATAGTTCAAATGAGATACAGGAGCTGAGACAACTAATGCTAAATATACGAACAGAAATGGAAAACCTCTTCAAAAACGAAATTAATAAATTAAGGGAGGACATGAAGAAGACATGGGCTGAACATAAAGAAGAAATAGAAAAACTGAAAAAACAAATCACAGAACTTATGGAAGTGAAGGACAAAGTAGAAAAGATAGAAAAAACAATGGATACCTACAATGATAGATTCAAAGAGACAGAAGATAGAATTAGTGATTTGGAGGATGGAACATCTGAATTCCAAAAACAAACAGAAACTATCGGGAAAAGAATGGAAAAATTTGAACAGGGTATCAGGGAACTCAAGGACAATATGAACCGCACAAATATACGTGTTGTGGGTGTCCCAGAAGGAGAAGAGAAGGGAAAAGGAGGAGAAAAACTAATGGAAGAAATTTTCACTGAAAATTTTCCAACTCTTATGAAAGACATAAAATTACAGATCCAAGAAGTGCAGCGTACCCCAAAGAGATTAGACCCAAATAGGCGTTCTCCAAGACACTTACTAGTTAGAATGTCAGGGGTCAAAGAGAAAGAGAGGATCTTGAAAGCAACAAGAGAAAAACAATCCATCACATACAAGGGAAACCCAATAAGACTATGTGCAGATTTCTCAGCAGAAACCATGGAGGCTAGAAGAGAGTGGGATGATATATTTAAATTACTAAAAGAGAAAAACTGCCAACCAAGACTCCTATATCCAGCAAAATTGTCCTTCAAAAATGAGGGAGAAATTAAAACATTCTCAGACAAAAAGTCACTGAGAGAATTTTTGACCAAGAGACCAGCTCTGCAAGAAATACTAAAGGGAGCACTAGAGTCAGAACCGAAAAGACAGAAGAGAGAGGTATGGAGAAGAGTGTAGAAAGAAGGAAAGTCAGATATGATATATATAATACAAAAGGCAAAATGGCAGAGGAAAATATTATCCAAACAGTAATGATACTAAATGTTAATGGACTGAATTCCCCAATCAAAAGACATAGAATGGCATAATGGATTAAAAAACAGGATCCTTCTATATGCTGTCTACAGGAAACACATCTTAGACCCAAAGATAAACATAGGTTGAAAGTGAAAGGTTGGGAAAAGATATTTCATGCAAATAACAACCAGAAAATAGCAGGAGTGGCTACACTAATATCCAACAAGTTTGACTTCAAATGTAAAACAGTTAAAAGAGACAAAGAAGGACACTATATACTAATAAAAGGAACAATTAAACAAGAAGACATAACAATCATAAATATTTACGCACCGAACCAGAATGCCCCAAAATACGTGAGGAATACACTGCAAACACTGAAAAGGGAAATAGACACAAATACCATAATAGTTGGAGACTTCAATTCCCCACTCTCATCAATGGACAGAACATCTAGACAGAGGATCAATAAAGAAATAGAGAATCTGAATATTACTATAAAGGAGCTAGACTTAACAGACATTTATAGGACATTACATCCCACAACAGCAGGATACACCTTTTTCTCAAGTGCTCATGGATCATTCTCAAAGATAGACCATATGCTGGGTCACAAAGCAAGTCTTAACAAATTTAAAAAGATTGAAATCATACACAACACTTTCTTGGATCATAAAGGAATGAAGTTGGAAATCAATAATAGGCGGAATGCCAGAAAATTCACAAATACTTGGAGGCTCAACAACACACTCTTAAACAACGAGTGGGTCAAAGAAGAAATTGCAAGAGAAATTAGTAAATACCTCGAGGCGAATGAAAATGAAAACACAACATATCAAAACTTATGGGATGCAGCAAAGGCAGTGCTAAGAGGGAAATTTATTGCCCTAAATGCCTATATCAGAAAAGAAGAAAAGGCAAAAATGCAGGAATTAACTGTTCAATTGGAAGAACTGCAGAAAGAAGAGCAAACTAATCCCAAAGCAAGCAAAAGGAAAGAAATAACAAAGATTAGAGCAGAAATAAATGAAATTGAAAATATGAAAACAGTAGAGAAAATCAATAAGACCAGAAGTTGGTTCTATGAGAAAATCAATAAGATTGATGGGCCCCTATCAAGATTGACAAAAAGAAGAAGAGAGAGGATGCAAATAAATAAGATCAGAAATGGAAGAGGAGACATAACTACTGACCTCACAGAAATAAAGGAGGTAATAACAGGATACTATGAACAACTTTACGCTAATAAATACAACAATTTAGATGAAATGGAGGGGTTCCTGGAAAGACATGAACAACCAACTTTGACTCAAGAAGACATAGATGACCTCAACAAACCAATCACAAGTAAAGAAATTGAATTAGTCATTCAAAAGCTTCCTAAAAAGAAAAGTCCAGGACCAGATGGCTTCACATGTGAATTCTACCAAACGTTCCAGAAAGAATTAGTACCAATTATCCTCAAACTCTTCAAAAAAATCGAAGTGGAGGGAAAACTGCCTAATTCATTCTATGAAGCCAACATCACCCTCATACCAAAACCAGGCAAAGATATTACAAAAAAAGAAAACTACAGACCAATCTCTCTAATGAATACAGATGCAAAAATCCTCAATAAAATTCTAGCAAATCGTATCCAACAACACATTAAAAGAATTATACATCATGACCAAGTAGGATTCATCCCAGGTATGCAAGGATGGTTCAACATAAGAAAATCAATTAATGTAATACACCATATCAACAAATCAAAGCAGAAAAATCACATGATCATCTCAATTGATGCAGAGAAGGCATTCGACAAGATTCAACATCCTTTCCTGTTGAAAACACTTCAAAAGATAGGAATACAAGGGAACTTCCTTAAAATGATAGAGGGAATATATGAAAAACCCACAGCTAATATCATCCTCAATGGGGAAAAATTGAAAACTTTCCCCCTAAGATCAGGAACAAGACAAGGATGTCCACTATCACCACTATTATTCAACATCGTGTTGGAGGTTCTAGCCAGAGCAATTAGACAAGAAAAAGAAATACAAGGCATCAAAATTGGAAAGGAAGAAGTAAAACTATCACTGTTTGCAGACGATATGATACTATACATCGAAAACCCGGAAAAATCCACAACAAAACTACTAGAGCTAATAAATGAGTACAGCAAAGTAGCAGGTTACAAGATCAACATTCAAAAATCTGTAGCATTTCTATACACTAGTAATGAACAAGCTGAGGGGGAAATCAAGAAACGAATCCCATTTACAATTACAACTAAAAGAATAAAATACCTAGGAATAAATTTAACTAAAGAGACAAAAAACCTATATAAAGAAAACTACAAAAAACTGCTAAAAGAAATCACAGAAGACCTAAATAGATGGAAGGGCATACCATGTTCATGGATTGGAAGACTAAATATAGTTAAGATGTCAATCCTACCTAAATTGATTTACAGATTCAATGCAATACCAATCAAAATCCCAACAACTTATTTTTCAGAAATAGAAAAACCAATAAGCAAATTTTTTTTTTTTTATTTTTTTATTTTTTCAAAGGAAAGACAGAGAGAAGGAAGGAAGGATAGAAGGAAGGAAGGAAGGAAGAAAGGGAAACATTTTTAAACATTTTCTTGTTTTATTGTATTCTGTTTCTCCGTTTTTGTTACATGGGCTGGGGCCGGGAATCGAACCGAGGTCCGCCGGCATAGCAGGCAAGCACTTTGCCCGCTGAGCCACCGCGGCCCGCCCCAAAGCAAATTTATCTGGAAGGGCAGGGTGCCCCGAATTGCTAAAAACATCTTGAGGGAAAAAAACGAAGCTGGAGGTCTCGCGCTGCCTGACTTTAAGGCATATTATGAAGCCACAGTGGTCAAAACAGCATGGTATTGGCATAAAGATAGATATATCGACCAATGGAATCGAATAGAGTGCTCAGATATAGACCCTCTCATCTATGGACATTTGATCTTTGATAAGGCAGTCAAGCCAACTCACCTGGGACAGAGCAGTCTCTTCAATAAATGGTGCCTAGAGAACTGGATATCCATATGCAAAAGAATGAAAGAAGACCCATCTCTCACACCCTATACAAAAGTTAACTCAAAATGGATCAAAGATCTAAACATTAGGTCTAAGACCATAAAACAGTTAGAGGAAAATGTTGGGAGATATCTTATGGATCTTACAACTGGAGGCGGTTTTATGGACCTTAAACCTAAAGCAAGAGCACTGAAGAAGGAAATAAATAAATGGGAACTCCTCAAAATTAAACACTTTTGTGCATCAAAGAACTTCATCAAGAAAGTAGAAAGACAGCCTTCACAATGGGAGACAATATTTGGAAATGATATATCAGATAAAGGTCTAGTATCCAGAATTTATAAAGAGATTGTTCAACTCAACAACAAAAAGACAGCCAACCCAATTACAAAATGGGAAAAAGACTTGAACAGACGCCTATCAGAAGAGGAAATACAAATGGCCAAAAGGCACATGAAGAGATGCTCAATGTCCCTGGCCATTAGAGAAATGCAAATCAAAACCACAATGAGATATCATCTCATACCCACCAGAAGGGCCATTATCAACAAAACAGAAAATGACAAGTGCTGGAGAGGATGCGGAGAAAGAGGCACACTTATCCAGTGTTGGTGGGAATGTCAAATGGTGCAACCACTGTGGAAGGCAGTTTGGCGATTCCTCAAAAAGCTGAATATAGAATTGCCATACGACCCAGCAATACCATTGCTGGGAATATACTCAAAGGACTTAAGGGCAAAGACACAAATGGACATTTGCACACCAATGTTTATAGTAGCGTTATTTACAATTGCAAAGAGATGGAAACAGCCGAAATCTCCATCAACAGAAGAATGGCTAAACAAACTGTGGTATATACATATGATGGAATACTATGCAGCTTTAAGACAGGATAAACTTATGAAGCATGTATTAACATGGATCGACCTAGAGAACATTATGCTGAGTGAGTCTAGCCAAAAACTAAAGGACAAATACTGTATGGTCCCACTGATGTGAACAGACATTCGAGAATAAATTTGGAATATGTCCTTGATAACAGAGTCCAGCAGGAGGTAGAAACAGGGTAAGATAATGGCCAATTGGAGTTGAAGGGATACAGACGGTGTAACAGGACTAGATACAAAAACTCAAAAATGGACAGCACAATAATACCTAATTGTAAAGTAATCATGTTAAAACACTGAATGAAGCTGCATCTGAGCTATAGGTGTTTGTTTTGTTTTGTTTTGATTTTACTATTATTACTTTTATTTTTTTCTCTATATTAACATTCTATATCTTTTTCGGTTATGTTGCTAGTTCTTCTAAACCAATGCATATGTACTAAGAAATGATGATCATGCATCTATGTGATGATGTTAAGAATTAATGATTGCATATGTAGAATGGTATGCTCTCTAAATGTTGGGTTAATTTCTTTTTTCCGTTAATTAAAAAAAAAAAAAGAGAAGGGATAATTGGAGCTGAAGGGATACAGAGTGTACAACGGGACTGGATATAAAAACTCAGAAATGGACAGCACAATACTACCCAATTGTAATGCAATTATGTTAAAACACTGAATGAAGCTGCATGTGAGGTATAGGTTTTTTTTTTTTTCTATTATTGTTTTAATTCTTATTCTGTTGTTGTCTTTTTATTTCTTTTTCTAAATCGATGCAAATGTACTAAGAAATGATGAATATGCAACTATGTGATGTTATTAAGAATTACTGATTGTACATGTAGATTGGAATGATTTCTAATTGTTTTGTTAATTCTTTTTTTAATTAATAAAAAAAAAAAGTAAAAAAAAAAATCCCTCAGTATTCTTCTGTAGAGTTGTTTAAACAAATATGGGCTGTGTTATTTTCAGAGTAAACATAATTTTTACCTGAAATTTTTATTTATGAATTTGAAGGGGTTTTTTTTCCTAGAAAATGTGTTATATAATAATAAAATAGGTAGCTAACAGAAAGTCTTTTAGCAAAACAGTCTTATATTGATGTAGAATTACTTTGGCCTAACTTAAAATTATATAATTTTAATTATTAAATAAAAGTTTAAGCACAGAGAATCAAAATACAAATACAGAAACACAGCAGCAACCTCTCTCATATGTACAGTAGGGTGGATTATAGCAGAAAAAATATTTTTTTGTTTTAAAAAGACTTTTAAAATGCATATTTTAAAAAATGCCTTTTTAATTGCAAATTCACTGGCATTAATTGCATTTACATTATTGTGATACCATCACCACCATCCATACCACGACTTATTATCCCAAATACAGACTCTATACCCATAAGCAATAACTCCTCATTTCCCTTCCTCCAGTGCCCAGTAACCTCTAATCTACATGCTGTCTCTATGAATTTGCTCATTCTAGATATTTCATGTAAGTGTACAATATTTGTCATTTTGTGCCTCACTTATTTTGCATACTATGTTTTCAAGGTGCATTCATGTTGTAGCTTGTTAACAGTACTTCATTCATTTTAGGCCTAATTAAATAAAGAACTTTTAATCTACATTTGAATTTATCACAGTTTTTTCATTAAAAATGTAAATAACCTCTTTTAGTTATTCAGCTGAACATTGACAAAATATATAGAGTTTGAGAAAATTAACAGGAATGTAATTGAAACAGAGATCAAATGATATACTATCTAGTTAATCTGAAATGTTTAAATTTATTTTTTGTTGGTAGTCAAACAAAAATTTGGATATTTCAACTAATGCATCAAGCAACTTTAATCTCAACATTACATGGTCAATCGGCTCAACAGGTAAGCAAATTTTGACACTGTGTCTCTCTCACACAGGTTCATATGTGGATGTTGTCTCAACTTGATTATTTACTATTATTTTAAATAGTTTAAGTATAAAAATAGTATTATGTGCCACAATCATTGTGCTGTTGCAAATATAGATAATAAGTACTGGTGTGGATAAAGCTTCATTGCTTTGTTAACTTTCTCCCTTATCAAATAAAATTTGGTGGGTAGCAAATATTATATACTTTAATTTTTTAAATGTCAGTGTTATGAAATCCTGTGCTTAAGTGAAGATTGAGAACTTCTTTAATGACTGAAGAGATGAAATTTTCAATTATTTGATTCAATATTAAAGTTTAAGTTTAATTATTAACCTTAATATCAATATCAAACAATGTGAAACTCTTCTATGTGGGCAATAAGAGTAACAGATTATTTATTCAATATTTTAAACTTAGAAATATATTATTTTGTAAAGTGTATATGAAAAACTACACTTAATAAGTCATCATAATAATGTGTGGAAATTGAAATTATAATAAAAATATCAAAAAATAAAACTAAGAAGTACAAATCTATATGTTGAATTGTGAAAAAATATGCTCGCATTTTATGCAATTATGTCTTAGGAAATTTTACTTCCTTCCATTTTCTGCATCAAAGTTATATATGAGCTGGTAATTATGTTTTGTGAGGTTTTTTTGGTATAGAAAGTATATGGATACTTAAAAAATCCTTATTTCATTTCTGAAAATTAAGACATTATTGAATCATGGATACAGAATTCAAGAGTGAAAAAAAACTTTTGTAAATCCAGAATCTGTATTACATCTGTAAAGAGCCAGACATTTTGGAAAAAACTGAAAATTTCAGACAAATATCCAGACATTTTCTTACTACAGTGCCAACCATGCAATACATTTTGGCATTGTGAATTTCACTAATTAAGAATTCATGATAACTTCCTTTACTATTTAGAAATTTACTTCTATAAAATAAATAGGACTTTTCAAGAGATTTAAAATGAATCTACAAAATGTATAAAACCTTTTAATTACTTCAGAATGGTGATTGTAGTGTACAAGAAATCATTTGTAACTTTCAGATTCCCAGAACAAATCTAAGATTTATCAGAACAGAAGACAGGATCAGAGAATATGCATTGATAAAAATCATTAAATGCAATTTTGGAATAGATGAACAGAAATTGCTAATGAACTCAACTAATTCTAATTATCTTTGCTGTTTGTTAAGTTAGAGGTCCTAAGTTTCTTAGAAATATTGTTTCCTTTGGTTAACTTTGGTATGTAATTATTGTGTCCAATGTGTGTTTAACAAATTGAACATTTAGTTCATGATTTAAGTTATGGCTTCCTCCCAATTTATTTCAGATAGCTATGATTCAGTTTGTGGTGAGAGAAATAAATTGATGACTGTTTTCCAATTTTAATTAGACAGAGACACAGGAAAATATGTTTTTAAAAGATCTGTATAGTAAATGAAAGAGCTAATTATTGGAGCCAGAGTGTCAAACAAGAGTTTACCATTTAGTAGCTATAAACTGGGTACAAGTACTTTAAACTTTCTGAGGCTCAGCTTTCAATTTGAAAAGTAGAGATGATTATACCTCCTGAATAAAGTTTTTATTAGAAAAGAATATAAAACCTCTTTAAAATGCTAAGTAAGCAGTAGCATTTTGAAAAACTAATTTTATACTAAATTAATTTACATTATATTTATTGCTTACTTATTTTCTTACTTTGTCTTTCTAAATTATAGAAGTAAGTATATTTTGATAATTATGTTTTTATGAGTGTAAATGTAAAAACTTGCATAAGCATAATATATATTTAAATTCATAAAGATCCCTGTTCCCTAATGTGAATAATTTAAATTTGTTACTGTTACTTACATTTTAGCTGGAACAATATCTGGAGAGGAGACTTCTATTGTTTCTAAGACCAATATAAAGGAATACAGAGATAGTTTTTCCTATGAAAAATTTAACTTTAGAAGCAATCCTAACATTACATTCTATGTGTACATCAGCAACTTTTCCTGGCCTATTAAAATACAGGTAAGTGTTTATAGTATTTAATTCTAATGACAATTGGGTGTTTTCACTTCCCAAACTAACACTGCTTTTGTCATAGATAGATTTCTTGACTTAAAGAACAATTAACGTTTTGACCCTTGATGAAAACAGAATTGATGATGAATATATCCATAAAAAACACTCCTGCTTTTTTACTAAATAATGCATTTTTCCAAAAATGCAGCAAAATTTGAAATAATTCCAATGTTTTTTATTAATTTTGTACTTGAGGATTAACTAGATACCCTTTTTCTTACAACTCCACTTGAAGTTATTTGCTTTGTTTTAGTAATCTTTTTGCTTTAGAATATACTGCATATAATTTAAGCTTTCACTGAAGATTTGGGACTAGTAGTACTTAACATTTACTTCAAGACCCAGTACCTCTCATTGCTGATTTCTTTAGCTATACTATATATGAGTTCAATACTCCACTGTTGTTGTGTTTAGAGGCAGACTGCTGAAGGTTTCAGATTTTATTTCAGGGAAACATTTGAAATTTCTTTCTATCTTGAAAAAGCCAAGGTTTGTGTTCTTAATTTAAGTTTCTATGAAAGAAAGCCTATATGTTATGATGTTAGAATTCATTCATTTTATTCATTCCTTTATGATTGACTGATTTGGTTGTTGTTGAATTGACTTCATAATGATTTATTGAATAGCTCATATATGCCAAGTCCTCTGCCAAGTTATTTTTTAAATATTTTTAAATTTACAATTCACTCCTTCCCATTTTATATTAATAAATGACAACTTATGCTCTGTGACTAGAAACATTTATGTTTTGTTTTATGTTAATTTCTCTGTGAGAATTGTGGGAAGACTGGTTGATTTCTTAAAAATCATTTGTTTAATGGAGAAATTCTTTGTTCTTATTTGTACAATTGATTTATACCTATGATACATAATTGTTTAATTGCTCAACAGATACTAGTACAAAGTACTACTCAGTAAAGTTAGTAATGGAAATTAATTTGAGGAATTTATTTCTTTGTTATACAGTGATTGATTTATATGTTGATATAGTCAGAAGTCACCAGAAATGTTTCCATGTTGTTTCTTCCATCCCAACACTGAGGATGGTGGATATAACATTTTATTTTTATGACTCATGGAAATATTGATCAGATTTCACTTGGTTTATTCAAATTATGATTGAAGTGGCAAAAAATCCTCATCATTAGAGTATACTAAATAGTAATTAAAATTCATAAAATATTATATTGTTTTATTTTATATCCTGTTTTTCTTGGTAATCCAATTATTATATTTTACTTTTAAAAAAATTACATAATTACTTTAGAATATTCATGAATATTTAATGGCTAGAAATTAACTTTCTAAATTGGATTTTCTTTTAAGAACATACTAGTGATACATTCTGGAAACAAAAATAAGAATTTGTATAATAAATTTGAACCACCACATTATACCAAAATAATAAAATATGGAAAATAACTGCAAAAGTAAAGATATGTAGACCATAAATCCTAATCTTTGATTGAACTTATTGCATCATTCTTATGGAATTTGTTATATTAAGGCACATAAGCATGTGTGTTCATTTATAATTATAATAAACTGTAAATATATTAAACAATATAATAAAATCATTTAAACTAAGATTTTAAAATCTTACAATTTTATATTCTTCTTCCTTTGATGTGATTTTAACTTTCTTTGCTGGTGAAAGTTAAATTTAATCTTTAATTCCATAGGACTCTCTTCCATAGAAAGTCCTATGCTTCAGTTTCTTTATCTCAAATTTAGTAAGATTTTGAGAAAAATAATTTCTGTAAACTTCTAGCTGCTTAAGTTCTATTTTAGAATTCTGGGAAATTTTGCATCTTTTATTAATAGGTAATTTTGTAATAAAAAAGCAAGCATGATAAATGTCAAAAATCAATAATAAAGGGTACTAATTTCTTCACCTTTTTCCTTTATAAATATTTTAACATTGAATACTTAAAAATCAACATCTCAAAGCTCTGAAGAGCAGATATTTCCAGTATTGCCATAAAGAATATTAGGAATCTTGTGTTGAAGATAGTTCCTATTTCATTATGAAAATGAAAAGTAGGTGGCCTCTCTTGTTTTGTTCATATCCTGAAGTGGTCTTTGATATTTTGTCTTTAACTTTTGTGTGTATGTGGAGGGGGAGAGTCAAGCAGGGATTATAAATGTTAATGTGGTAAAATATTTGCTTTTCTGAGTTTACTTATTTTCTTCTTTGTTACTGTATCATCCCTACTCTGAGGTCAATTAAATATAATGTTATAGTTTCCTGTAGTTTTATGGGAATTTTATGCTTGGTGATTTCTTTTTAAAAACTTTTAAAAAATTATTTTATTATTTGTTAAAGATTTTTTCCAATTGTGAGAACTGTGGAATTTTTTTAACTTAGAATTAGCATATATATGACTGCATATTAACACACAATCCATCCCAATATCTTTACTAGTTCATAGCTGTATAATATGACAGAATGTAAAATATACTTCATTATTCATTAAAAGTCTACAATTAGGGATCTTAAATTTCCATTACATATGTATGTAAAACTTAATCAAGCTGCTTGCTTATAATTTATGTTCTTTACTCAGTGTATCTTATGAAGTCAAAGCAATATTCTTGTCATTCATAAGTAGCAATTCTTTTCATTCATTTTCAATAAAGATTTCTTTATTATTGTGATTATATCATTCACAGCAGTTAGAAACAGAAGACAGGTATAATTATATCCAGTAGGCCATATAGAAAGAAAGGTGATAGTTATTTTGAGTAAGTTTAACTTTACATATTGAGTATGTTATGCTTTGTTTTAAATATACAAAGACTCATAGAAAAATCTGTACTGCTAAGTGATTCCTGGCTACTCAAAAAAAGAATATTAATTCCTAAGTATTTCATTGTGTACTTGCTATACAGTTATAAACTCTACTTTGTCATAATAATTTATTCAATAAATATATATTGTTGGATTCTATTTGAATAATATATTATTCAATATATATATATTGTTTGTCATAATATATTATTCAATATATATATATTGTTGGATTCTGTTTGCTAAAATTTTCTTAAACTAATTATTTTGCAGATATTGATCTGTAGTTTTCTCTTCTTCTAATCTTGTTTGATTTTTCTATCATGGTAATGCTGG
The DNA here is from genome assembly GCF_023851605.1 of Tamandua tetradactyla. Classification (NCBI taxonomy): domain Eukaryota; kingdom Metazoa; phylum Chordata; class Mammalia; order Pilosa; family Myrmecophagidae; genus Tamandua; species Tamandua tetradactyla. Next base: position 25,490,254 of record NC_135335.1, read on the forward strand.
CTTTTTATAAAATAAGTTGGGAAGAATTCTTTTTTCTATAATTTTCTGAATTTGTGCAGAATTTTTATCATTTCTTTCTAATATATAGAATATAGATTCAACAATGAATGTATTGGGCCTGAAATTTTCTGTTTTGTTGGAAAACAGATTTAATTCTCTTAAGAAACTTAAACTTAAAACATAAGAGTTTAAGTTTAAAACTCAAGAGTTTTTCTGATTATCTGTTCTTCTTGAGTGGCTTTTTCAGTTTCTCTCTCTCAAGGAGTTTATCCATTTTAATCTAATTTGTTAGATTTATTGGCAAGAAGTTGTGCAGAATATTCACATATTACCCAGTGTTTTCATCTCTCTCATTCCCAATATTGGTAATTTTTGTGTCTCCCCTCTTGTTTTTTTTTTTCTTCTTCTTCTTCAGTTTTGCTAGACGAGTATAAATTTTAATGATTTTTTTAGACAGTTTTTAGTTTCATTGATTCTATCTATTTTCTATTTCATTAATTTTCTTTCTTTCATTATTTCTTCTTGTGCTTACTTTGAGGTTAATTTCCTCTTCTTTTTCTGGTTTCTTCAAGTGAAAACTGAGCTCATTGATTGAACCTTTCTTTTATAAGCATTTTGTGTTATAAGCTTCTCTCTGATTAGTGCTTTTTATCACTTCTCCAAAGATAAATTTTGATAGGTTGTATTTTCATTTTCATTTGAGTCAAAATATTTCCAATTTTCCTTTGGATTTCCTCTTTGATGAATGGATTATTCATTTAAAAGTGTGGGATATTTCATTTCTAACTATTTGGGAGAGTTTTTAGAATTCTTTCTTTCACTTATCTCTAATTTAATTCCAATGTGGTCACAGATATATTTTGAATGATTGAGATTCTTTTAAATTATTTTATGGCTCAATGTGGTAGTCAGAATAATGACACCCCCCCAAAGGTGTCCAGATCCTAATCCCTGAAACCTGTGAATATTTTACATTATATTGCTGCAAAAGTAATTTGTGGATGTGATTAAGGTTGGACCTTCAGATGAGGAGATTTTATTTTTTGGTTGTCCAAACCTAACTACATGAGTGCTTAAATGAATTTTTCCTAGCTGAGATCAGAGTCAGAGAGAAATAGGATTATGGAAGAGTGGCCAGAAGGATAAATGTTGCTGGCTTTAAATAAGGAGAAAAGGCGCTATAAGTTAAGGACCATACCTTTAGAACACAGAAAAAGCAAAGAAACAGATTCTTCTCTAGCTGGATAAAAAATGAGGTTGAAACATTTGCTTGGAGCCAAATGATAAAGTGCATGCAGAATTAATCATCAAATATACATCTTAGAAGGAAAGAGTTGACTGTCATATGGCTAAAAGATTGGCATGAAGATAATTTTCTTTCTGAAAATTAAATCTACATTTTTTTTAGTATTTGACATTGATGAAAAGCAATTTGTAGATTCTGAACTGACAGTCAAAATAATAAGACTGTTGTCTTCAAGATAATATTGTCACACCTTGTAATGGGATATTCCTAATTATTAATGACATCTGTTATATTACATTCAATTTGATGAGAAAGTCTAAGTAACCAAATAATTTTTAAATTCTCACACACAGAGAGGAAATTTTTTTCTAGAAATATTTCTCAATCAAAATACTTCTTTGCCACTTTTTTACTCTCATTTTATTTATCAAATGTTTATTGTAGGCCTACTATATTAAGGCACTGTGATGCATATTAGAAGGCAATATGTAATTACTATACCTTCTCTTAAAAATCTAATAGTAACTTCCTCTGTTCTACTGCATTCTTGTTTCTATCCCTATTGTCTCCTTGAAACTACTATGACGGAGGCCATAAAAGACTTACAGTCACTAAATCCATCAGACAGTTTTCAGTTTATGTCTTAGTTGGTCCATCAACAATATTAATTGATCACAATTTTTAAGCACTTCTTTATCTTGGTTTCCATACCAACACACTCTCTTAGATTTTTTCCCATTCTATCTGACCAATTTTTATTTTTTTTAAATTATTCCTTTTCCCTATCCACCTTCAGATACTTGTGTTCTCCAGGGCTTCTTCCTAGATGCTTTGCTCCTAGATGCTCTGTGGGTGAATTCATTTGCTATAATTCCTTCAATGGTCAGTTTTATGAAGATTATTTATAAATCAGTATTATAAATAATACTTCTCAGCACTGTTAAAAGTCATATACCTTCTTATCCAGTGCTCTTTATCTCAGGAAACACCCCATGACACATCTGTTTGCTTGAACAAGAAAGCAGTTTTATGTTCTTGGCTCCTTTCTGTTTTCAGTGCTCAGGATCATAACACACATATTCAATTAATTTCATTAGGAATTTTTTTGCTTTCTTTTAAGTACCTGGTGAATATCTTAAAGTCCTTTCCAAACACATGCTACCAGAGTAGTGTGTCCACTATCATATCTTTCTTAGGCAAAAGACTGATTTTCTTGCCTTGGGTATTGATCTCCTTCACACATTGTCCTTACTACAACCACTATTATATTTCTAACATATGAATAGAATAAGTCCATATCCTCTTCTTAAATCTTGAAGAGACCTTATTTATGATCAAGTCAAACTGTTTTAATAAGAATCTCTAATATCTACTCCTGCCCATCTGTTCAGCCTCATTTCTTGCCACTCTGCCTAGTAAAACAGCACTTCTTTAATTCCTTGAAAATACAATGTTTTTTCTCTCTGGGATTTAGCCATGTTCCTCCCTCTATTCTTCCTTCCCCTTTGTACCTGTCTAATTTATATCTTTCTTTCTTGGCTTATAACAAGTGTTTATTATAATGCTCATAGGTTTGCAGGCCAACTTCAGTTCATCTGGTTTAGGCTGAGCTTTGCTCATGACTTTGCTTCAGGCTATAGGGCAGCCAGGCTTAGTTTCAGACTCTGGGTTGCGTTTGGTTGTACTATATGTGTGTTCATCCTGGGGTCCAGGATGAAGGAATAGTGGGCACCAGAAATGGTCTCCTGATAGTGAATCATAAAAGCCAAGACAAATTATGCAAGAACATTTAAAGTCTTTGTTCATATTGTATTGGTACAAGGAAGTCACATGGCCAAACCCAACATGGAAAGGATAGGAAAATATACTCCACTCCATTGGAAAAGCAAGTAAACAATTGCTGAACACTAAATCAATCTATCAAACTTACTGTGGCATATTTTTATTGAATATTTAACAAAGAATCTTTCTGCCATCCTGTCCTTTAAGCTAGAAAATTGAAGATAATGAAATCTCTTGTCTACTTTCACCTTTGTATCATTTTGGGGATGAAATTATGAAAACCTCTTATCAAATTAAATTCTGGAACCATTTTTTCCTCTGTATTTTATAAAATATTATTATTGTAATGGTGACCTCTGTTGAGACAGATATTTTCAAGTAGTGTAAAATACATTGCTTTGTATATGAAATAATGCTTAGAATATTACTTCCAAACAGATTTCTTCTCTTTTTAGTAAGCTGTGTAAAGGATATTATTTCTTTGCTGTGAAATAGTCTGTTTTGTTTGTTATTGTATAGCCACTCCAGCTCTCTTATAATTGCTGTCTGCTTGATACATCTTTTTTCATTCCTTTACTTTTCATCTATTTGTGTCTTTGAATCTAAAATGTTTTCCTGTAGACAGCATATATATATTTTTTATTCAGTCTTACAATCTCTGCCTCTTAATTGGATTGTTTAATTCATTCACATTTAATATTATTATTGTTATAGATGGATTTATGTCTGCTATTTTATTTTTGGTTTTCTGTGTCTCATGTCCTTTAGTTCATCTGTTCCTCTTTTTGCTTTTTTTTTCAATAAAGTGAACATTTTTTTAGTATATTTCAATTCCTTTAATGTTTCTTTCAATATAATTTTTGAGTTGCCTTCTTAGTGGTTACTCTAGAGCTTACTATATCTTAAGTTACCAGAATATACTTCAGGTTTATACTGTTAATTACAGTGAGGTATAGAAATTTAAACTCCTATAATTCCTTTCCATCTTGCCCCTTTTCATGCTATTATTGTTATACATATTATATCCATATGTTACCTATCCCCAAATAAATTATTGAAATTCTTATTTTATGCAATTTCATGTCTAAGAAATTGAGAAAGGACAGAGTTTATATATATGTGTGTAAACTTTTTAATATTAATTTTCATATTTATCATATCTTGCTCCTCTCATTTGTTTCTTTGGTTTCAAGTTGCCATCTGATATCATCCCCTTACACCAACATAAGTTCAATCCTACCTGCCTCCTCTGTTATTATCTAGAAATTTACATCCATATGTTATAGGCTCAAGAATACACACACACACAAACAAACACAATCTTATATAATCACTTTTAAATTAGGAAAGAGCAGAAAGGTTGAAGAAAAATGAATTTTATATTGTCATTAATAATCACACTTTTACAAGTGTTAATTGTTTTTTTAACTTATGTGGATTTTAAATACCATTAGGCATCATTTACTTTCAGTCTGAAAAATTTCCTTTCATAGTTCTTGTAAGGTGGGCCTACGAGCTTCAACTTTTTTCATTTTTTTGTTCACTTGGAAATATCTTTATTTTTACTTCCTTTTAGAAAGATAGTTTTGCTGGATATTAATTAATGGTTAACAGTCTTTCTGTTTGAGCATTTGAAAGTGTTATCTTATTGGCTTTTGACGTCCATTTTTTCTACTGAGATATCAGCTGTTAATCTTATTAACAGTTTCCTTGTAAGTGAAGTGTCATTTTTTAATTACTGCTTTCTCTTATTTGGTTTTCAGCATTTTTGCTATCATGTGTTTGTTGGTGTATTTTTTTTTTTTTGCAGTTATCCTACTTATAGTATGTTGGGTTTCCTGGAAATGTAGATTAATGTCTTTCAATAAATTTAGGGCATTTTCAACAACTATGTCTTTGAATATTTTTTTCTACTCCATTATCTCCTGTCTCTCATTCTGTTACTCCCAAAACTTCCTACTTTGATGCACTTGATGATATCCTACATTTCTCTGTTTCTGTTCATTTTTCCCTATTCTGATCTCTCTCCTGTAATTTTGGGTTTGTTTTGTTGTTGTTTATTTTGTTGTTTATTTATTTGCTTAGTGTCTTGGCTATACTGTTTTAGTGAAGTCTGTTTTCCTGCAGTTTGAAGTCTGTAGTGTCCTTTTCAGAGAGCAAACACTGGGATGTATAAACAGTCATCCTTTGATGACAATGGTTTAAGTAGGACTTTCCTTGACTTCTTTCCCCTCAAATTTCTCTTATACCTGTCTAATTCATCTAATAAAACACCCAGTTGTTAGGCTTCACTAACTTCCTACTGGTTATTGTTATAGGCAGTGTCCCAAGGAATAAATTGTTCCACAGCCTGATCCAATTAAATTCAAGCATGGAGATTGTTTGAGGCCACTCTCTAATGACTTTTCCTTACTCTAGGAGGACCTATTTTAGCTGGGTTCTCCAAATGAACTAACTCATCTGTGGTTTAACATGTTCTTAAATTAGGAAGATCTGCCAGTCTCCTCTTATATGCTCACCACCCAATCTCCATTGTTTTCAAGAGTGCTGTTAGGCTTGAGTTTTTCTACACTCAGTTTCAAATAAATCCAGTCCCTTTGGGGATAGCTTGGGACTTACCTTTTCTTATGGACTGCCTTCTCATGGAAATCTTTGAGTACTCTGGGTGCTGGACAGAAAGAGTCACCTCATGGAGTCTCTCCTAGGAACAAGTTAGGGTGAAGGCTGTTGGGTCCCAGTATTCTCAGGCTACCACAACTAGGTTAGAGCTGTTTCCCCATGAATGTGGGCAGGGTAGAGGAACAGAGCCAGACAGCTATTTTCCTGATGAATTTAACCTATTCAATTCAGAAATGAAGGTTATGAGAAATCCTGGCAACTTGTCCCTCTGAATGAGATACTGTTTTCTCTTGACTAGGAGGTGAGAAGAAAAAGAACCTTGTAATCTTGGCCATACTTGCTCAGAGTGGAGGAAGCTGTGCTCAGGTGAAGGAAGGCCCAGTTATGGTTCAAGTGCCACAGACTCTCAGTGTTCTTATTGGGTTTTAGGAGATTTATTAAATAAATGCTTTTTTCTTTGATGTGTACCATTAGGATAATTTCAGAAATTTTAAATAGTTGTTTAAAATTTTCACCAGTTTTGCTTGTTTTGCTGGGGAATGGCATGCAGGGCCCCTCATTCTGCCATCCTGGAAGTTTGGCTTTGAAATTTAAAATTAATTGTTAGTAGAGCAGTACATGTATTTACTAATTCCACTTGGCAAGGACTGAGCTTTATTTATAAAACTTTTAAATGGTGGTCATGAAAATTTGCATTCCTAAGTTCTAACTTAAATTTGGAAGAAAAAATTAGAGATGATTTTTAACAAATCCTTAAAATGAATTGTTGTGTGTTATAAGAGGGCTTTGCTTTGTGTAATACATTTATTCATAAAAATTTGTGTACAATCCATTTTTGTAAGTTAAATTATTTTTAGTTCAGTAGAGGATCTCAGTTCCTAATGGCAGTCCCATAGAAATACTTGTGAAAAGAGAAAAGAAAATAATTCTTTAAAAATGTAGCCATTGCAATTTTATAACTATAAGTTATTAATAGTATCTGTAAAATTATCAGATTGAATGAATTTGTGTATTGAAGATAGTGAGCAAAGAGGATGAAGAAAACCTTGAGTTGCCAAATTATAGATACAGTCAATAAATATTCTTAAATTCTGACCCATCCCCAAATTAAATATTTTCCACTCAAAATTCACTAAAACCATTTGAAATTCAGTTTTGCTGAATGCAAAGAGAAGTTAGCTTTGCAATATATCAATTTAAAGTGAGACAGTTGGGATTTCTTGTCAGGAGTAGACCCACTTTCCTCTGCTACTCCCCACTAAACACAGTAATAATCTCTTGAACTAGCACAAAAGATAAGCCAAGGAGAACTTTGAAAAACATTAAGATGAAAGAGAGTTAATTTAACACTTCAGGAGTGGAGGGATAGCACAGTGGCTAGGCTTCTTGCATCTCTCAACCCAGAAAAATAAGGGCAGCCAGACCCAGCATTTCTCAACCTCTGACTTAGCAACAGTAAGCAGCCCAGCTAGCATCATTCATCTCTTGGAGAGAACAGAAATCCTTCTGATAAACTCAAGCAAGTCTTATTCCACTGATGATAGGGACCAGTTGAAAACTCCACCAAATATAAGTGACCAGGGAAGCATTTCCCTTTATCATGGAGCTTGAGGTTCCCTTTAATGATTAGTAGTTCTCAAAACAGAAAATAAAAGAACAAACATTTGTTACAATATTTTTTCATCATTAAAATATAAATATTCAAATATGGATCTTGCCACTAATTTCTTTTTGTATTCCCAATTTCACTCATTATTATCACTTTAATATTTGTCATTTATTAACTTATAAAGGATTTTGCATTCATTCAATGTGATAGATGTGGGAATAATCAATAATGTAAAATAAATGTACACTGACAAAGCACATGATTGAAGCTGATACTGTCAAATTTTGTTATGGTTTACCTGACCTTTCAGGGTTTATATAACTAAGTACCTTGGAAAAAATATCATGGTTTGAGGCAAGTAGACAACACATACACACATACAGCTACAATTTCCTACATTTTCCCAAAGAATATTTAAATAAATCAAGCAGTAAAGGGAATGCTCTACAACTTATAGTCAAAAATTTATAGATGAAAACATCTAAAATGTTAATCAATTATATACTGTATCTTTACCTATCAATATAAAAAACAAAAACAAATTAAAGATTTCATAGAGATATGAATGCTAATTTGAGTCCAGTTTGTATTTAGAGAATAAGCTAGAATACCACTACCAGGGGATAATGAGATGCAAAGACCTACCTAAATTAATACTTTTTTCTAATTTGCCCAAAGTTACAGCTGTGGATCTTCATAAATAAGTTATATTATTGTGTTTGAATATGAAGTAAAGTATTGATTAAATACCTTGACCAAATTTTGTTACAGATAATACTCTCCTACATTTCACAATAAGGAGTATAATTCTGGGATAAAATTGATGGGAGAGGTCACTGTCAGAAATACAAACAGGACCCGCGACGGAAGTTCAGGTGCGCGGGCTAAGTACCTTGGAAAAAATATCATGGTTTGAGGCAAGTAGACAACACATACACACATACAGCTACAATTTCCTACATTTTCCCAAAGAATATTTAAATAAATCAAGCAGTAAAGGGAATGCTCTACAACTTATAGTCAAAAATTTATAGATGAAAACATCTAACATCTATGTTTGGACGTTGGCGGCGACGGTGGGACTGAGGTGACTGGCCTGAGGGGCTTTGCGCACTGCCTGGGCGTTCGCTGATATGAGCAACAATGGACCAGAAAATTTTATCTCTAGCAGCAGATAAAACAACAGACAAACTGCAGGAATTTCTTCAAACTCTGAAAGATGATGATCTGGCTAATGTCCTTCAGAATCAAGCAGTGAAAGGAAAAGCTGCTGGAGCACTATTGAGAGGTATCTTCAAAGGGACAGAAGATAAGGGCTATACAAACATTACCAGAGAGCAAAGCAGCTGAATTACAATTCAGAGATTTCAGGCTCCCTCTGCTCCGAGGAAGCTGGATCCCTTAGAAGACTTAAGATATACACTTGTTGTATCCAATTGGTGGAATCAGGAGATTTGCAGAAAGACGTAGCATCTGAGATTATAGGATTACTAATGCTTGAGGCTCATAATTTTCCAGGACCATTACTGGTTGAATTAGCCAATAAGTTTGTTGATGCTGTCAGAGGGGGCAGCCTAGTGAATGGAAAATCTTTGGAGTTATTACCCATCATTCTCACTGCTCTTGCTACCAAAAAGGAAAATCTGGCTTATGGAAAAGATGAACTCAGTGGGGAAGAATATAAGAAGCAGTTGGTTAATGCCCTTTGTTCTGGCAGATGGGATCAGCAATATATAATTCAGCTTACCTCCATATTCAAGGATGTCCCTCTGGCTGCAGAAGAGGTAGAATTTGTGATGGAAAAAGTGTTGAGGATGCTCTCCAAGATGAATCTTCAAGAAATACCACCTTTAGTCTATCAGCTTCTGGTTCTCTCCTCAAAGGGAAGCAGAAAAAAGGTTTTGGAAGGAATCATAGCCTTTTTTAACAAGCTTGATAAGCAGCACAATGAGGAACAGAGTGATGATGAGCTGTTGGATCTTGTTACCGTGTCATCCAGTGAGCTTCGTCATGTGGAAGGCACCATTATTCTACACATTGTTTTTGCCATCAAATTGGACTGGGACCTAGGCAGAGAACTCCTGAAACTTTTAAAGGCAGGACAGCAAGGAGATCCCAGTAAGAACTTACGTCCCTTCAGCATTGCCCTCCTGCTCTCTCTAACACGAATACAAAGATTTGGGGAACAGGTGTTTGACTTCTTAAAGTCGTTGGTTGTGAAAAGCTTTAAAGATCTTCAGCTCCTCCAAGGTTCAAAATTTCTTCAGAATCTAGTCCCTCAGAAATCTTGTGTTTCAACCATGATCTTAGAAGTGGTAAAGAATAGTTTTCATAGCTGGGATCATGTTACTCAGGGCCTAGTAGAACTTGGTTTCATTTTAATGGATTCATATGGCCCAAAGAAGATTCTTGAAGGAAAACCTATTAAAACCAGTTCAGATGTTTCTAGAATGCCATCCCAGCAAGCATGTAAGCTGGGAGCTAATATCCTTTTGGAAACCTTTAAGATCCATGAAATAATCAGACAAGAAATTATGGAGCAAGTCCTCAACAGGGTTGTTACCAAGGCATCCACTCCCATCAATCATTTCTTAGAACTGCTTTCAAATATCATCATGTATGCACCCTTAGTTCTTCAGAGTTGTTCATCTAAAGTCACAGAGACCTTTGACTATTTGTCCTTTCTGCCCCTTCAAACTGTCCAAGGGTTGCTTAAGGCAGTGCAGCCCCTTCTCAAAGTCAGCGTGTCAATGAGAGACTCCCTGATACTTGTCCTTCGGAAAGCTATGTTTGCCAGCCAGCTTGATGCCCGGAAATCTGCAGTTGCTGGGTTTTTGCTCCTCCTGAAGAACTTTAAAGTTTTAGGCAGCTTGTCATCCTCCCAGTGCAGTCAGTCTATTGGTGTCAGCCAGGTCCAAGTGGATGTTCATAGCCGTTACAATTCTGTCGCCAATGAAACGTTTTGCCTTGAGATCATGGATAGTTTGAGACGATGCTTAGGACAGCAGGCTGATGTTCGACTCATGCTTTATGAGGGGTTCTATGATGTCCTTCGAAGGAACTCTCAGCTGGCTAATTCAATCATGCAGACTCTGCTCTCACAGTTGAAACAATTCTATGAGCCAAAACGTGATCTGCTGCCTCCTCTGAAACTAGAAGCTTGTGTTCTGACCCATGAAGACCAGAATTTTCTACAAGAACCACTGGTTCATCTGCTATGTTGTATTCATCACTGTTTAGCCTGGTATAAGACTAAAGTGGTGCCCCTACAGCAGGAAGAAGAGGAGGAAGAGGAGGGATTTTACCAATGCCTAGATGATATGTTGGAGTCTATTACTAATAGGATGATTAAGAGTGAGCTAGAAGACTTTGAACTGGATAAATCAGCAGATTTTTCTCAGACCACTGGTATTGGCATCAAAAATAATATCTGTGCTAATCTTGTGATGGGAGTTTGTGAGGTTCTAATTGAATATAATTTCTCCGTAAGTAATTTCAGTAAGAATAAATTTGAGGAGGTTCTAAGCTTGTTTATGTGTTACAAGAAACTGTCTGGCATCCTTAAGGAAAAACGTGGTAGGAGCAAAACTAAAATGGCCAACAAAACAACTGATAGTTTTTTGTCCCTGAAATTTGTGTCTGAACTTCTCACCGTTCTTTTCAGGGATAGTACCCAAAGCCATGAAGAGAGCCTGTCTGTTTTGAGGTCCAGCAACGAGTTTATGCGCTATGCAGTAAGTGTGGCTCTGCAGAAGGCACAGCAGCTACAAGAAACAGGACATGTAAATGGCCCTGATGGCCAGAACCCAGACAAGGTTTTTCAGAACCTCTGTGATATAACTCGGGTCTTACTATGGAGATATACTTCAATTCCTACATCAGTGGAAGAGTCGGGAAAGAAAGAGAAAGGAAAAAGCATCTCACTGTTGTGCTTAGAGGGTTTGCAGAAGATATTCAGTGCTGTGCAACTCTTCTATCAGCCCAAGATTCAGCAGTTTCTCAGGGCTCTGGATGTCACAGATAAGGAGGGAGAAGAGCCAGAAGTTGGTATAACTCAAAGAGCAGCATTCCAGATCCGGCAGTTTCAGAGGTCCTTGTTGAATTTACTTAGCAACCAAGAGGAAGACTTCAACAGCAAAGAAGCTCTCCTTCTAGTGACTGTTCTCTCCAACTTGTCCAGGCTACTGGAGCCCTCCTCTCCTCAGTTTGTGCAGATGTTATCGTGGACATCTAAGATTTGCAAGGAAAACAGCCGGGAGGATGCTTCATTTTGCAAAGGCTTGTTGAACTTGCTCTTCAGCCTGCATGTTTTGTATAAGAGTCCTGTCACCCTGCTACGTGACTTGTCCCAGGATATCCATGGGCAGCTTGGAGATATAGACCAGGATGTGGAGGTGGAGAAAACAAACCACTTTGCTATGGTGACTTTGAGAACAGCGGCCCCCACTGTCTGTTTGCTTGTTCTGAGTCAGGCTGAGAGGGTCTTAGAAGAAGTAGACTGGCTAATCACCAAGCTTAAGGGACAAGTGAGCCAAGAAATCATAACAGAACAGGCCTCTTCTCAGGCAACCCCACCAAATTATCCCACTGAGAAAGCCCTCATTATGCAACTGGGAACTCTGCTTACATTTTTCCATGAGCTGGTACAAACAGCCTTGCCATCAGGGAGTTGTGTGGACACCTTGCTAAAGGACCTGTGCAAAATGTACACCATTCTTACAGCACTTGTCAAATATTATCTCCATGTGTGTCGGAGCACTGAAGGAATTCCAAAAAATATGGAGAAGCTGGTGAAGCTGTCTGGTTCTCATCTGACACCCCTATGTTATTCTTTCATTTCTTATGTACAGAATAAGAAGAGTAAGAGCCTGAAATCTGCAGGGGAGAAGAAAAAGGAGAAACCTGCTACCGACGCCACAGTCATGGCCAGAGTTCTTCGGGAAACCAAGCCAATCCCTAACCTCATTTTCGCTATTGAACAGTATGAAAAATTTCTTATCCACCTTTCTAAGAAGTCCAAGGTGAACCTGATGCAGCACATGAAGCTCAGCACCTCACGGGACTTCAAGATCAAAGGAAACATCCTGGACATGGTTCTTCAAGAGGATGAGGAGGATGAAAATGAAGAGGGCATTGCAGCAGAGCACGGGGGACAGAACAAAGAACCAGCCAAGAAGAAAAGGAAAAAAGAAACAAAATGCCTGAGTTAATGTGAACTTTGGGGCTTCTGCTTTCTTTTTGCTAACAAGCAAAGAGTGCCCCCTTGTCCTACAGCCTGCACCAATGTTGGCATCTTGGTTCTGAAACCACTGAACTCAACTACACCATGAATTAGAAAGAATCATTCTTGGCAGGTCCTGCTACAGAAAAGAGGCTGACCTTATAGCAAACCCTTTTGCTGAAAGCCTGAGTTTGGGAGCCTGCACCGCCCCGATGAAGCTCCACAGGAGCAAATACAGAGCCTCCAAGCAGAACTATGGTCCAGGCTGACTTCGTTTTTCCAAGGAGCCTTTGGTGAGTTCAATTATCTGGTAAATATCCAGCGCTTCACCTGAAAGATAGTGCAGGTTGGTTAGGATGCACTCCTTAAGAGAGTTAACTCAGAAGTGAGAAAGGGCGCTTAATGAATGTACAAGCCAAAAAGGATGAAAGGGTTGAGAATAACTGCCAGGAATTGTTACATTTAGGAGGGTCCCTTTACCTTTTGTCTAAGTTTTTAGATACATTTTATATAAAAAATAAGCTTGTCTTATTTACTTGTTTGGCATTTAAAATGCACTTTCTTTTCATCAAAGCACACACTTGATAAAATAAATTCTTTTCAAACAAACAAACAAAAAAAAAAAAGAAATACAAACAGGCTTAAAAACTGAGCTAATGGGCACTCCTGAGTAACAAAACTATTAACAAAATGGTGATGAAAAATAAATGTAAACTCAACAGAAGCAATCTCTGTACTTAGCTTACCATCTTCTAGCTTTTAGTTTACCAATTCTAGGGCCTCTGTTTGACCACCATTCAGTATTGGTTGTCCACAGGAGAGTCAGCACTATAATGTGTTATGCAGATCTTTCAAAAATTTTCCCATCTGAGACTTACCATAGAAAACTCCAAAGAAAGTAGCCCATGGAAAAACTGTGTCAAACAGTCCATTGTCAGACAAATAATTTAAGAATAAGGGTGGATTAAATCTGGAAATGGAAGGGAGATCCCAAGGATGCTTTGGTAGAATTTGTAACCAAATCTGAGCTGGAACTATTTCAAGCAGATTGTCTCTCAAGAGTCCTTCTGTGACATTCCAATTTATTAATCCATCAAATACTTCACCAAGTATTTATTACATTCTGGGCACTGTGTCAACTTCTTGGAGTCCATCAGTGAAAAAAAACAGATGCAAGACTTAGTGGTGGAGGGGCAAATAAGCAAATGGTAATAATAAATTATATCAAATGTTGGAAATTGAAACTGCTATGGAAAAAAAAAACAGTGAAAATATCACATCATCCATTAAGATGAGTGGTACAGGAGATCACTACTTAGTTCTTACAAATACATGTAAGTGCTAGGTCAGACAGGAAAAATAAAAAAATAAACAAACCAAAAACTAGGAGCAGCAGGAAGAAATGAATGAAAGCATTATGTTCATATGTATCTGGCTGTTAGTATTTCTCTAACTAAAATGGAATCCAACAGCTCCAGGCATTTTCCATCGAAATTCCAAAGAAAGAAGCATAGACTGAGAGAAAATCATTCTAAATGATATTGGGCAATTGGTCTTCACATGGCTGGATCTTATCATCCAGATCTCACTTCAAATATCACACTTTTATTTTTACATGGGCAGGCACCAGGAATCGAACCCGGGTACTCTGGCATGGCAGGCAAGCATTCTTGCCTGCTGAGCGACCATGGCCCACCCAAATGTCACACTTTTGAAGGCACTTATCTAAAGTAGCTCTCCCTTACCTCTCTGTTGTGTAATCTTGTTACATTTGTACCTCAATTTGAAATTATTTTATTTACTGGTTGTTCATTATTTAAAATGTTTTTCCCCACTAAAATGTAAACTTCTTGAGAATAATGGCCCTGTTCATGTTTATAGCTCATCCAGCACCTAAGGCAGTATTTGCACATAATACATAGTAAGCACTGAATTAAAATTTGTTGAGTAAATGAATAAATTCAATAGCAAAATTTAGCATGAGAACATTTTTAAGATTTGTGTATCAGTTTTAAGAGCCATGAAAGGAAGACAGTACAGATGCTATTCTGAGAAACATTTAAAATGTTATGTTTGAGTTTCTTACCTAAATCAATAATTTATATGAATAATAAACATATCATCATCTAAACTATTGATTATGAAATATTGATAACAAAAATTGATTATTTTTCCTTCTTTATGAAAATTATATTTATTATAAAGTTCAGAAGTCTTGAAAAATATTCATTTTAAGTACAAATAGTTTTTATTTAGACTTTCATTAAAGAGCTGACATAAATTTTAATTAGAATATGAATAAAATATTCTGAAATGAAGAGATAAGAAGTGATTATTTGTATTTTTACCTCAGCTCCTTCATTTCAGCAATGAGCACTTTTAACTATATTGGTTTTAGGGATTTTGTTTCAGAAATTGAATTAGATCAGATTTAGTCTTCTAATCTAAATTAGGGTAGCATTACCTGAAATATTGTTAACCTATTAAAAACATATGAGATTTCTTCAAAAGAGTATTTATCTAGACAATTACAATTAAAAAATAATGAGAAAAATCAATAACCCCCAAAGCACTCTAATTTGTCATTTCTCTCAGAGTGAGAAATTGGGGTCTGGAAGATTTCTGACCCCTAAATTTATAATTGCTTAATTAAAAAGATTTTCAAAGGCTGATGCCCTGACTAGAACACGACCCTTTACAGATAATCAGTATTTTCCATTTTGGTTCTGTGGTGATTCTCATGAAAAATCTGATGTATTTACAAAAGTTTCATTTAAATTAGTTTCAAAACTTTACCTAGTATAAATGCAGCTTTGAAATTCCCTTTTCTGCAATGATTTTGTTCACATTGTCCAATGACTATTCAAATAACTGTAATTAAAATTAAGAAACCAATTAGTGGCAAATGGTCATAATAGCTTCATTTTTCTCCCTTTTTTGGGGGGCAGCAGGGGATGTTTCATGGGCCATGAATCAAACCTGGGTCTCCTGCATGACAGGTGAGCTACCACTGAACCCCCCAGGCACTGTACTTTAACCATTTTTTTAAGAGACCCTCAAAACACTGGGAATGCAACATGCTAAAAAACTAGGTTAGCTGAAACTATAGTAACAGTGATAAAGATATATTTTTTTCACATTCAGGTTATGTGCAAATTCATATTGAATGCATGTCCAAAATCTAAAACTTTGAGATACAGTATATATTTCATGACTTAATAATAATGAGCATTTTTAATTTTATGGTTTGATGAAAAAGGTGGTATTAAATGCATTTGTGTAGAAAAGTCATTCAATAGCTTGATATTTTCAAAAAAAAGTCAAAATTTGTAACTGAGAAAAAAGGTTCTTATTTTATGAAGGGCAAATTGGTGTGTTTTTGAAAAATGTCAACTTGCCATAAATAATAAACTCTGATATTATATTTGAGATTAGCAAAAATAGAATATAATAAAAAGGGATGTGCTAAAATTGATCAGTTCATCTAATATACTGAAGGTAAAAGAGAGACTCTTTCAAGTCATTGTTTGGGTTATAGGCTTACAAAAATGTAGACATAAGGCATAGTTACACAATATCATTTAACTAACTAGTCATATCTCAAAAACATTTTGAGCTATGTTTCAGACATGCAATTTCAGATATTAAGATCTAATTATTCATGTTTCCTTATGAATAAGAGCAAACCAGCACTTAATTTAGCTATTACTGGTTAAAATGGACTGTTACAATATATTCAAGTAGGTATAAACTTCCTACAGATTGTGAACATATATCTGTTTATTGATATAATAATTTACATCATTCCTGATTAAATATTATTTCAAAGAAAATGATTAAATAAAAAGTGGGTATTTTAAAAAGGTAAAGTAAAACATTTCTGGGTAAAAACATGAGAATTTAATATACCTTCCAATTCTAAGTAAATATTACACAAATTACTCTGATTATAAATCTTTGAATAGTGTTTAAAAACATAATGGGTTTAATTATTTTTAAATCAAATAAATGCTAAAAATAAAGAAAATGTTGAATTCTTATTATTTTTTGGAGGTCAGTCCTTGATTTTTGACAACCCCTTTCTATTTATGCCTTAGTGAAGGCACTCATACCTTCTCTCTCAATGTAATGCAAAAAACTTCTTAACTGATCTTCCTGCTTTTAATCTCATAACCCTTCTGGTCACACTTCAATCAGTTAGCAAAATGTTTTTTTTCAAAACTGAAAGAGGTTTCCATAGTGCCACTCCTTACAATCTTTCATTCCTTTGTTTAAATTTCCTGAGGGTTTCTCCATCATTCTTAGTTTGGAGGCCAACTTCCTTCACATAGCGTACAGTGATCTCCTTGCTTTTTCTCTACTAGCTGCATGGACATGGCAGTGTGATCAGATGACAGTACCAGCACTCCAATATTTGACCACGTTATAAAACCTCTGTAACTTAACACAGCTATTATCTCCTGCCCTAACACTTTCCTCTTTTGGGTAACTCCTATCTAAATGACTCCTTTGTTGGCAGTTCAGAATCTTGTCAGTTTGGTTGCTCTCAATTGTACTCCTGTTGTCTCTCCAACATACTTCTACCACAGTATCACAAAATTAGTGCTTACTATTGGCCACGTACTGTGTTAAGTTCTTTTTATAATTAATTTACTTTATCCTCAGAATAACTCCATAATATAGTCATTAGCTCCATTTTAGAGATGATGAAATACAGAATTAGATGGTACCCAGGGAGGAAGCAGTGGAGCTAAAATGGAAATCAATGCATTCTGACTCTAGTCCTTAAATTCTTTAGTTTGCTAACACTAATTAATCAGCATACTGTGATATTACTTTACCTATCTTTTTTCTCTACCTGACTTCAAGATATTCGAAGTCTTGGATTGTGGTTTTCACCATATATTCTTAGCAACTAGCAAAGAATCTAGCATTTTAACTTATACATGCTTTGTGAATGAACTGCAGTAATTACTGGAGATGATCTCAATGTTCTAAATAGGCTTAAAAGTTTTAGTTAATGATCCATTTGCACAGAAAACAAGAATTATTTTTACATCAAGATTATACCAGATGAAATACAAAGAACATTAAGATAACATTAAATAAATACATTTTCTTGAAGTTAAAAGATTTTTTCAGACAGATTTGTTATGAATTATAAAAATGAAATAGAACCTTTAAAATGACAAGATAAAATTTTGTATTTTCAATGCTGCTTATTTTTCATTATTTTAGTAGTATATTTATGAGGTTACTTGAAGAGCCTCAAGTTTTGATTTGCAGATGAAAGGGTTATAATAGCAAGAGAAATGGCTAATATAGAAGCCTATATGCAATTTATGCTATAATATCATTTTGTAGAAACTGGTTTTTTATTCATAACCAGATGTTTCCTCTGTGGTTTAAGTGTCCAAAAGAGAACCTCCTTTTGTAAAGTGAAATCCACTAAACCAACTTCATCATTCAGTCCAATCTCTAGAAATCAGGCTTATGTCTAAAAGATCAAAGTAACCTGTGTAGTAACCAGTGTTACTCAATAAAAAGGTGAAGCACGTTCAAGACTCAAGTACTGTATGCATATTAATACCTATTAAATGAATAGGAAAACCATTTGCACTACAAAATACATTAATACTTGTTAAGTTAACAGTAAAATAAAATTTCTAAGAAATAGTATTTCTCTACGTATCTAATTTTGGATACTTTGAAAATTAATACACTACTCTCTTCTCTCCATTAATCTTAGATTAGTGTAACAAAATGCATTGGATGAGGTGTTTCAAGAAATAAGAACCTCATGAAGATGATTTAGTAGGTGTTCCATTGTTGCCCTGATATTTTTGCCCTTTTATGATTAGATCCTTATTTTTATATTACATAATAAACAGTGGCATCATAGAATTGAGGTTTCATTATGGTAAAAAAAAAAATGTTGAATTTTAAAACCCCCATTGAAGGAACTTGGCTTTGCAATGAAAGAAAAATCATGAAATCATATTGTTATTTCAGGTCGCTGAAAATATTTGTGAAAAGTATGTGATGTCACATACAATTTATAGTTTATTTCTAAGTTTTGTAAAAGCTTTTCAGCTCCATAGTTTTTAGCAGGCCAGGGTGCATTAAGCAGAAAAATTAATGGGAAAAGGAGATAAATAGACCAAATACCATCAAGCAATATATTTTAATATTATGTGATCTTTATGATCACATAAAATAAGAGTATTATTTTCCTCTATCTTTGGAAGTTGTAGTACATGTTTTGAATCCAATGTGTACAATAGAAGCAGATGGTGCCAATCACTATTCCAATTCAGATTGGTAATAATTTAATAGCAGTTATTGCTTTATAACTTTAACAGGAATTTTTTATGATAAGACTTCATTCACGTATAGATTCTTTCATGTCTTTGTTGACTTGTTATCAGTTATGCCTTTAGGATGTGCATATTTATTTTTATACATGGGCAGGCACCAGGAATCAAACCCAGGGCTCCAGCATTGCAGGCAAGAATTCTCTTTCACTGAGCCACCATCACAATGTCCTAGGATGCATATTTTGGCCACAATGAATTCAGATACACATAAGTAGCATAAACAATATAGCAATAATATAATTATAGCTTATCTAAATGATGAAATTTTGGTATTGCACATGAGTAGAATTCTGCTTCTAATTCATTGTGAAGTTGTGAGTAATCAGTTTCTTTCACTGCCTTTTTTTCTAACTAAAAATTTTCAGGGAAAATAACCTTGCCCTTCTTTGTGACGCTGTTTAATAATAGCTAAATTCTTTCCTCAACTCACCTCCCAATCCCTGCACCCACATACACACACACACATATATATACTGAAAATTATCTCTGACATACCTGCAATAATTTTTACAGAATTTGAATGTTCCTGACTTTAGAAAAGAGTCTGATCAAGAATCTTACATTTCAAACCAGTAAACCAAGATATTGTTCAGCTTCCCCACCCTTATCAGTGATCAGTTAGAGGTAAAATACAGACCTAAATTAATTTTAGCTCTTATCATACTGTGGTTAACTCCTGTCTTGGACTGGGGTTCTTTATTATGTACTAAAAGTAGCAGGTAGAATGAGTTAAAGTTTTGTTTTAAAAGTATGCATGGAAAAGTGGGAAAATAGCAAAAAGGGCAGTAGTCAGTTATGTCAAAAGACTATTTCAATGGATGTGTTGTAATATGCCAGTTAGATCATGTAAATAAGTCTTAAAGAAGATGATGTGAAGGGAATATACACAGTGATCTAACTGATATATATTCTACATATATATTCACACATACACAAAACATAAAATCTTGAATTACATTTATTATATGTATTTTGATGCACTATGAAGAATTTACAGATGCTCTCATTTTATGTTGGCTTTGGTTTTAGGATATTTTAAAAAATATGTCACTGTAAATTGAATATTGATTTATATTGTTTGCTACAGTTTTGCATTTAACCTCCTTGGCAATGGCTGAAATAAAATAAATCATGTGACTCTATTTGAAATCGGTGCTTTAAGGCTTGTGATAAAATATGAATGTAGACTTCCGGAGAAGATGGCGGCTTAGTAAGACACGCGGGTCTTAGTTCCTCCTCCAGAAAAGCAACTAAAGAAACAGAAACAATACGAAACAGCTCCCGGAGTCACGACAGAGACCAAAAAGACAGCGTACCCCATTCTGGAATGGCTGAACGGGCAGGGAGAATCCACTGCGGTGAGATACCCGTGGGACACGCGTTTTCCCAGCCAGGGCGGCTGGCGACTGGGGTCCCCTCCACGCACGTGGCTCCCCGGTCTGACTGGGAACGTTGGATAGTGGGGCCCTCCTGTCACGCTTGGCGTCTCGGGCCAGCTGGGCAATTTGGACTGGCACTCCCTCAAGCCGCAGCGGCCAGCGACCCCCGCCTCCACGCGCGGTTTCCCGGGCCGACTGCGAGATTCGGATTGGTGAGTTAAAGGAGCCACAGCATCTTTTACTGGTGGGCCCCACAGACAGACGAGTGCCACGAGCGCCACCTACTGGGCAGGAAAAGAAAAACAGAGCCCAGAGATTTCACAGAAAAACCTTTCAACCAGCTGGGTCCCACACCTAGGGAAATCTGATCAAATGCCCAGACACCAGCAGAAAATAATGGATGGCGCTCGGAAAATTGAAGATATGGTCCAGTCAAAGGAATAAACCAATAGTTCAAATGAGATACAGGAGCTGAGACAACTAATGCTGAATATACGAACAGAAATGGAAAAACTCTTCAAAAACCAAATCAATAAATTGAGGGAGGACATGAAGAAGACATGGGCTGAACAAAAAGAAGAAATAGAAAATCTGAAAAAACAAATCACAGAACTTATGGGAGTGAAGGACAAAGAAGAAAAAATGGAAAAAACAATGGATACCTACAATGGTAGATCTAAAGAGACAGAAGCTACAATTAGTGAACTGGAGGATGGAACATCTGAATTCCAAAAAGAAACAGAAACTATAGGGAAAAGAATGGAAAAACTTGAGCAGGGGATCAGAGAACTGAATGACAATATGAAGTGCACAAATATACGTGTTGTGGGTGTCCCAGAGGAGAAGAGAAGGGAAAAGGAGGAGAAAAACTAATGGAAGAAATTATCACTGAAAATTTCCCAACTCTTATGAAAGACCTAAATTTACAGATCCAAGAAGTGCAGCGCACCCCAAAGAGAATAGACCCAAATAGGCGTTCTCCAAGACACTTACTAGTTAGAATGTCAGAGGTCAAAGAGAAAGAGAGGATCTTGAAAGCAGCAAGAGAAAAACAATCTGTCACATACAAGAGAAACCCAATAAGACTATGTGTAGATTTCTCAGCAGAAACCATGGAAGCTAGAAGACAGTGGGATGAAATATTTAAAATATTAAAAGAGAAAAACTTCCAACCAAGACTCCTATATCCAGCAAAATTGTCCTTCAAAAATGAAGGAGAAATTAAAACATTTATAGACAAAAAGTCACTGAGAGAATTTGTGACCAAGAGACCAGCTCTGCAAGAAATACTAAAGGGAGCACTAGAGTCAGATACGAAAAGACAGAAGAGAGAGGTATGGAGTAAAGTGTAGAAAGAAGGAAAATCAGATATGATATATATAATACAAAAGCCAAAATGGTAGAGGAAAATATTATCCAAACAGTAATAACACTAAAAGTTAATGGACTGAATTTCCCAATCAAAGACATAGAATGGCAGAATGGATTACGACCCAGCAATACCACTGCTAGGTATCTACTCAAAGGACTTAAGGGCAAAGACACAGATGGACATTTGCACACCAGTGTTTATAGCAGCATTATCTACAATTGCAAAGAGATGGAAACAGCCAAAATGTCCATCAACAGATGAGTGGCTAAACAAACTGTGGTGTATACCTACGATGGAATATTATGCAGCTTTAAGACAGACTAAACTTATGAAGCATGTAATAACATGGATGGACCTAGAGAACATTATGCTGAGTGAGTCTAGCCCAAAACTAAAGGACAAATACTGTATGGTCCCACTGATGTGAACCGACATTCGAGAATCAGCTTGGAATATATCATTGGTAACAGAGACCAGCAGGAGTTAGAAACAGGGTAAGATAATGGGTAATTGGAGCTGAAGGGATACAGACTGTGCAACAAGGCTAGATACAAAAACTCAAAAATGGGCAGCACAATAATACCTAAGTGTAATGTAACTAGGTTGGAACACTGAATGAAGCTGCACCTGAAATATGGTTTTTTGTTTGTTTGTTTGTGTGTTTGTATCTTTTGTTTTTGTTTTTTTTCTTTTTCCTTTATATATATATATATATATTAGTAGTATTATTATTTTAATTCTCTTCTCTATATTAACATTCTATATCTTTTTCTGCTGTTTTGCTAGTTCCTTTCCTAAATCGATGCAAATGTACTAAGAAATGATGATCATACATCTATGTGATGAAACTAAGAATTACTGAGTGCATGTGTAGAATGGAATGATTTCTAAATGTTGTGTTAATTTCTTTTCTTTTTTTTGATTAATAAAAAAAAATTTTTAAAAATATGAATGTAGGCTTTCATATTAATTCATCAAATGAGTCATATATATGATATTGGGTTAAGAAGATTATTTAACTTATAGTTTTCCCCAGTAGCATTTTAATTTTGGATGTTAGTGTAAATATAGGATATGGGAAGTCTGAGAAGACTTTTATTTACCAAATGAAAGGTTTTTTATTTTGAAATATTTTACTATTTTAAAAATATACTGTAACAAAATGAATTTTCAAATAGTTCTTATTTGTAGAGATAGTACAACATTTGCAACACATTAATTGCAGGTGAATTGTATTTTTAGTTTTTAGCTTTATTGGAGTTTAATTTACTCCCAATAAAATTCATTCATTTTATGTATATTATTTGATGCATTTTGGAAAGTGTGCATAGTTGTGTAATCTACACCAATGTCAACATGTAGAACAATTTCATCAACCTGAACAATTTCCTTGCACCTCTTTGCATTTAAACTCCTGAGACACCAGGTTTTGCATCTGCAATTATATTTGACTTCTTGTATGATTTCATATAAATAGAATTAAAGAATATGTAATCTATCATGTTTGATTTCTTTCACAGCATAATGTTTTTGTGATTTATGCGTGTTTATGTTTGTATGAATATTTATTTATATTGCTGAGTAATACTCCATAGTATGGGTAAATTATAATTTGCTTACTTATTCACCAAATGATGAACTTTGAGGTTTTTTAATATTGGGGTTATTATGAGGAAAGGGATTATAAATATTTGTGAATATTTTTTAATTGCATTTTTTATTTCTCTTTTGTAAATAACTAGGAGTGGGCA
This sequence comes from Tamandua tetradactyla, assembly GCF_023851605.1. Lineage (NCBI taxonomy): Eukaryota > Metazoa > Chordata > Mammalia > Pilosa > Myrmecophagidae > Tamandua > Tamandua tetradactyla. The sequence goes on from NC_135335.1 coordinate 25,513,610, forward strand.
TGCTTGTCATAAGACAAACAACATAGTTTTCAGAATGACTATACTATTTTACGTTGTCACCATTAAAGTATGAGAATTTCACTTGCTCCACATCCTTACCAGTGCTTAGCAGTTTCAATCTTTTTAACTTTAGCCATTGTAGTAGATATGTTATGGTAATCTCAGCATGATTCCAGTTTGAATTTCACCAATGACTGATGATATTGAGCAAATTGTATTTCACTGATGACTAGTAATATTGAGCAAATTGTGCTTATTGGCTAACTGTATATCTTTTGTGTCCAGTCTGTTCAAATCCTTTGCCTTATTTTAAAATTGGGGTGCCTGCTGAATGGTAAGAGTTACTTCATATGTCCTGGAAATAAATCCTTTGTCAGATATATGTATTCCAATTATTTTCTCTCAACCTGTAGACTGTATTTCAGTTTTTAAAATGTATCTATAGAAAAGCAAAATTTACAACATCTGATCTTGCCCATTTTATTAATTTTTTTATATTTTAAAAAATCTTTTCCAACCAAATGTCACAAAGGTCTCCCCATATTTATAACAGACATTAATAGCTTTAACTCTTACCTCTAGACCTACAAACCATTCCAAGATAATTTTTCATGTCCTGTGAGATAAGGATAAAGAATATTTTTCTCCACTGTAGGTACATTCAGTTTTCCAGCAATATTTCTTGAAAAAATTATTTTTCCACACTGAATTACCTTGCCACCCTTCCTTGTTGAAAATCAATTGAATATGAAGAGCAAGTCTATTTTTTAATTTTTTCATTGAATTCATCAATGAATTATCCATCATTATATCAGTATTCCACTATCATGAAATCATTTACTTGTTGTGTTTCTGTCAGCTTGGGTATGACAATTATTTCTCACTTTCTTTTGGATAACTGTATCAATAGGGGCTCTCAAAAGAAATAGACACACACACATGTACATACATATACATGCATATATACATATATGAAGACTTCTTTTCAGGAAATAGCTCACAGGATTATGGGAGTTGGCAAGTCCAAAATCTGTAGGGCAGGGATGCAGACTGGGATGTATTTTTGAGGCAGAATTTCTTTTTCTCTTAAAACTTTAGTTTTTGCTCCTAAGATCTTCAACTGACTGGATGAGGCCCACCCACATTACTAAGGGTAACCTTTTGTACTTAAAGTCAACTGATTGCAGATGTTAATCACATCTACAAAACAGCTTCATAGGGACATCTAGACTAGTGTTGGTGAGTCAAATTAGCACATAAAATAACCATCACAATCCATTTATTGTCAATTTGGCACCTGAATATAACTCCTTATACTGTATTTAATCTCCAAGTAAAGACAATGACATAGTCATGCTTCCACCTAACATGATACAGCTACTTGTATACAACCAAAATTCCCTTTCCTCAGAAGAGACACAAAGTCCTTTTATATTATTTACTCTTTTCCTTGATATCCTGTAACTTAAATACTATGATGTAGGGTAATTGATCTTATATTAGATGATAAGGGGATAAGAGAGGTATGGTGGCTTATAGCTATGTACCCTAGAAAAAACATGTTGTTAACTTAATCCATTATTGTGGGTTTGAACTCTTATAAAAAGGACTTTTTGATGACATGCCTTCAGTTAAGTTGTGGTGCAGTTGAATTAGAATGAGTCTTGACCCTTTACTGAAGGCCTTATAGTGAAAGTCAGAGAAAGAGAAAGCCAGAGGGAGCAGCCAGAGCTAAAACTAGAACTGGGGAAAAAGACAGAAGCCAGGAGAGGCTGCTATGTGGATTGCCATGCAACAGAAAAGCCAAGGATTAAGGATCACTGACAACTAGCCCCAGAACACGATAGTCTTCTGGGGGAAGCATCACTTTGATGATCCCCATTTTGGACTTCTAGACTTAAAACTATGAGCCAATAAATTCCCATTGCTTAAGCCAAACTATTTCATGGTATTTGCTCCAGCAGCCAGGAAACCAAAACAGTTTTTGGTACCAGGACAATGGGGCGCTGCTATTGCAAATACTAGAAAATGTGGAAATGGCTTTGGAATTGGGTAATCAGTAGAGGCTGGAGGAACTGTGAGGTGCTTGGCAGAAAAAGCCTATTATCTTTAAGAGGGGAAATGGATGCAAAAGGTACTTTTGATGAGGCTTTAGAAGCAAATGATGAATGTGTTATTGGAAACTGAAAGAGAAGTTTTAAAGTGGCAGAGAACTTGGTGAAATTGAGTTTTGATGTTGAATGGAAAGTGGAACATGAAAGCAATGCAAAATAGGATACGTTTGCATTTTAGTTACCTTTTATATTGTTGGTTTTCTTACTTGTATCCTATTTTCACCACTTCTATCCTCTTTTTAAAATTAAATAATTTGAAAAATAAAAAA